>NC_060069.1:59261745-59564775 GCF_922984935.1 Meles meles
CGTGAGGCTGAGAAGGATTTGAAGACTTGCCCGTAGGAGGCAGAATCAGGATTCAAACCTGAGCTGCATCCAGAGCCTACACTCTCCAACCAGGAATGAAGGCACCATTTCAGTTCAGAGGAGCCATGGCAAGTTCCCAAAGCCAGTAAGGGCACACTCACCCGCCCCATCAGGAGTGATGGTTCCCAGTTTCACGGCCAGAGGGTAGCCCATGTCTCTGTAATGCTCCAACGCATGGCCGTTGCCTCCAGAGCTGTCAAAGAACCACTTCCCACACAGCACAGAGCCATCGGTCAGATTCAACCAGAGGTTTTCCCGCAGGTCACACCTGGCACACTTCCAACCACTGAAAAGTCAGGGAAGAGCAGTTAGTATCACTGGAACGCAAGGTATAGCTAGAAAACTAACATCCAAGAAAATGGACGGTGTCGAGCTGGGGGTGCAGGGAGCGGTGAGTAGAACAAAGGAAACCGCTGCTTCCTTCCCCTTCTTCACCCTTCAGAATGTTAGTGTCACCCCTCCAGACCAGCAGGACCAATCCGTATACTGCCTGCCTCCACGAGGCTCTTCTACTTTAGAAAACTGACACAGTGGGGCGCCTGGGTGGCTCAGCTGGTTAGACATCTGCCTTCGGCTTAGGTCATGATCCCAGAGTCCTGGGATGGAGCCCACATTGAGCCCCCAGCTCAGCGGGGAGCCTTTTTCTCCCTCTGCCCCTCTCTTGCTCTGACTTTCTCTCAAGTAAATAAATAATCTTTCTAAAAAAAAAAAAAAAAAAGACCAAGTAAATAATCTTAAAAAAACACAGAACCTGCAGTCAAGAGGTGAGCTCGTTTCCTTCAAATTCCTACATGAGGGGCAGTGGAACTCAAATAAGTCAAAAACATGCAGGATCCCATGTGCATAAACACGTCAAGATCTAAAGCATTAACCACACCTAGTAAAACCCATTTAAACAAAATCCTACTACACAGCAGATCTGAACGAAGTAGAAAGAATGTCAAATTCACTGAAGTTTAATGTCAGGTACATGCCAAGTACCCTACAGAAGTTTGATCATCTAATTTTACTTAACACCGTTCAGAATCAGTATCCCCAGCCCCACAGTCAAAGGGAGAAACTGAGGCCCAGAAGTAAGCCTGCCTTCCTCTACGACCACACAGAATGTGAAGGCAGCAGTCAGGGTTCCACAAGACTAGAGCACCTGCCTCTGTCCACACAACAGACCTAACAGGAGATGCTAATATGCCCAAAGAGCATTCCAGCCACAAGGGTGACAACCAAATGTTGTCACAAATGTAAATGTTGTGTTCCCCTAGAAGCAGATTCTGAAACAAAGGTCTGAAGGTAAATGGCTTGTATAGGAGGTGATTCCAGGAAGAAATGGAGGGAAGGAAGACTAGAAAGGGCAGGAAGCCAGTCTAGGTATGTCAACAAGCAGATGACCACCATATAGTCGGGGAACACCAGGAGACGGCCGCTCGCGGAGTCAGGGTCCAGGATATTCATCCAACCACACCACAGTCACTGGTTGAGGGCTGTTCCAGGAGGACAGGAGGGAGCATTAACTCTGTGGCATTTCTCACTGTCCCATGCACAGGCCTACCTGGCCTCAGCAAGCAGAGAAAGCCCTCAAGCAAAGAGCATCTTCAAGCGGGTGCTTGCTGCTGAGAGCCGAGGGGTGGGGAATGAGCTCAGGGGTATGGACTGGCCATGCTCAGCCTCTACAAAGGTACAGATCTTTTTAGAAAGAATTTTGAGTTTAGTTTCAATCAGAGGCATCTGGTAATAATATACATAACTGCCGGTTCAGAGAAGGGGTAGAAACATAAATATTCCTTTGGCCAGTTTTAAGGGGTAAAGTTCCATTTCGCTATCTGACACTCACCTTGGAGGAATCCGGACTCCATTGTCCAACTGGGTTAGATTATTGGCATATTTGGATACTGGCAATTCATTTTCCCATGTGTCTGGGTCCTGCTTTCTATATGGAGATTTTGAGCTGAGAACGGCATCACAAGCAATTGTTACCTGTAATACAAACCCAGATGTTATGTGTAAAAACAGCTTGAGAGAAAAGCAACTTCTAGTAAGCAAGTTTAAAAGTTTATTAATAAATACAGCCTGATCCAAAAAAATTCAGACAGCAGTGACCATAAGAGCAAGATCCCAGTTAGCAGATTCCAGCACTTTCCCCATGAATCCACCTCAATTTTGTCCCTAACCTGGAGCGTGCAGTATTGACAAGGATAGAAGATAGCAAGGAACCCAATCCAGTTTGTAAAGCCAAGCAAAGGAGTCAGATTTAACTATTTCTTAGCAAGCACAGTGAAAAGTATTCGGTGAAGGATTTACAAGACTGAAATTAGCTACAGAAAAGCCTAGGATTTACCCAAGTGAGTGTTTTCCTCTAACAAATATACACCCAGATATCCAATATCCTCAACTCATCACACAATGGCATGCAGTCAAGGGTATTTGAATGGAATGCAAGCAGCATGGCTCCATTTCTTAATCTGGTGCAAATGTGACCTTGGACAGGGACAAGCCTAGGTGTCTCTGGCCAGATCAGTCGACATCATGAGCAAATCTGTGATGTCCAGCTTGGCACCAACTGACCACAGGGGAGGGGGTGCAAATTCTCTGCTTTCTCCTAAACCCAATTAATCCAGCACATATGCCTATCGCTACATTTGCTATTTGTTTAATGCTGTAACAACTATTCCTAACTGTCTTTAAAATCATATTCTGGTGGGAATGTAAAATGGGGCAGTGACTTTGGCAGTTTGGTAGTTCCACAAATAGTTAAACTGAGCAATTCGACTCCTAGGTATATATCCAAGAAAAATGAAAACATGTGCCCATGCTAAAACTTACACAAATGTTCATAGAAGCATTATTTAAAATAGCCAGAAAGCAGAAACTACCCTGATGCCCACTAACGACAAATGGATAAATAAAATGTCATATGTCCACACAATGAAATGTTATTCAGCAATAAGAAGGAATGAAGGCCTGATCCAGGCTACAATGTGAATGAATCTTGAAAATACATGCTAAGTAAAAAAGGCCAGCCACAAAGAAGTACATATGTTGTATGATTCCATTTATATGCAATGTCTGGAACAGGCAAATCCAACGAGACAGAAAGTAGATTAGTGATTGCCAGAGGCGGGGAGGGATAACAGCTGGAGAGGTGATGAGAGTATTCCACAAGGAGACAGTGGCCATGGATGTCCAACTCCCAACACAAGAAAAGCCACTGGATGGTTTAAAAAGGTGTTGTTGTTTTTTTTAAGATTTTATTTATTTATTCAACAGAGAGAGAGAGATCATAAGTAGGCAGAGAAGCAGGCAGAGGGTGGAGGGTGGGGGCAGAAGCAGGCTCCCTGCTGTGCAGAGAGCCTGATGTGGGGCTCGATCCCAGGACCCTGAGATCATGACCTGAGCCGAAGGCAGAGGCTTAACCCTCTGAGCCACCCAGGCACCCCTAAAAAGGTTTTTAAAGCAAAGTTTGTATTCTACCTCGCTAACCGCCCCCCCCCCCCCCGCCAATTAGCCGAACTTCATGCAGAGTGATTTCCCCTGGGTAGCCCTAGAACTCATTAAGAGACAGTGAGGGCTGCTGCCTCAGTTTCCTTCCCATGCCCACCCAATCCCTGAGCAACTCCTCTCACTCCTACACTGAGAAGCTATTTGGAACCTTTCTCTTCCCAACTTCAGTCACACTCGTTTGGCCCCAACCGCTAACACAGCTCACCCAGACAGCCACAGCAGCCTCCCACAGATCCTTTCCCCCACACCTACCCCCTCCACTACACAGCAGCCAGACTGGTCTGCTGGGAATATCAGATCCTCTCCTGCTCCTGCTTCAAATTCTCCACGGTTCTACCGATGGATGACATGGAGCAAGGCACCATCAGGAGTAAGGAAGAGGTCTCCACCCTCAAAAAGGTTATACTCCATGACATGCCAGGCATCCATAAATATATCTAAACCTTTTTAAAAAGAGAGTCCCACTCACCTCTCACCAAAACCACTTTTATACAATTAGCCTTTCTTTTCAATTACCAAAGTTCATCTCCCACTTCCTTCCAGGAATGCTGCTAGAAAACAGAGTTCAGGTCACCCCAAACCCTTCCTGATGCTCCGGGTTTGGGCTACCTAAACCCTTCCGTGCTGCCTTAGTGCTTGGGCTGCACATCCTAAGCTTTTCAGTCTGGTCTGCTATTATAATCTCTTGATTGCTACAACGACTGTCTCAGTCTCTTCCCTGTCCTCCTCTGAATCTTCCCCACAATGCACAATAAGGTTGATCAAGATTTGAATACAATAGGGGCGCCTGGGTGGCTCAGTGGGTTAAAGCCTCTGCCTTCAGCTCATGATCCCAGGGTCCTGGGATGGAACCCCACATCGGGCTCCCTGCTCAGCAGGGAGCCTGCTTCCCTCCCCAACCCCACACCCTCTGCCGGCCTCTCAGTCTGTCAAATAAATAAATAAAATCTTTAAAAAAAAAAAAAAGATTTGAATACAATATTCTCTCTTTTCTTTGAAGAACATGTTGGTGACACTGAACAAAATTTCCTCAAACTTCCAGGCCACTACCAAACCCTGATCTAGTGTTTTCAGAGAATCAGCTGAAACTGCTTAGCAGCCTTTCGTATGGATCACAGCTGAAGATCAGGATCTGTTATCCTATAATTAGGCCATGAATTATCTTTCCCTGGATTTGTTGTCTTGAGCAAAGAGAAAAAAACTTGGTACTAGTCCTGGCTCCATCCCAGGCCTCACAGCCCTCAAATTCAGTAGTGTTCTGGAACCGACTCAAACTGGCTCACAGAACTGATGGTTAAATTTTAAGAAATTCTGCAAGATGGTTGTGAAACACAGCCATTATTGAAAATTAAATTATAAAAACACAATCAGGTAAAATACTTATTTTTTAAAAAGTAACAGACATTCAAAACTCTTTCCTTCCTGTTCTACTGTATCTTACGATTTTCGGTGTGCTCTTGAGGTTATTTACATGTACATTATGTGACCCGTGGGAATTTTATACAATGGGGTGCTGCTACACATTCTCTTTTCAACACAGCTTCTGGAGACATCCTGTTAGCCTGAAATCAGCCATGGTGGGAATATTTACACCACGGAAATCATCAAACGTTACAAAGCAGGCCTTTCCCCCAGGGAGCTGGATGCTAAATATTTACAAGCACACCACTGCTTGAGTTCCTGATGTCTAAAATGAGGCACTGGATTTCAGGCTATAAGATCCCTACTGAGCTCCAAATGCTATGTCTCTGTGAATGCCACGTTACTGAGAGGTGGTTTAACGTTCTGGTAGACTCCACAGTGTTCCTATCTGAAACAGAATTTTTTCTGAGCTGAGACGCTCAAAAGATGAAGGAAGAATCATCTGGTTGGGTGATTTTCAGCTCAATAATTTTTGTTATTCAAAAGCTTAAAAAAGAGTCTGCCGTCAGCTCAGGTCATGATCCCAGAGTCCTGGGATCAAGCCCCAGTTCCAGCTCCCTGCTCAGTCTCTAGCTCACTCTGGTGCGCTCTGTCCCGCGCATGCGCTCTCTCTCCCTCTCTCTCTCTCCCTCTCTCTCTCTCTCTCTCACACATACACACACACACTTGCTCGCTCTCTCTCTCCTCAAATAAATAAATAAAATCTTTCAAAGCTTCAAACAAGAATATCAAACACCAAAAAATGTAGCAGAAGCACAAAAAGATAGGAACTAGCACCTGTTACATAAATAAATCCTATCAGCTACCATCAGATAAACCCAGGCTTTTCCTTCAATCTCTCCACTCCAACTTTCAAATAATGCTCCCTCTCCTTTTTAGAAAATGTTTGTTATTTCTTTTTTTTTTAAAAGATCTATTTATTTATTTGACAGACAGAGATCACAAGCAAGCTGGGGGGTGGGGAGCAGACTCCCCACTGAGCAGAGAGCCCAATGTGAGGCTCGATCCCAGGACCCTGAGATCATGACCTGAGCCGAAGGCAGAGGCTTAAACCACTGAGCCACCCACGCACCCCCTATGTTATTCCTTGATTCTAAAAGACTCTATATTAAAAATTGTAACATATATTCTTGGGATTCGGATTTCTATGACCCTTCACCTTTACTTAAATAAAAGTGTTCACACTTCAAATTATATTCTGAATATAGGATTAATTAAAAAACACTTAAAGGCTCCTTCATTAAATTTTTCACATAAAGACTTTTCCTTCATAAGTAAGCGAGAGAAAAATCATTTCTCATGACATTTATTCATCATGTGCTTCTTGATCTCTTTTCTGACGGCAGACGTAAGAGTTACATCAAACAAGAGCAGGCAGTGAGAACTCTCAGTATCTTGGAGATACAAGCTTTAGAATATCATTTCAGGTAATGGGGCGAGGTAAGACCATTTGGCCCACTCATACATTTTATCCTTGGTAACAGCCACATGAGTCAACACAGGGAACTGGAGAAAGGAGAGGTAATTTAATTCTCTATGCACTGCTAAACACTGTGCACTTAGCACTAAAAAGGATATGTCACATCTAGTAATTAGAGGAAAGAGGTACAGTAGCTAAATACACAACATTTTCATTTCTATGGTCTTATATTTAGGTAGAAAGTAGGTCAGGGGCAGAAGAGGTGGCATGGTAGAAACCTGGTCTCTAATGACATGGGAACCCCAAGCACAAACACCCCCTCCCTCCCCGGACTGGCACAGGCAAGTGAGCAGGTGGCCGTAGATACAAAGTCACACAATGTCCTGAAGATTCCCAGACCTAAACACCTGGCTTTTGTTCTGGGGGAGTGCCAGGAGGGAAGAAGAGAGCTAGCATGTCTAAACTCCATGGACACTGACCTCCCTGCTCCCCGGCTGTTCACAGAGGGAAGGAAGAAAAGAAAGGGAAGAGAGCAAAGGAGAGATGATGGGGTGGTAGAGACAACACAGGAAAGGAGGAAAGAAGAGGAAAAATGCCTGGGTCTTTGCAGGAGCTCCGTGCCTCCTTATGGGCTCCAAGTACAACAGAGCGTGTCTTCCTCACACCACCCCTGCTGCCCCCAGCTTCGTGCTGTTCAGGAAGGTGAATGTTGCACCACAAAAAACAAGGGCGGGGAAGAGAAAGAAAAAAAATTCACCACTGAATCGAAACGCCAAAACCTAGAAAGTAGTCTTAGTCTTCATGAGGAACAAAACTTTCAAGGAGTCTCACATTACCACGGAGCTCCCGCAGACCTGTGATTTGTAAACGTTTGGTTATTTTTATAATCGTGTTGCTGTTGCTTCAGCAGAGAAATCCTTATTTTTCCCAAACAAAATCTCACGTGGAAGGCTAACATGCAGAAGGGATAAAAATATAGCCATTCCTCTGATCAGAAAACACCCCTCTCCAATGGGCCCTGTACATCTCAGGGGCACAGTGTGAAAATCTACACAACAGACTGTGAATTATGGTGGCAAGAAACCAGATCACCGAGGATGGGGGAAGGGGTGGCAAGCAGCCTGCTGTGGGGAGGTGGGGGACGCCAGGTCACAGGGGAGAGACCAGCCCAATGTTTATACACTTAGAGGCCCACAGAGCAATGGAAATACTGTGCAGCAGAGGATATCTGGCCGAACGCTACTAAAACCTCATCCTGCAAGACCCTCTCACAGAGAAGAAGCTACACGCTCATGTTTGTGCTCATTCTTCTCCTCTTCTCTCATTCAACCTGCCTTCCCCACCCCCTGCGTGCACACACACCACACACGCACACACACCTGACACAGAGAGTCACGCGCATCTAGCTAGCAGCCGTGCACACTCACTGACCAGGGCTGGTAACTCCTCAATATTTGGTAGTGCTATTTCATAGTGGTCTGGGAATATAACAAGTTTGGCTTCGTCTTCATATTCATAATCGTCGCTATTTAAATCGTCATCAGTATCTAGATCTGAGGAGAAAACAAAAACAAAGAACAAGAAGTGAAGAGAGAACATTCTACACCAAGGCAGCACTCACTGGGAAAGCCAGAAATCCACAGAAATAACAAACAAGAGCAGGACATTAATGATTCCCTCCTCTGACGACCCAAACCAGGGGTAAAAGGCCGACCATCTTTCCTAAGTTAGAAATACCTATTAATAAGTGACAGATGTATAAAGACTGAGACCTACCATACAGCTTTGCAATTAAAATAGACACGTGTGCTAGATATTCAATTTGCAAAGACTTTTAAAGGTATGAATTGTTCATTATGATCTGTTGGGTACCTGGCTCCTGATTGCGTAAGAATGGATTGGGATGTTTTTCACAACACTGTAATGTGGAAGATTGTACGAACCGATTCAATTCCAGCTCCGAAATTTGACGTAACTTTGAGCAAGTCACAGTCTCTAATCCTTAGTTTTCTTATTTGTAGAATGGAGGTAATGGTTCTTATCTCACAAAGTTTATACGAGGAATAAATAAGAAATCGTAGACAAGGGACCTGGCACATAATAACTAGTCAATGAGTGACAGCTATTATTTAAAAGTGACATTTCCATTTCCCTCTCTGGGTCTCTGTCTCTCTCTCCCCATCCCACTCTAGAAGTTATTAAGATATCATAGGGGCTGGGGGAAACCCCCTAATATAGTAGTCCTGTTGTCCTCAGGCTGTACAGAATTTTCAGTAACAGAACTGAGCTCCTCTAGACTGCTATGTTATCAAGTCATCACCTGCTTGCTTGGCTAATCTCTGGTGAAGGTGAAGTGAAGGCTCAAGGAAATGTCTTGTCACAATATTTACATGGACATTTCATCCTTACATTCACATGGATGCCAGCACCCCAGATCAGGTTTGTATATTTAGATGATTGGAACTATGGTGACAGGGAGCTACTGAGCCTTATTCACATCACACATTAAGCAGGTACACAAACACAGGTCTGTAGACAGAAAAAACTTATTTTCCTAGACAAAGCAACCACCTGAGAACTAAAAGATCTGGGTTCTGTTATTACCTTGTTTGCCTCCAGTCAAAAACCTAGTATGGTTTTGGGTACAGCTCTGTTCCTAAATTCTCAAAAGGAGGCAGTTTTAAGTGGAAAATAAAATAGAATGATAACATGGTCTCAACAATTTAATAAAATATTCCAAGTAATAAGAATCAAAAATGACAAAATAAAGAAATAGCCAACATTATCAGATAGCCATAAAAGCTAAGTTTGACAAAATGCAATGTTAAAGATGATTCTAAGAATTTAAGAAGTCATTAAGATTTGCTAGATGGGATGCTGCCCAATTCATGAATCATGTAACAAAAGCAATTAGAGCTTCAACTAAAAAAAAAAAGTAACAAAATGTATTTACTTAAAGGAAATCATTCAAACAAAGACAGACATTCTATATGTTATAAAAATTTAAATGCCCCAATATCTATAATTTTAAAAATTAGAATCTAAATGTTCAGTGAGAATGGTGTTCAACCCAGTAGAATATTGTTTAAATGATATTTATTTAGACTATGTAGAAACATGGAAATATTTATGCTATGTCCATGTTAAAAATACAAAATTCATCTTCACTGTAAAGACAACTTTGTAGGGTGCTTGGGTGGCTCAGTCAGTTAAGCGTCTGCCTTCAGCTCAGGACATGATCCCAGAGTCCTGGGATCGAGCCCTGCGTCAGACACCCTGCTCAGCAGGAGCCTGCTTCTCCCTCTCCCACTCCTCCGGCTTGTGTTCCCTCTCTCACTGTCTCTCTCTGTCAAATAAATAAATAAAATCTATTTTTAAAAAAGACAACTTTGTAAAATTTTTGCTCATAGACAAGAAACAGAAGGAAATCCAAACAAGTGAAAACAGTGAGTGGGTGAGCATTTTTCTATTCTTAAATCTTTATTATATCTTTTATAACAATTTTAAGGGACAGAAGTACAACTCCTTTGTTTCTGAGTACAGATTCAGCTCATATTACATATTATCTAAGCGCCTCTTGTCCACAGAAAACACACTCACTTAAAACTAAGTCAGATCTTACCTGGACAAACACAATGATACACTAAGTCTAAAAAATCCTGCTCTGTCATTTGCTATGTAACCCTGGGGCGAGTCCGTTTTCCAAAGGAGTAAGCTATGAATAATGTTGTCTGTCCCCACAAGATTGCTGAGAGCATTAAACAAGTTAAGGTTTTTTGGGGTTTTTTTTTTTTAATATTTTATTTTTTTAACAGAGAGATCACAAGTAGGCAGAAAGGCAGTTAGAGGGGGAGAGGGAAGCAGGCTCCCCGCTGAGCAGAGAGCCCAATGTGGGGGCTCAATCCCAGGACCCTGGGACCATGACCTGAGCCGAAGGCAGAGGCTTAACCCATTGAGCCACCCAGGCGCCCCAAACAAGGTAAGGTTTTAAGGTATCTAGTACAGGATCTGGCAGGTATTAGGGACTCCACAGAGAGTACCCACCACCATCACTATCACCACCTTCTCTGGGCTCCTGACAACCAACATAATCAAAAGTGTCTTCCCCTCCCTTTGGCTCATCCCAGGAAGAGCATGTACCACGTGGGGCTCCTTCTCTGTGTCTCGATATGGAGAACATGTGAGCTTCAAAGGCTTCGAGACTGTGAGCTGTCAGAGCAGGAAATCTTATTCACCTTGCATATATGCCCAGCCCCTGCACAGTACCCAGCCCACACCACACATGCACCAAATGTCTATGGAAGGAGACTCCAAGAAGTTTAAATACCTCAATATGTTAAGGACAACAGCAAAGCAGGAGCCTCAGAAGGGTAGTTGTGGGTTTGGGGGTCTTTTAGTTGGTAATAGGTCTGTGCTTAGAAGTAAGCACAACTGCTATTGTGCAAAAAAGCAGGACTTTATTGAGCTTCTTTACATTTTGTCTGTAGTTGCTTTTATTTTTATTTTTAATTCTGTGCAATAGATGGGGACCATGACCTTTCCCAAACATCTTTATCCAAATTAAGAAAAAGTCAGCAGAAATAACCTACACTCTGGTTTTAAGGGACAAATCTAAGATTTCTAATCCTAAGTTCCAAAGTTTCCTAATTAGAGTCTTACTACTCCAACAGTATCTAGTTGAGGAACCTACAGAGAAATTATACCCTAGGTACCAGTAGGACTAGGACCCCCAACTTCTCCCAGCAACTACCTTCCACTATGGCTATTAACTGGCAATACATTTATGGACTCCTCTTCTAAATTTAAAAAAAAAAAAACATGTTTTTAATATCTCTTCCCAATTCACTTCAATGATCTTCTCCAGTCCCTGGGAGAAGTGGCTGGGACCCCAGCCATTTCTGAGAAGTGACTTGCCTAAGCTGTGAAGCAGCACCATGGAAAAAAAGATCCTTAAATCAAACCAAGACTCCAACACCCAGCTCAGAGTCCTCCCCACCTGACAAGACTGATGAATGTGTGTCCTCGAGGTGAGAAGTCGGGCTGATCTAGTGCTGTGAACTCTAACCAACCATTCACCCTCACAAGAAGGTACAGGGGGAACCTCCTTGAACACAGACACTGTTCTGGGACCTACTTCAGAAGCGAGGGGCAAAATGGAGTTTACTAGAACCTTCTGGCCATTATAGATACAGCTGAGTTTCCTGAAAAGGCCCATTCCAAGAACTTTCCACAAATGCTCTCTTTTTAACCTCTTTCTCATCAAGTATGAATGCTTTGGCTAAAAACAAAAAAGTGGAAATTTAAGTTCTCTGAGATTTAGAAGTAGTTCTTCAATGTCCCAGACTTCAGACAAAAAGGAACTTGACTCCTTTACTCCTATTTCTGAAAGTTGGTGGGAAGGTGGGGAAGTCAATAAAAATGTGAATATTTAACACTGTTTTAATGACATACTGAAGACCTGCACTGAATGCCTTAGAAGGTATTTACACATCTATACACATTTGTAGCTTGACTGTAAAACATATGTAAGATTAGGCCAGAACCACCTCGTAAGTCCTGGGGTATTTCTTTGAAGATCCTGGACTCCCTTATATTCCTCCTACTCTCCTTCCATCTCATAAAACAGTTAAGTTTTATAGTAGTTGAGTCCACAAATTCACAATCTCCCCTATTGTTGGAAGTTATCATTTAAAAGACAAGCTAACAGTATCCCTCTCTAGCTTAAAAACATTGACACAGAGCTACCCACTTTCTCAGTGCACTGCAGCCCTAAGCCAAAAGAACTGCCCAACAGTTCTATTTATTTGGTAGTTGGGTCCAAACAACTTAGTAAGTATTAATGTTCTGATGACTTAGTAACCATTTGAAAAAATAATATACATAAATGGAAAGGCAGAAATGTTTTACTTCACTCAGAATTCACCATAATCCCTTGCTAACAGGACGTGTGCCCCTATTGGGCTCTGCACAACTTCTTTCTGAATCAAATGGAACACAGCTTCCCTCATTTCCTGTTCCACATTGATTTTTCACATGGTACTTGCCTTTTACCATAGAAACCACCAAAAAACCAGCTCCACAGAGGTGAAGTCACTGAAAGGAATTTAAGGTACTCCAATAGTAAAACTACACCATGCTAATAGTTCATGCAATGTGCCAGCATCACTGGTCTTCCCTTGAAGTGTTAAAATATCCGTGTTGCACCCTGTGAGTTCACTGTAGCACCCTCGGGTGCCTCAGGGCACAGTTTGGAAACTAAGTGTTAATGGTTCCCAACTGCCTCCAGGAAAAAAGTCTAAAAGCATGACATATATCTAGACTATTGCTGGAAGAATATACAAGATATATAAGAATGTGCAAATAGGAAATAATATTTGTCTCTGGGGAGAGTAAGCAAGTAAGCTAGGAGACAGAGAAATGGCAAAGGCTTCCTTTTCATTATAGAGCCCCTTATAACTTCTCAATTTTAAGCTTTGTCCAAAAAACATTGTTCTAAAAATGTTTTTTATATCCTAAGTATAAAAAGTATAAAATTTAAGTGATTCAAAAATTAGTAATGGTCATTGTTGATTTAAACACACACACACACACACACACACACACACCAGCAAGAGCCAGAGCTGAGGGAAAGATCCTTAACTGTGACTTTACCTGAATGCACATCCAGGTAATCGGGAAGAGTGACTTGAATGCTGAGGGGCAAGATGGTGATCCCAAGGCTTGGGTAAGCCATTCAGCACCATCTGATGGTCTCAGTTTCCCTTATATAATCAATATTGAAGGTCATAATTGAATGATTCAATGGGCTCAATGTCACTGTTGAGCCCATGAAAAACATATTGGTCATGAAATCAGGAAGTGACTGGAGAAAAAGAAGCTTCTATCCAAGAGAAAGCATTAATCAAATACATGTATTTTGTGAGGGGAAGACAGGCATCATGATGACCTTTCAATAGCAATAAAAAAACTCTTTCTAGTCAAAGAAATAAAGAGACTGCAAGAGAGTTCTGAGTTCTCTTCCTCTCCAAGAAAAGACAAACCCAATGTCCCTTCTAGTGAAAAAGTATGTGGCAGAGGCTACTAGCTGCCTCCCAGTAGCCACTCTCCCCTTCTTCTTCAAATAGACTTTACTCCATGAAGCCAGTTAGTAAACTGAATATACCTTCCAGTTCCCTGCGCAGCACGTGGTATGGGCACATGACCAACTCCTGACCAGAGAGGTGTAAATTGAGGTGTTGCTTAGGGATCTGAGAGAAGACTGACGAAAGGAAGCTGATGACTCCACAGGGAGAAGAGATTTTTTTTTTTTTGTCCTTCCCCCCTTCCTCTTTGCTCTTTCTGGGATGGGGATGTAATGGCAGGAGTTCCAGAAGGCATTCTGGATCTTGTAGTGGCCATGAGGTTAGAATCACAGGGCAGGATGGAGGGGGAAGAGTCTAGATCCCAATGAACATGAGGCCAATCACATCAGCCCGGACTTGCTGCTTCCTGATATCCTCTACACAAGAGAGAAATAAACAACTCCTTTATTTAAAGTCACCAATATTTTAAGTTTTCTGTTACATAAGCCAGATCTAACCCCAATATGGTCCTTCACTTGAATGCACCAGTCACATCAGCTTGAAAACAGCTGTGATCAGTGTAACAAGAGAAAAGTGACTGCTCCAAGGGCCATGAAGCATCTTCACAAGGCAACTGTAAATCTGGGCTTGCAAAACCAAATTCTTAGTGGGATGAAGCAGCCAACATCAATTTGTGACGATTCTGGGTAAACAAGCATTAGAGAGAAACAGGGCCTGAGGCCAGCCCCGAAGTACCAACGACGTTCACATTTAAAGTTTTTTTAAAAACCAGTGGAATCCAATTAGAATCTATTTGCTGGACTGTGACTTTTCAGTATATTCTGTGGTTTTCTAAGATATGGAATGCTAAGTGAATACAGACAGCAGCCTGCAGAGACAGACCCGCTGGAATGGAATGGTAGGTTAGCATTCCCAAGAAGCAGTGGAAGAGGCACTATGAGGCACAAAACCTCAGTGTTCACTTTTGGATTAATTCTTAAAATAGTTACTTTACCATATCCTATACCACCAAAATGATCACTAGAGAAATCAAACCGAAAGGTCTTTCAAGCAAAAGACACAAAGGTTAAAGGGCACAGGGGCAGCTGACTTCTCCATTCAGCCAAAGAAAATAATGGAAAATAGCAACAGTAATTCAAAATGTTTAATTATTTTCACCTTCAAAAATGCCACCAAATTCAGAGTTTCATCATCTTTATCAGTAGAAGGGAGCCCAAGACTAATAACTAAAGCATCAGAATGCACCCAATCATTTCAGCTTTGAGGTCCATTCTGAGCTGGTTTGGGTTTGGTTGGTTGATTTAGGCTGTGGTTGAAAGACCACAGAGAGGTGGGAAAGATTGGCCAGGGTAGAAAAACCAGCTACAAATAAGCCTCATAAAGAAAATCATGACTGAAAATCAGGACAAAATACAGCAAACATAAGCCCGGTGTAGAAAAATGGAGGATCAGAGCGGGAAGGACACTCAGCTCCATGACTGTTTCCAATGGCTTTACTTTTCAAATAATTAATGTGTCTTTTCATTACAACAGTAACACGTGTTTGTTACAAAATATTTAAACAACAGATAAGCATGGGGTGCCTGGGTGACTCAGTAGGTTAAGCCTCTGCCTCCAGCTCAGATCATGGTCTCAGGGTCCTGGGATCCAACCCCGCATCGGGCTCTCTGCTCAGCGGGGAGCCTGCTTCCCCCTCTCTCTCTGCCTGCCTCTCTGCCTACTTGTGATCTCTCTCTTTCTGTCAAATAAATAAATAAAATCTTTTTAAAAATAAATAAATAATTTTTTCCAAAACATCAGATAAGCAAAAAGAAGAAAATAAAAATCACCTCAATCCTGCCACTGGGAAAAAGTTACCATATCAACAATCTGCAATATATTTTGCCAGACTCTTCCGGACTCTCAGTTATATATGTATCCATGTGTGTATATACCCACACATGTACATATAAACACACACATACATGCACACACATACATACACACATACACATACACACGTATATTGTGTGTATAATTTTTTTTACCAAAATGAAATGATAACATGCAAATGATTTTGAAATTTCTTTCAAACAATAATCCTAGGCATTTAGGAATATAAACTTACTTGGTCCAAAATTATCAAGTCCCTTTTTCTCCTGGGAGCATGATGACATGGTACAGAAACTGGTACTCATTTGCATGAACAAAATTGGCTTTTCTTTTTTTTTTTTAATATTTTATTTATTTGACAGAGAGAAATCATAACTAGGCAGAGAGGCAGGCAGAGAGAGAGGAGGAAGCAGGCTCCCCGCAGAGCAGAGAGCCCGATGCAGGGCTCAATCCCAGGACCCTGGGATCATGACCTGAGCTGAAGGCAGAGGCTTTAACCCACTGAGCCACCCAGGTGCCCCCAAAATTGGCTTTTCTGAATGAGGGAGAAGAAAATCACTGTGAGGCACACACCACATTAATCATTGTGCAGGCAAGATCCGTGGACGGATGATATAAATCATGTACAAAACTTTGAGGAGAAAAAAGATACTAGCATAGTCTCAAAGTATTACTCCCAAAGTATTTATTAATTACACTGTATCATCACAGTGGAGAAACCCAGCTGAAATCACCTCAACAAGGTGTCAAGGTTACACACCAATAGGAAGACATCTCAGCATTACATGACCCTCAATATCATGTACTGAGGAGGGCACATCACCTCTGTGGTGTTCCTGCCAAAAATGCATTACCTCAGACTTTGGAGGACACATCAGACAAATCCGAATTGAGGAACATTCTACAGAATAACTAGCCAGTAGTCTTGAAGAGTGTCACAATTATTAAAGACAAAAAAAAAAAAAAGACTGAGGAACTATCAAAGATCAGATATGATTTTAAAAAATGACATCTAAATACAACATGGGATCCTTTAAAAAGGACATTAGTGGGGGGAAATGGTGAAATCTGAATAAAGTCTGTAGTTGAGCTAATATTAAAAAAAAAAGTCTCTTCTTTCAAGGCAGTGAAAAAAGCAGAAGCAGAATCATAATTACTCTCCAGTCACTGTAAGTATAATTGCTTTAGAACACTAAACCCAACTCTAAGAGGGCTAGAAGCATCCTTCGCCACTAGGTAAACACGAAACAGAGGCAGGTCATCACAAGGTAAATGGTTTCCTCTTATCATTAAACTGTAGAGCAATAAATAACTATTATTCCAAATCAAACAAGCACGTGCACACACACACACACACACACACACACAAAATCTGGGCACACTATTGATAACTATTTACATTACCTAAAAAAATCTTGGAATTCCTCCTTTTTGGTAATGCTCCACCAGACGCCCCTCTTACCTTCTGAAAAGAAAACAAGAGATTGTTAAAATGCAGCCTGTAGAACAGACGATGGGGAAGGGCTGGGGGAGTACATCTCACAGGTTCTCGGATTTTACAAAAGGCCAAGAGGAAATTCTCAACCTGGACTAGAGATTCCAGAATACACCAGAACTGGACCAGGTCACTGGAGGCAGGTAAAGGGCAATGCTATTGTTCTACCTGATTATTTTCACCAAGTTATCAAGACAGCACCTCTGGAAAAGGAAATGGAACCAGGGATCAAGGTGAACTAGACATTTCAACTTCCAATTGCCACATGCTTCCAAGAGACTGGAGTCCATGCCCAATGCTGGAACTATGCTGGAGAGATCATATTGGCTCCTGGAGGGAAGGCCCTTCTTCTCTTATTCCCCTGCTACCCACTAGGTCCCTGTGCTTCGTCCTGGGCATGCACAACAATCACTGTTGAAAGAGCTAATAAATTCTGATAAGCAGTCACTGATAGTCTGGTCATATTAAATCTCAGTCTAACCTCTCTTGAATATTTCTGGATGGCTAGCTGCCATCCGAGGCTTCATGTATTTTCTACCTCTGGTGGAAGTCCCTGGCAGCAACGAAATAAATGTCCATCAAGTGGTTAAGCTAAAGAAATCATTCATTACCCTCTGACACACACAAAATTTTACCCTCAAATCGGATTATAAAAATTTTTGTTTTGGGCGCCTGCGTGGTTCAGTCAGTTAAGCGTCTGACCTTCAGCTCAGGGCATGGTCCGAGAGTACTGGGTTCAAGCCCTGAGTCGAGCTCCCTGCTCGGAAGAAAGTCTGCTTCTCCCTTTCCCTCTGCCCCTCCCCTTCCCCCAGATCATGCACTCTCTCTCTCTCTCTCTCAAATAAATAAAAATTTTTTAAATTTTTTTTTGGTTTCAAATGGCCAAAATCTTATTTCTACCTTGTTTGTCCTCTTGGTTATTAGAAAAAAATACATTTCCAGCACACCATAATGTGAGGGTCAAAGGCCGGCATCCTTCCAAGTAACCACGAGTTTTGGCAGCATCAAGGCATTACTACTGCTTTAGTCTGTTGCCTTATCAGTCTTAAGCCTCCTTTGCCACATTTTATTATTTGGCATTGAAGGCTGACTCATCTTTGTGATTCTCACATTAAGTTTTTATAGCTTCTACTATACGTTTATAGTTCACATCTTAGGCATGTGAAAATGATTGAACACTTTAGCTCAAAAACCTGTCTCTCCAAATACTCATGCCAAATTCATGCCCCCTCTCTTGGAATCCCTCTCCTCCAAGGTCTCCGAGACGCTCTTCCTCTCCCCACCACATGCCTGCCTCAAAAAAGGGATGAAATATACCCTGTACCAAAGGCACATTTAGCAATCCTGGAGGTCATTTGGAATCTCTCTACCAAAGTTTATGGCAGCTTTTAATCGTTCCGACCTCACTGTCTCCTCCACTCCTGCAGGATGGTGGAGGGAGAAAGAAGGACAAGGGCCACCTGAGCACCTGTTAGAACACGAGGCTCTCCCTGATCCAGCCATCGACACCTTAGATGTGGATTAGATCTACTTCCTTTCAGGAAAAAAAAAAAACAAAAAAATCCACTAGGTTTTCCTTCCAAAGACCATCACCTCTGTGCCTGCCTCAGTCTCCACTAGAAATCAACAGGGTTTGAGAAACAGGAACTTCTAAGTCATCAAACATGACTGTGCCCATGGGTCAGGCTCTGTGAGGCCCCTGAGACTGCAAAGTGAATGAAGAGATGGTCCATTCCTTGAGAACTCCACCAGCAAAGTAGGGGAACATTTATGCAAACAAATAGCACAATAGATTCTGGTGAGTACTAAGAGATGTGTGAAAAAGGTAGGATCATAAGGAGGAAATGACTTTTCTGGAGGTGGAAATTGTGGGCATGTAAGAAGGGCAGCATGTTTGGCATTTAGCAGCTGCTTAGCAAATATTTATTCAATGGATGGCTGGATGATGGATGGAGGGATGAATGATTAATGGAGGAAGGCATTTCAGGAAGGAAGGAAAGAAGGGAGGCAGGGAAGGAGGGAGGAATAGGCAGATAAATGGAAGGATAAATGGATGGATGGATGGATGGATGATGGATGGATAGAAAGATGATGAATAGACAGATGGATATGCTGATCACAGAGAATACAACAGGTATGAAAGGAATCAGACATCCCAGAGAGGAAAAAACAAACAACATGTACAAAGGTATGAATCATAGTATATTTCAGGAAGAGGTAGTTTGATATATATAAAGCACAAAGCAGGTAGAGTAAAAGTAGAGTCAGAAAGGCTAGAAGGGGCCAGATTATGGAAGGCCTTATAATCTCATGCCAAAAAAAAAAAAAAAAAAAAAAGTCTTCATCCTGCAACAAAGGGAGATACCAGAAATTTAATCTTCTGAGTCTCACAGATACACAGACATGTGCATTTGAAAACACCACTCTGAGTGCAGCGTGCACATTAGGTGGGAAGGAAGGCAGCAAGTTTGAAAGAAAGACTAGTCAGGAAGCAAAAGCATTAGTCCTTTTAAGGGATAAGGAGCTTTTAGGCAAAAACAGCAGGATGGAGAGGACAGAATGGACTTCAGAGCCATTTGGGAGGGCCAAATAACTAGATTTGGGTCACCAACCAGCCATGGAATGAAAGAAGAATCCAAAAGATTTCTAGAATTCAAGACGAAGGACAACTCTGAGAAAGAGGATTATTCATTGAGTGTGAGCACACTGAGCTTCAAGTACCTATGCGGTATTAGTAGGAGAAGCCACATCAGTCAGATAGTCAGGTGTTTGGCTCTGGAGAGACCCTGATTAGGAAGTCACCAGTTCAGAGACAGTGATTAAACAAGGCAATGGACAACACTGATGAGGAAGAGCAGCTCCAGAGAAAGATGATCAAAAGGCACCCTAGGGGGTCACCTGGGTGGCTCAGTGGGTTAAAGCCTCTGCCTTCGGCTCAGGTCATGATCCCAGGGTCCTGGGGTCGAGTCCCGCATCGGGTTCTCTGCTCAACGGGGAGACTGCTTCCTTTTCTCTCTCTGCCTGCCTCTCTGCCTACTTGTGATCTCTCTGTCAAATAAATAAATAAAATCTTAAAAAAAAAAAGAAGGCACCCTAGGAAGTGTGCTACTTAAGGAATGAATGAATGAAGACATACTAGTGAGACAAAGTCAGAAAAGGCAGCCTGAAAAACAGGAGAAGGCCAGGAAAGAATGGTGCCAAAGAAAGCAGAAGAGCAGTTCCAAAATGGAAACAAGTTCAAATACCCAAAAAGTCAATTGAAATCAGGATTGAAAGTATCCACTAAGCATGACAATGCGCGGTCACTACAGCCCCAATAGTTCCAGCTGGTTTAGCAGGAACACTTACCCGATGGCAATGCTAACTTCCAGCAAGGAAACAGGAAAGCTGTTAAAGACACTTTAACTGAGGGATGGGATGACCAAAGGAGGACACAAATTATAGGGACAGTTTTGTGGTGTGTTCTTTTTTAAGTTGGGAGAAAAAAGCCAGAAGAGGGAGATGTTGAAAAAAAAAAAGGAATTAAGGGGGCGCTTGGGTGGCTCAGTGGGTTAAAACCTTTGCCTTCGGCTCGGGTCATGGTCCCAGGGTGCTGGGATTGAGCCCTGCATCAGGATCTCTGCTCAGCAGGGAGCCTGCTTCCTCCTCTCTCTCTGCCTGCTTCTCTGCCTACTTGTGATCTCCATCTGTCAAATAAATAAATAAAATCTTTGAAAAAAAAAAAAGGAATTAAGGAAGAAGCAAGTTTCTCGGGGGGAAACAGAGCTGTGAGGACAGAGAGAACATAGCTTTCTGCTGGAATGTGGGAACCAGAGGCAAGGAGTTCCCAGGAGGCAAGAGAAAAGTTCAGGAAGTTCCTGTCCAAGGTCCCTGTTTTCTCAGGGACATACAAGTCAAATCGTTCTCTGAGGATGATGAGGGAGGCCCTGGTAGGGCACAGAGGATGACATCTGGAGTCTGGAGTGGAAGAAGCTACAGGCCAGGTTTGCTGGGCAGTGAGTCAGGCCAGGTTTGCTGGGCAGTGAGTCAGCCCAGCGGGAGGGGGAGGCCAGGAGTCTGACATAGCCCAGACCAAGGTGGTGCAGGATTGCTCATAATGTGCACCCAGAAGCCAGGATGAGACTGACAGCATGACTAACCAGAGCTCTGGGGACAGTTAAGAAGGCAAGACAAGGGGATAAGGGTCCCTTGAGGGCAGCAGTTGCAACAATACATTTTAAGCCCTGAGAAGCAGTCTCAGCAAACAGGGGGAGTGGCCACCTGGAGCAGTCACAGGCCTGCAGACTACAAGGAGAGAAAACAACAGAGTGAAATCAGAATAAATGAAAGCTAAACTGAGAGAGGGTTGTGGTCACAGAGTGAAATATTTAACTGAAAATTTCAGAGGCAGAGCTAACTGCCCAAGATTACCAGCATTCTGCAATTCTACCACTTGCTTTGGGATCAAGTTATCTCAAGCCTCTGGGCCTTGGTTTCATTTCCCTCCTCCCCAACCCCCCAGTTTCCTAAAACTTCATCATTTTACACTAAGACATATGTCTGGGACAAAGCGTACCTCATAAGAATTGCTAGGTCCCTCATAATGAGAGCACTGAATGTAAATCATGTACTATCAGGCCAACATTAGATTATTTTAAAGCTAATCATTGAGTTGATGGTTTATCTGACCTCCTGGCCTTTCTTCCTCCTCTTCCTCCTACTCTGCCCACTGTCCAATTTGGGGATCTCTCCTTTGTCTGGAACTTAAACAGAGAACATATTAGGTGGGCTAAGGCGAATGATCAGATGAACTTCAAATCAGCATTTACTATTTAGAAGTTCCAACACAGTCTACAGACTATAAGGACTGAAGTGAAAAGTGAATAGTATTGCTAACTATAAAAATCAATATCTGAATTTTAATAACATCCCCAAACATTATCAATAACCAATTAAAATACATGAAGAAGTAAAAATTAGCAGTAACAATAGTTACAAAAATTACAGATAACCTAAAAAAAGACTCACAAAATACAAGCTCTTTTATTGAAAACTACAAAACGGTATTGAAGGAGACAAAAGAGAATGGAATAAACAGAGAGGTATGTCATTTTGAATACTCACATTCAATAAATATTTCTGAAACACCTACTATGTCCTGGGATTGTTAAGGGCTGAAGCCATGGAACTGAACGAAACAGACAAAAATCCCTTCCCTTGTGGAGTTTACCCGCTGTTGTGGATTATAGAGTAATCTCCAAATTCACTGTGATACCCTCAAAATCTCAACAGGAATTTTCACACTAGTTGAACTGATTGTAAAATACATAGAAAAACAAATGTCTAAACCCAGAAAAGTTCTGGTAAAAGTGCTTGTGCTACGAGATACCCAGGCTTGCTGCACCAGTGCAGAGACAGAAAAATAAGATCAACAGAAAAGAACCGAGAGACCCACAACAGACCCAAGTATGAATGCCCAGTTAAAATGTAAAAAAAGATGGTGCTATAAATCATTGAGAAAGACTTACTACTCTAGTAAGAGCAGGACAACTGGTTACCAGTAAGGAAAATAAAAAACAGATTCCCATACTTCATACAAATACAACAATACACTATAGGTGGATTAAAGTCCAAAAACGTCAAAACACACATATGCTCATGCAAACACACGTGCACTTCAAAAACAAAAGTATTAAAAGAAGTATCATTGGGACGCCTGGGTGGCTCAGTTGGTTAAGCAGCTGCCTTCAGCTCAGGTCATGATCCCAGCATCCTGGGATCAAGTCCTGCATCAGGCTCCTTGCTCAACGGGGAGTCTGCTTCTCCCTCTGCCTCTGCCTGCCACTCTGTCTGCCTGCCACTCTCTCTGACAAATATAAATAAATAAAATCTTTAAATACATTTAAAAAAAAAAAAAAAGAAGTATCCTTATGACCTTGAGTTGGAAAACAACTTCATAGATAAGATACAAACGGCACAATTCATAAGGGAAAAGTTTAATAAATCTAACATCAAATTCAAAACTTCTATAAACAATAATTCATAAATGAAACAAAAAGTGAAACCACAGACCATAAGGAAAAAAAAAATCTGAGAAGAGAAAACCAGGATGGCTAGTAGACATATATGAAGATGTTTGACCCTTGAGGAAGGAAATGCCAATCATTTACATGCCACTTTGCAACCATTAGATTGGCAAATATCAAAAGTCTGACCAAATGTTTGTGACGATGTGAGAAAACAGGAATTGGTAATCAGTGCAGATAGGAATATGAATTGGGGCAACCACAGTGGAGTTTTTGGCAATGCCTCACCAAAACGAAGATAAGCACGCCCACACGCCAGCATTACCACTTCCAAATAGTTAATGGCTGCATCATTTGTAGAAGCAAAAAAAAAAAAAACGGGGGGGGAGTCTAAATGTTCATCTGTAGGACAGCAGGATAATAAATGACAAGGCACTCATAAGAGGGAATAACAAACAAACCATAAAATGAATTAAGTAGGGGCGCCTCGGTGGCTCAGTGGGTTAAAGCCTCTGCCTTCGGCTCGGGTCATGATCCCAGGGTCCTGGGATCGAGCCCCACATCGGGCTCTCTGCTCATCAGGGAGCCTGCTTCCTCCTCTCTCTCTGCCTGCCTCTCTGCCTACTTGTGATCTCTCTCTGTCAAATAAAATAAATAAAAATCTTTTTAAAAAAAAAATGAATTAAGTATATTCTGACGCACTGGAACATGAACAGCTTTCAAGAACAATCTGAAAAGGGAACGCTCTACACAGAATTATATGTAACAGCATGATAGTCTTTATCTACACCTTAAAAACACATAAAGTCCTTCCACACACTGTTCATGACTATCCGTACATAAATAAAATATAACGATGTACATAGGAATAAGAACAAATTTGCAGCCATGGTTACTACTCGGGAGGGAATCAAAAGGAACTTGAGCTTTCAGGAAAGTACTTTCTCTTGCTCAAAAGAAATATATAATAAATAAGGAGTCTGAAGCAAAAATATCCAATTTTTTTTTATTTCTGATTTGGAGATTTCTGAAATTATTTTGTGTACTTGTCTATATTTTTTACTTAATTTTTTTTTCCTTCAGTTGACTCATGTCTGGTTAACACTAATGAGAAATTCAGAGGAAGAGAAAAATTAAACTGGGTAAGGTAGAGTTCGGGGGAAATCCATGAATTTCTGCCAAGGGTCATGCTTCTGTTTCCCATCACCAAAGGGCATCAGAAATCACGTGGGCAGAGAAAACCCTCCAGGTGATAACAAACCGAGTGACAACGTTCCAGGAAAGATACCAAGGCCAGTTCTCCCAGCGGTGTCTCACCTCTCGCACGTGTCTTTTCAGGTGCATGTATACACTCTGTCCAGTTTTTCGAAAATGTCTTTCAACATGTTCCCTTCCAAAGGCCAAAAATGTATTCATGCATACATAGAGTCCACCTTCAGAATTCTAGGAGAAAGAGACAGGCGACAAAATTAACCAAAGATACCTTGCCAAGTCATTTAGATACAAAATGTGAAGGGAAGAAGGGTGAACGGTGAAGACAAGATCCAGCAAAAGGCCACCTGGCCGTCATAGTCCCCTGTGATGACCCTCCACCCACAGCAGGAGTTCCCATCCCAACCCCGAGTTCCAGGTGCTCCCGGACAGCTGCACACAGTCTCCCCCTCAGGAGAGCCTCGGCAGCCCTGGGAAATAAACATGCTTGTCTGACTCTCCAAACTGGTGTAAAGGACAATAAGGGAAGGAGAAGCTTGGCAATTGATCCAACTACCAGGACAGCAATCATTCTTCTTCACTGATCAATGCAAGTCTCCATCCAGGAACAGAAAGTTCTATACTCTTTTAGCAGGACAATTCGACGCAAAGATATTCTTCCCTTCCTTCGGTGACACGTGATATTTGATGGTACCATTAATAAACTAGGACAATTTAATAAGCCAATAATAACTTAATGAGTAAATTATAAAGGATGGAGTCCTATCATAATCTTAGCTACGTATTTTTGCATGCTAATGTGTGCCAGGTGTTCTCATACATTATTTCAGATTCTGACAATATTATTATTTCCATTTTACAGTTTAAAAAAAGAACTAGGGGTAAGTTACTTGCCCAAGTTCACAAGGCTTGAAAGTGTCAGTTCAACTAAAGCCGTTTCTCTTTTTATCCTTCTAGGCCACATTTCAAAAATTATTTAATTACAGACATCCTGGCACAATGAACAGTCAAGGATATTGTTCACATTTTAGATGCTTGAGTTTCTATCCCAATTTCATCTCTCCTCTTTTTCTCACTTTGTTTAATATGCTTCTGTGTAAATTTTGCCTATAAAATTAACCATCCTTGGGGCATCTGGCTGGCTCAGTTGGTTGAGCATATGACTCTTGATTTCGACTCAGGTCATAATCTCTGGGTCGTGAGATAGAGCCCCACATTGGACTCTGGGCACAGTGCAGAGTCTACATGAGGTTCTCCCCTCTGCCCCTCCCTTTCCACCCCTCATTTAAATAAACAAATAAAAACTATAAAATCAGCCATCCTTTCCTTAACGAAAGTGGATTTTTATTAAGCCCCTGTCAGTCTCACTTCACCAAATAATTTTAAAAAACAATTTTAAAAAAATCTATCAGAATTGCCCACAAGTACCTATCAAAATTCCTTACATTACCTTTCAGTAGAACACAAATTCAATATCAAAACAGACACTGATGTTCCTACAAATATATGAAAAATGATTTTTAAGTTCCAATAACTCAAGAATGCATCTTTTTTAAATTTCTAATAAAATTCTCCAACACTGTATCTATGGTTTATAAGCCAGACATAAAAGAGTCTTATCACAATGAAGATATTACAGCAGCATTAGTTCAGATATGTGCCTATTATTGGAGTAAATATATTGCATAAGGCAAGAAAACAAAAAAAAGCATAGAGATCACAAAGAAAGAGGTAAAATGGTCTCAATTTGTTGATAACATTATACTCCAAATGGAAAATCCTTAAAAATCTACAAAGTACTAACTAGTAAAACTAATCAATGAATTTAGCCAGGGTCTTGGAATACAGGTTTATAGGCAAAAATCAATTTCAATCAATTTCAATTTTATACTCTGGCAACAAACATCTTGCAAATGAAATTTTTAAAACTTGACTATAAAATAGCATTCAGAAAAGACAGAACTATTTAGCTTGTGCTTCTGGATAACTTTTTCTCTTTGAATGAGATCATTTGAATAAAACTAAAAAAGGTTTTCAACTAGAGGCAGCATATTATATTCACTTGATCAACAGATTAAATCCTTTCAGAAGTTTTCAATAGACGTGATTTTTGTACAGTCATAACCCTTAAAAAACTCAGCATCATTATAATGGTCAGTTATTCATTAAGCCCATTAAATTGAGCACCACATATTGTGATTTTAAAAAATAACATTTCCATTCTCTTCCAACAAAATGTAATTCAGTCAAAAATGTAATTCCGTCAAAAAGAATTCAAACCAAAAGATATACCAGGGAAAATATGAGATTTGGAACCAGGGTCCTGAACAGCCACTAATAGCTCTGTGGCCTAAAGGTTGTCATTCAGTCTCTGAGCTTCAGTATTTTCCTTCATAAGCATGTCTGCTGCAATAATTCCCATCTAACAGGTTTCATTAAGTTCAAAGGGGGTGAGATACATTCCATGCTATAAAGCATTACATAAACAATAGCAATTATTTATTATGAGCTACAGTTCTGTGTGCCACATGCGTCTCCTATTATCTCAATTATTGTATAATTGGCAGAAATAAGCAGAAGGAAGAAAACAGTGAGTCTGACAGCCACACTGGCTGGAGGCAAAAAATACTAATCTATCAGAAAAAAATAAATTAAGCAACTAGTAGGAGAACCAAGGAATTAGCCAGTGGAAGATGAAAAATGTTCAAGTACAGCATTTTTCTGGAGAAAAATACAGAATAGCTATAAAAGCAAGAGTTTATTGAAGAGACTGTCTTTTTTCCATTGTATATTTTTTTCCTGTTTTGTTAAAGATTATTTGACCATAGAGTTGAGGGTCCATATCTGGGCTCTCCACTCTGTTCCACTGGTCTATGTGTCTGTTTTTATGCCAGTACCATGCTGTCTTGGTGATCACAGCTTTGTAGTAAAGCTTGAAATCAGGTAACATGATGCTGCCAGTTTTGTTTTTGTTTTTCAACATTTCCTTAGAAATTCGGGGTCTCTTCTGATTTCATACAAATTTTAGGATTATTTGCTCCAGCTCTTTGAAAAATACTGGTGGAATTTTGATCGGAATGGCATTAAAAGTATAGATTGCTCTAGGCATTTTAACAATGTTTATTCTTCCGATCCAAGAGCATGAAACGGTCTTCCATCTTTTTGTGTCTTCTTCAATTTCTTTCATGAGTGTTCTGTAGTTCGAGTACAGATCCTTTACCTCTTTGGTTAGGTTTATTCCCAGGTATCTTATGGTTCTTGGTGCTATAGTAAATGGAATCGATTCTCTAATTTCGATTTCTGTATTTTCATTGTTAGTGTATAAGAAAGCCACTGATTTCTGTACATTGACTTTGTATCCTGCCACGTTACTGAATTGCTGTATGAGTTCTAGTAGTTTGGGGGTGGAGTCTTTGGGGTTTTCCATATAAAGAATCATGTCATCTGCGAAGAGATAGAGTTTGCTTTCTTCATTGCCAATTTGGATACCTTTTATTTCTCTTTGTTGTCTGATTGCCGTTGCTAGGAAAGACAGTCTCTTCAATAAATGGTGCTGGGAAAACTGGACAGCGATATGTAGAAGAATGAAACTCGACCATTCTCTTACACCGTACACAAAGATAAGCTCGAAATGGATAAAAGACCTCAACATGAGACAGGAATCCATCAGAACCCTAGAGGAGACCATAGGCAGTAACCTCCTCAATATCAGCCACAGCAACTTCTTTCAAGATATGTCTCCAAAGGCAAAGGAAACAAAAGTGAAAATGAACTTTTGGGACTTCATCAAGATCAAAAGCTTCTGCACAGCAAAGGAAACAGTCAACAAAACAAAAAGGCAACCCATGGAATGGGAGAAGATATTTGCAAAGGACAGTACAGACAAAAGGTTGATATCCAGGATCTATAAAGAACTCCTCAAACTCAACACACACAAAACAGATAATCATATCGAAAAATGGGCAGAAGATATGAACAGACACTTCTCCAATGAAGACATACAAGTGACTATCAGACACATGAAAAAATGCTCATTATCACTAGCCATCAGGGAGATTCAAATTAAAACCACATTGAGATATCACCTTACACCAGTTAGAATGGCCAAAATTAGCAAGACAGGAAACAACATGTGTTGGAGAGGTTGTGGAGAAAGGGGAACCCTCTTACACTGTTGGTGGGAATGTAAGTTGGTGCAGCCACTCTGGAGAACAGTGTGGAGATTCCTCAAGAAATTAAAAATAGAGCTTCCCTATGACCCTGCAATTGCACTGCTGGGTATTTACCCCAAAGATACAGATGTAGTGAAAATAAGAGCCATTTGTACCCCAATGTTTATAGCAGCAATGGCCACGGTCGCCAAACTGTGGAAAGAACCAAGATGCCCTTCAACGGACGAATGGATTTAGTAGATGTGGTCCATATACACGATGGAGTATTATGCCTCCATCAGAAAGGATGAATACCCAACTTTTGTAGCAACATGGACGCGACTGGAAGAGATTATGCTGAGCGAAATAAGTCAAGCAGAGAGAGTCAAGTATCATATGGTTTCACTTATTTGTGGAGCATAACAAAGAACATGGAGGACATGGGGAGATGGAGAGGAGAAGGGAGTTGAGGGAAATTGGAAGGGGAGATGAACCATGAGAGACTATGGACTCTGAAAAACAACCAGAGGGTTTTGAAGGGGCAGGGGGTGGGAGGTTGGGGGAACAGGTGGTGGGTAATAGGGAGGGCACATATTGCATGGAGCACTGGGTGTGGTGCAAAAACAATGAACACTGTTACGCTGAAAATAAATAAATAAATAAATAGCAAGAGTTTATAAAGTAATCTCTAAAACAGTCATAGAGTCTTTGCTGATTTCATTGCCAAGAGTTTTTGACTTATTAGGGCAATTGATAAAAAATTTAATATACCCCAATCATTCATTCACAATTTCTGGAGTCACCTGATGTTGTCAAAAAGTCTATAACCTGAGAGGAAAATGCTTTAGCCCCAGACAGGGAAGAATTCTATGACAAATATCCTGGGGTCTCCTCCATCCCACACGCGGCTGGCTTCTGAAGCCATGTCCACCAGCAGCTCTGAGAAGGAGATGCTACCATAGAACACGTCAGCGGTGCTAAAACTTCAGGACGCACTGAGACACAGATCCCTTCGAAAGCTACCCTATAAAGAAAAAACACTTCTGTCTAATGATCCATGCTTTCTTCCTTCTTCCCATCCTAATGTCTACATATTGGTCCTATAAGACTCTTTCATGTTCAAAGGCAGTATTCCATGCCATGTGCTTTGAATAGCTTCTTCCACGAATGATGACAAGACCCTGCTGACAAGTCTCTCTCTCCCAATTCCTTTGGTTGTTAGCCTAGGATCAGAGCTGAGCCGACTCTTCATTTTCAAACCCTCGATCTCCTGCTCTATTTAACCAGCCACACCCCCACTAAGATTAGTGTCCCGGGAAATACCGTAAAGCACTTGCCTTCCCGTGTCCAAAAGTGCAGCCACGAAATCGGACAGAACTTTATTTGCATAAGTACTGTGCTAAAATTGCGGAAACTAGATCATATCTTGGGTTTTGTAATGATGCTAGAAAGTACATACAAGAAGAACAGGAACTGCACTAGAGTGTAAAGACTAGGGTGAGCCTCTCTCTTAATGCCCAGTGTCTTTGTCTTAAGATGGGATGCACTATGTCTTTAGAAAAAAATAAAAATAGGGAGCGCCTGAGTGGCTCAGTCGTTTGAGCACCCAACTCTTGATTCAGCTCAGGTCATGATCTCAAGGTCGTGAAATCAAGCCCCATGTCAAGCTCGGGGAGTTCAATTCAGAGTCTGGCTTGAGATTCTCTCTCTCCTTTTCCCTTTGCCCCTCCCTCATCCGTACCACACTTTCTCTCTTCCTCTCTAAAAAAATAAAAAAAAATTTAAAGAAAGAAATTCATGCAGGTTAGAAAACTACCAATTGACAGTGAAATACAACTCGAAGAATAAGAGCATAAATACAAAATAATGCTTTTCTCAAGTGATAATAGTAGAGCGCTTTATTAAATTAAAACAGGTTACAAATGAAATTCAGATATATTGCAGTAGTTTTTTCAGATAGATTTTTTTCATATCCATAAAGATTCCAAAAATATATTCATTCTATGTTAACTGCTTAATATATGGCAAACTACAAGAAACAAAAATGGGGGAAAATCACTGAAAAAAGTTAATGGGACAGTTAGACGTCAGTATAAAATAAAATTAACCTCAATCCACATCTTATCCCAAACACTGGAATAAAGTCCTGAGAGCTCCAAGAGATAAGCATTTAAAAAACTAGAAAAAAAGAGAAGGGCATCTTTATTCACTTATGAAAGGGAAAATCATTTCTGGCCAAGAAAATATAGGATACAGAGATGGTGTAGTTGAACATAAAAATGTAAACACTAATGAACAAATTTTACACCACAAAAAAAAAAGAAACAAATAGAAAGCCAATCATAACACAATGAGGAAATATGTAAAGTACAATGAAGAAAAGTTCATATCCAAATTATGTAAAAATTGATAAAATTACAAGATGTCAGCATCTTATAATAAGTAATAAGCATATTAAAATAATCTCAAGGCAAGTATATGATTACTAAACTAGCGAAAAGTATTAAAATTACAAAGCCTGAAGCCACAGAGAAAACCTGTATATATATTCTCTCAATATAAATTGGTTTCATCTTTCTAGAGATCAATACAACTACAACCCTTTAACACAGTAGTCTCCTTTGAGTACAAGACTGCAGGAACCCAAAAGAAAGAGGGAAAAAATCTAATGTGCTCAAAAATATTCACAGACGCACTATTTATAAGAGGAAAAAATCTCCCAAACAGAGGAGCTAAGAACTTGTGGCACAACAAAATATTATAATGTTATTTTTCTTGTTTTTCAATATTTTTTTAATTCAAGTTAGTTCACATAGAGTGTAGTATCAGTTTCAGGGATAAAATTTAGTGATTCATCAGTTGCATATAACAGCCCATGCTCATTACATCATGTGCCCTCCTTAATGTCCACCACGGGATCATCCCCCCCAATCATCTCCACTCGGCAACCCTCATTTTATTTCCTATGTTTAAGAGTCTCTTATGGTTTGTCTACCTCTCTGTTTTCATCTTGTTTTATTTTTCCCTCCCTTTCCCTATGATCCTCTGTTTTGCTTCTTAAATTTCACGTATGAGTAAGATCATAGGATAATTGTCTTTCTCTGATTAACTTACTTCGCTTAGTATAATACCCTCCAGTTCCATCCACATCATTGCAAATGGAAAGATTTCATTCTTTTTGATGGCTGAGTAAATATTACGAATTGAACATCGTGTATATAGGATGTAGTATAGAACAGTATGTAACACGCACAGAAAAATAAAGTTCATGGAAAAAACACATTCTGAAGACAAAGAGGAAAGGGAACAGAGAAAGGGCAGTCTGTTCACTGACCAAGACCTGAAATGAAGCTGGAACATCATCAGTGATTTTATATTTAAGTTCTTCACCTTGGGGCTCACAGCCTTATCTCCCTTTGCCTTTGTCCTGGGTCCAAAGAAGTGTTTGTCAAACTACTATCATGAAAGACCAGATTATTTTGTGTTGTGTTTCATTTTGGTCGTACTCATTAAGGAAAGGCACGTGACTCCACTGCACGTGACTAGGCCCGGCTCCAGCCAGATGTGAACTTACTCCCACGTGTAAGTCCCACAAAACCCAAATGGGTTTATATGTTGCTCAAACAAACTAATCTGCTGCCCACACACTTGGATGTGGGTACAATGTCAAGTTGCCATAGAAATTTCTAAATGCTTACTCTCAATGTTTGTACTTATCTCTTGGAACTAGTCAGCTAACTACACTTGAGTAGCACTGGCCTAGAGCTACTTGGTTGCCATGTCCACTCCCCTTTCTTAGAACTGCTCAGGACAGGACAGTTCTAAGAATGTCTCATGGTCAAGAAAGTGTCGCTCCGAGGACCTTCAGAGACGTCGGGTCGGGCCCCAAACCTTCAGAGCAGCTGACACCAAAACCAGCTGCATACACCAAAGCCTCCATGATAGGACGAGCTCCCAGATCCCACGCGTATCCACTTGTCCACCTGCCAGTCTGTGCCCATGACCAAGTCCCATGTCCCCTGGCTCATCACCCTGTGCTGCTGGTTCTGAACCCCAAATCTACTTTTGTATTTCATGACAGTTAACATCTCAGTCATTGAAATCTATGGCTGTGAGAAACCCAGGCTTTCTTTCTTTGAGGCCACGGGGTTCAGATCCTGAATCACACATTCGATCCTGGAGGGCAGGGAAATCACATCACGTTCATTATTTAATTCCAACAACAGTACCTGGTACAGAGCAGAACTGAAGAAACATTTATGGACTGAGTGGCAAGCTTGTGTGGTCCTTTGTCATTCAGTCACAGAGTTTAGTCCCTCTCTGGAACTGATGTCCAGTGCCCTTCTGATCTGTATTTAAGACCCTTTAGACCACAGGCTCCATTTCAAGTCTTGGACAAAGCTAAACAATGAGGATCACCAAAAGAAAGCTGATGGCCATGCATAGAAAAACAGCCTCGGGCATCTGCAGGAACACTAGTTTTTCAGGTTTGTTCAGCTAAAGCCAGGCTCTCAGCAGCTTGGACACTTGAACCCCGTGACCCCAGCTCCCCTACTTTCTGCGACCAAGCCAGCTTCACTGGTTCTTCAGGACAGTGGCTGCCATGTCCACACCTCATCCTACCTTAGACCCTATCTGGCTTCTACTTGCAGGGGTCATCCAGGCAAGAACGGCCAGTGTGCGCTTCTCTGCACGCTCGTAGCTAAATAAGATTCTAATGATCATTTTCATGATGCACTAAACAGAAACTTGACCAACATGTAAGACTTGATTAAGAAACATGAAATCACAAGAAGCCAAGAAATACTATTCAGGGCTTCCCTAAAACTCTATAATGATCCCCTATGACAATTTCTCCCACCCCACAATCAAACCATGAGAGAAGAGCAACGTTGGAAGCTCATGTGTTGCTTAAACCCACTCTTGAAAGCATTTTGATAGAAAGATGATATACACACAGCCATTCATTTATTACTTTACATTGTATTAGCCTACATACTATTCAGAAGTAACATCAAGGACAAAGACAACTTTTTGTACAGTGCTGCCTTTTAAAAGAACATTAAAACCGAGGCAAATATAAAGGTCAAGGTTACATGTTTTCAGAATAGCAAATGAACAGTCATTTTCAATAAAAATACACCACATTGTCAATCAGTAGGTGTTCAGAGAACTTTGTTTACGATGGTGTGTTCTTGGAGACCCGCCTCCGCTGGAAGACAGGAAGGGAGAGTGAGCCCGTGTGAGCAGTGCGCTCAGGAAACAGAGTCGCTGCGTAACACTTGTTTTTATAACCACAGCACAGTGTGGAAAACAAGCGGTCATTGCCACAAAGAGAAACATGATGTAGGTAGATGGAGTCACAACAAATCCACGTCCAGGACAAATTACATACTAACACCCAGGAAGGCGGTGACTCACACACTCATGCAAAAGGGAGATGAAAAGGACAGGAACACAGTATTTTCTAGAACACTGATTTAAAAAGAAGAAAAAGAAATGAATTAACTACTTGTAAGAGTGAAAGTAAATCACCTGAGCGCTCAAGAACAGATTTCTTTATAATTTATACATCTGTGAACTCTAACACCCTTCAGCCTTGAAGATTGATTTGTAATGTATATTTACTGACAGGAAAAGCTCTGCAAGGTATTTCTGAGTGAAAAAAGCAGGTAGGAAAACAGCAGGTGTGACATTACAAAATACACAACGTACCAACCCTACACGGCGTGGGACGTCATCTCTGCATGCAGACATCACGTGAGATGGTTTTCTTCGTGTTGTCTTTGACATTTTCTGATTTTTCTTCAGGAAAATTGATTCATTTTTTAATAGTAAAAAATAATTAAATGTTTCTTACTGAATATGTGTAGAACTAATTATATGTAAGCGTAATTGAACGAGCGAGTTGTCCAAATGTTCCCTTTTCTTAACCCAAACTTTCTTTAGGCTTTCACAACCAACCTCATAGCTCCAAGGGGCTGTATAGTCTTGCTACTCACAGTAATAAAGATTACCTGAAATAATTATCTCAAATGTGTAGCTCAGGAAATTTGGGAACACACAAGTAGAAAGAGGGGATGAAGAGTGTAATCTCAGAGAGACAGATGAGAATGTGATGACAAGAGAGAAATGAAACAAAGTCAGGTCACTGTACCCCAGCCCAGGTAGATGACATCCGTGTTCACAAAAGGGGATTGAGAGATCTGTGTGAAGTGGGAAAAGCTATGAAGGAGAATGAGACAGTGATGTCTTCTCTGGGGGTTAGAGAAGTTGGTGGTGTGTGGGGCAGGAGGAGTTGATTCAGCAGAGGGAGAGAAAGACAAGCACGGTTGGTGCTGTGATGATATTTACATCTTACTACAAGATCCCTCTGGCTATTGGAGGGAATTGTAGGGTGGGAGCCAAGAGAATATATGGTCACGAAGCTATTATGCAGTCTAGACCCATGCAACCACTGGTTGCATGAAAATATTTAGCTCTAAATTAATTTAAATTAGTTAAATTAGGGACGCCTGGGTGGCTCAGTTGGTTAAGCCGCTGCCTTCGGCTCAGGTCATGATCCCAGAGTCCTGGGATCGAGTCCCGCATCGGGCTCCTTGCTCAGCGGGGAGCCTGCTTCTCTCTCTGCCTCTGCCTGCCGCTCTGCCTGCTTGTGTTCACTCTCTCTCTCTCTGTCCCTCTGACAAATAAATAAATAAAATCTTTAAAAAAAATTAGTTAAATTAGAAGTTCGGTTTCTCAAATGCAATGTACCCATGGTAAGTGCTCAATAGCCATACGTGGCTATGGGTGACTACACTACAGATGTAGAACAATTCTATCACCACAGAAAGTTCTTTAAGACAACCCTTGTCTAAACAAGGCAAAATGGTGGCTCAGCCTGGGGGAGGTGGCAAGAAGTCAGGGAAGGGGAAACTTTGACAGATGCAGGTTATAATTTTAAGATAGAACCCCTGAGCAAAAAGGTGGATTAAGGGGCGCCTGGTGGCTCAGTCGGTTAAGTGTCTGCCTTTGGCTCAGGTCACGATCCCGAGGTCCTGGGATTGAGCTCCGCCTCGGGTTCCCTGCTCAGCAGGGAGCTGTGTCTCCCTCTCCCTCTGCCTGCCATACTGCCTACTTGTGCTCTCTTTCTCTGTCAAATAAATACATAAAAACTTAAAAAAAAAAAGTTGGATTAGACGCAGGGGTATGTGGAAAAGGACAGAACCAAGGACAACTCCTCGTTAGACTCCTAAGATTACCCACCTCTCTCTGCTCAACTCTTGCTTTCATCAAGCAACCACCTGCCTATTAATTCTGCCTCCCAGGTACTTCCACATCTGAATGGAACCTACAAATATTCCAATGACCAGAGCACAGATCCCCAGTATAGTCTGGTTTCTAGAGCCAAACAAAGTGACAAGAGTTTTTAAAAGCAAAAATGAAATACAGGCACATGGGAAGTCGGTGGGCAGTAGGAAAGTAAAACAAGGTTCCAGATCAAGGGGGGCAATCATGCAGTCCACAGAAAGGGGGAATAGGATGAGCAAAAAGCACTATCAAAAAACAGGCTGGACAGCAAGGAAACACTCAAACAGCTTGCCAGTAGAACAAAACTTCCAGAATACAGTATCTGCAAAATCCAGAAATCTTGCTTCCAACAACAAATCCACTGAAATAAAATTATCTATATAAACTAAGTAGAAAAAAACGAAAGTCATATGATCCCAGGAGACTGTAGGCCCCTCCGCTAGACATCAGTAAATCATGCTTGTGGCCATAAAGTGTTAAGAAAAAATAGATGTGTTGATGCAGTAATGATTCTTTCAGTTTGCTCCAAGTTTGCCAGTTTCCTCTCTGTGGAGGACTCCTACATACGCCTTAGAGCTGCACAGAAAACCCAGACAGTTAAGGGCAGACTCCAAACAGCTATGTTTTGACACACTATAAACTTACTGTTCCACCAACCCATCATTTAGGAACCTTTTTCCTAAGGATAAAACCACATCCTTGTTCTGGGTATTTGAAGCAGTGAGGATGCTGTCACCCAAACAGCCGGGGAAGGATTTTGGCAAAAGGCATGAAGAGTGGCTACCACAAGGTTCACAGGGCAAAAATGCAAAACAAATCCCATCGGAGTGAGGACACTGAGGTGAGCACCTTCGGCAGGGCCAGACTGAAGCTGCAGTCCACTTAAGCAGTTCCCAGCTTACATATAAATAGAGAGAATGTGAAACTACCTTGTCAAAGGTAAAAACATTTTACAGTCATTTCTTCTCATTTTTTAAAAAAGATGGTTTTCTTCAGGATGTGTTTCCCTGACAAACTGTATTAAATATGAGGGTTAGGTTTCCAGGCTAACCTGAAAAACGCCCACCACCACAAGCTGGGTTTGAGTATGGATAACAGCCCTGAACAGAGGGCCCCCCCCCACCCCCGCGCCAAGGAGGTCAGCAAAAACTCCTGCCCAAGGCTTCTGCTGCAGGGCAGAGCCTCATTCAGAATTGCCCAGGACAGGCAGTCTCTCCGGGGCAACCCCAAGACACTATAAATCCCATTTCACATTCTTCTCAAAAGGATCCCCCCACTTGGGGCGCCTGAGTGGCTCAGTTGTTAGGCATCTGTCTGCCTTCGGCTCAGGTCATGATTCCAGGGTCCTGGGACAGAGCCCCACATCCGACTCCCTCCTCAGCGGGAAGCCAGCTTCTCCCTTTCCCATTCTCCCTGCTTATGTTCGTTCTCTCTCTCTCTCTCTCTCTCTCTTTCCCTCGTCAAATAAATAAATAAATAAAATATTTTTTAAAAAAAAAGGACTCCCCACCCCCCCCAACTAAATCCCACTAAAGAGATGGCTGGCATTAAGTAGATTTAATGGGAAGCCATGATTACAACCACCCGCCAGGTAGGTACTACAGAGGGAAAAGCCAAGGCTCAGAGAAATTCAGTGAAATTGAGACACCTGTTGAAGTCTTACCGCTACTAAGTAGCAACTGGGTAGGGCAAGGGGCCGGAACCCAGGCCTGTCTGGCCTTCCACACCCTGCCTGGTGCAACTGAGAAGCAGATGTCATTTTGAGGGCAGGAGCCCAGTGGGCAGCTATGGGCAAACACATGCCACCATGGAGGTTTGGGGAACAGAGCGGTTTCTTCCTTTCTACTAAGGTCGTTTCATTCCAGGAAAGCAGAAAGGGAAGGCAAGGGAGAGCACCCCACACACGTAGCCTGTGGCAGGTGCTCTGTCAGGCTCTCCTGAAGGGGAGGAGAGAGGCTCCAGCAGGACCCACCAGCTCCAATTCGCAAACTCCAAAGGACAGCTGGAGTCCCTGGGAGGTGGCCGCCCCAGGCTGACATGGGCATGCTCCCAGAGCCCACCGACCCTCAACAAGTGATGCCCAGCCGGTAGGCTGGATCTGTCGGTGAGCCTGCTCTCCTGGTGCAGGCCTGGAGACAGAGTACATATATCAGCTGGGGCTCCTTCCAAAGCTTCCGACTGAGACTCAATGAGAGAACATGCCCAAAGGCGCACGTCCAAAGGAGCAAATCAGCAGCTGGACTTAAAGGACACAATACGTGAATTACTTTCACCCTTGTCCTCTCCCACACCTCTCTCCTCCTGGCCAGCCAATCCACTGATCCCGCTAACAGTCCCCCAAGCCTCTTTCTAAGATCTGCTGGGGACAGAGACATCTGTGTCCAGGTCACCACTTTGAACAACACCCAAAGAATTAACTAGGGCCAAGAAAGCGACACTTGGTTGGATTAGGAGAAAGTTTTCATAATTGCAACTCACAGGAGCCATCAGCCTCTGGGCCAATCGCCCAGGTACTCAATATGGAGCAGATTTTCTCGAGAGTGATTTCATTTCAAACAACAGTCAAATCTGCATGCATTCCATCTGTAACTACTTGTGCAACATGATCATCTGTCAAAATTGCTAATTCCTGGAGGAAACACTGCCCCAACTTCTGAGTTTCTCTACACAGCACTTGCCCACCTGATTTGATAGTTCGACCCTCATTGATGCCCTTGATGCACTCCATCTGCCCGGCTACAAACCCTCAAATCCCTTTAGTTCCTCCCACTACTTCAACCACCGCATATTTGGTCATTAAGTTGCTGTGTATCTTTCATCAAAATGTCTACTGAGTTTAGTCCCATCACTCTGCCACCGCTATCCCCACTGTCATCACCCTCGGGAAAGCACCACCCTCAATATTTCAAGAGCCCTAGCCTGAGTCCTATTCAAGTTCTCCCCACCTTCCAACCTTGGTCCTCATTCTCCTTCCAGGACAGCCACAGCAAATAACCACTGTTCTCGAACTGTTCCCTGGCTCCTGACTTGCCAGCCCATCGGTCTAACCTTACCAAGGCTGAACTTTATAACCCACAGAGGATCCAGCCTCACTTTTCAGTTGCCTGAGTAATCTCTCTTCCTCATGTACGTGCCAACCTCGGTGCCACCTCCGTGTCTCTGTCCCTTCCTACCTCAAGATGCCACTTTTCCGATCCCATCCAGGTATCCAGACCACTAACTTTTCTAGATTTTATTGATTATTCCTATATCTGAAATCTCCATTCATACATGGTAAGTGCCACACTGTTTAAAATATAATACGCTATAAGTGCTTCAGGGTCTAACGCCATGACATCTCAGGGCTCAAGTCCCAACTGTGCCATGCACCAGTCTTTGAACAAGTCCCTGAGCAAACTACGTAACCTGCCTGACAGTTTCCTCTTTTGTAAAACAAGGTAACAATAGTAATTAAAATTTACAAGCCAATTACTACTGCAATTAAATGAGATAATGTATATAAAAGTACTCAATACCGTGTTTGACCCCTAGTACACACTCAAAATTGGTGCTCATACTCCGTACTATGCTAAAAACATCCACGTCATACTCTTCTTTACTGTGTTCCTCTGTTTCCCTCCTAAATACTCAAACCTCTCAGGACAGTGCTGGGAACCTGGTAGGCTCTAAGTAAGTGTGAATACCTCCTAATTAACACAAAACAAATCATTTTATTTTTAATCTCCTCAGAGGAAGCACACATAACTGTTGTGCACCTCAAGCACCATCTCTAGTCTGGAGGCATGTTCAGATTCATTAAATTCTTGTCATTATTGCATTGACCTGCTGTTCCAACCCTAAAAATAGGTGCTCTCATTCCCATCTTCCCTGTGCTTGGGGACAAGAGGAGTCCTAGGTTGATTGCCCATAATACTGAACACGGGCGGCAGCCCAGAGGCCCAGGCTACCTCCACAGAGACCAGCCCTCTTGTCATCTCCCCAAGGGGCACCTTGTGTGATCATGCCCACCAAGATCCCTCCGGCGTCCAGAGTCACAACACAAAAAAACACCCAGCAAGGACCTAAGATACCTCTCCCTAGCTTGTCAAGGGTCAAGTTTATGACTTTTTAGATTATAACATGACAAAATAAAAATATGGTATTGGTTATTTTGAATAACATTTTTTATTCCAAAATAAATGTTCATGATTTTGAAAAAACAGGGACGCCTGGGTGGCTCAGTCACTTAAAAGTCCAACTCTTGATCTCAGCTCAGGTCTCAATTTCACAGTGAGTTCAAGTCCCCTGTTGGGCTGCATGCTGGGCATGGAGCCTACTTTAAAAAAAAAATAAAAATAAAAAAGATAGAAAAACAGAAAAGATGCAGCCTTACTAGCACAAGTGCAGAAGACCCCAACTGTTCCACGTCCTCAGCAATCAGTATCCCAACCATGACAGAGAAGTACAAAGTGCTTTGTGAGGACAGGAAAATTAGTGTCTAACTCAGCTTGGGGACGGGGGAGTGGTGACAGCTTTACAGAGAACGTCTGAGCTGATTTTTAAGGATCAGTAGGGTTTTCCCGGGGGGGGGGGTGTGAGGGGTTGGGAGAAGGCATTCCAGGTCAAGGGAAAAGCATGCGCCAATGCATGGAGGGCTGAAAGCATGGAGCATGTAGAACACAAAGTCCCTTGGGCCAAAGGGAATGTAAGCAGAGGTTAGGAGCTAAGTGACAACACTGGCAAGGAAAGTTGGATCAACTTGGTAAACTGATTTGAGGTGCTATGTTAGGAAAGTCTGAATGGTGATTGAAAATATCTAGGCAGCGAAATGACATGATAAGATCATGTTTTAGAAAAACTAAGGATGGGGCACCTGGGTGGCTCAGTGGGTTAAAGCCTCTGCCTTCAGCTCAGGTCATGATCCCAGGGTTCTGGGATCGAGTCCTGCATCGGGCTCTCTGCTCAGCAGGGAGTCTGCTTCCTCCTCTCTCTCTCTGCCTGCCTCTCTGCCTACTTGTGATCTGTCTCTCTGTCAAATAAATAAGTAAAATCTTTAAAAAAAAAAGAAAGAAAAAGAAAAACTAAGGATGCAGTGTGACAGACTGAAGGAAGGCAAGGTGGTCAGTTAAGAAAATTCTTGTGCAATAGGCCAAGCAAGAAATGATGTCAGCTTGAGTCTGGGCTGTGGATAAAGAGAGAGGAGGCTATCCTGGAACCTGGTTTCTAGTCGGATGTGATATAAAAGAGGGAAAGCTTTTGGCTTTCAGCTTGGAGGAGGCAAATGCGCGACTCTCTTAGGTGGTCCTGAATCCGGGCTCATTCGACACCAGCAGCCTCCACCATGCCGCCTAAGTTCAAACTCACCGGCGGTGAAGGCGGAGCCACGTCTGCCCTAGCCCCATAGATCGGCCTGCTGGGTCTGTCTCCAAAAAATGTTGGTGATGACATAGCCAAGGCGACCAGTGATTGGAAGATCTAAAGATTACAGTGAAACTACCCATTCAGAACAGACAAGCCCAGACTGAGGGGGACCCTTCTGCCTGTGTCCTGATTATCAAAGCCCTCAAGGAACCACCAAGGGAACAGCAAGAAACGGAAAAACACTGAGCACAGTGGAAGTATCACTTTTGATGAGATTGTCAGTATTGGCCAACAGATGCAGCACCAATCTTTAGCCAGAGAACTCTCTGGAACCATTAAAGAGATCATAGGGACTGCCCAGTCTGTGGGCTGCCAAGTTGATGGTTACCACCCTCATGACATTATAGATGACATCAACAGTGGAATGCTGTGGAATGCCCAGCTAGTTAACTACAAAGGAAAATATTTCAATAAAGGATCATTTGACCAAAATATAAATAATTAAATAAAAGATGGGGCACCTGGGTGGCTCAGTTGGTTAAGTGTCTGCCTTTGGCTCAGGTCATGGTTCCAGGGTCCTGGGACTGAGCCCCATATTGGGCTCTCCATTCGGTGGGGAGCCTGCTTCTCCTCTTCCCTCTCCCTCTGCCTACCGCTCTGCCTACTTGTGCTCTCTCTCTGTCAAATAAATAAATAAAATATTTTTAAAAAGAAAAGAAAAGAGGGGTGCCTGGGTGACTCAGTGGGTTAAAGCCTCTGCCTTCAGCTCTGGTCATGACGATCCCAGGGCCCTGAGATTGAGCCCGCATCGGGCTCTCTGCTCAGCGGGGAGCCTGCTTCCCTTCCTCTCTCTCTGCCTGCTTCTCTGCCTACTTGTGATCTCTGTCTGTCAAGTAAGTAAATACAAAAAATCTTAAAAAAAAAAAAAGAAGAAGAAGAAGAAGAAAAGAGAGGGAGTACACGCATCCCCACAGCAGCGTTATTCACAATAGGCAAAACCAGGGTCAAGCCAAGTATCCATCAGCAGATGAATGGATAAACAAGAGGTGGTCTACACATATAATGGAATGTTACTCAGCTTTAAAAGGGAAGGAAATTCTGACAAATACTACAACATGGACAAACTTTGAAAACATGGTAAGTGAAATAAGCCCATCACAAAAAGGTAGCTACTATATGGGCTTGCTTACATAAGGTACCTAGAGCAAATTCATAGCGACAGACAACAGAATCGTGGTTGCTAGGGGCTGGGAGGCTGGTGGGCTGGGGAGTTACTGGTTAAGGGAGACAGAGGTTCAGTTTTGCAAGATGAAGACCTCCAGAGATCTATAGTGGTGATGGTCATGCAACAACATGAATGTCCTTTAATGCTACCAAACAGTATGCTTAAACATGGTTAAGATGGTTAAATTTGTGTTATGTGCACTTTATACAATTTTTTTTAAAGTAAGAGAGGGAAAGGGAGTCAGAGTTGATAATATTGTACACCTCCCAGCCTGTAGCCCTAAATGACCTTTAACTGTGCTCCAATCCACAGCAAGAACAATGCAGGGGAGTGAAAACAGAATTCAGAGCTGTGCAGATGTCTGGGCTCAATACAACTGAGGACACGATCTTTCCCAAAATGCTCCCTGACAGGACAAGCATTGTCTCTTCCATTCCTAGACTCTAAAAATGATACAACTTGAAAGATAATTAACCTCAGCCAAAAAGAAACAGGAAGTGACTTCTTGATGATTTGTTTGGAAAAGCGGGATTCCGGTGTATGTGGGGCAGGTTACACAAATACGTCAATTTCACTCCTTTCTGAAACACAACTAAAAGAACAGTAAAGACATTATGTTTTTAAAAAACATCAACCTTAGCCACAAAATCTGGAAACCAGACTGCAGATGGAGAAGCAGTAAGACTAAGATGACAAAAAGGAACCCTAGCTAGGCCTGCAGCAGAAAAAACCAAGATCCGATCTGATGTCCACCCCAGAACTTCCAAGAGACTCCAGAATTAGTAGCTCTAGGTAACTCCGCAATCTGGCGTGAGACAAGGGCTGAAGAACAAGGCAGGGCAGTGAAAAGAGAATTCGCTCTCAAGAAGGAAGGCTTGAAAACCCATCTAGGTAGCAATCAGAGCCCAAATCCCTTCTGCACTCGCAGTGACTCTCCCACACGGGCAAACCACTGGAGATTGATTATCTAGAGCAGGTAAAAACATGGGACTCAGGTATGTGGGACAAGGAGCTCAGTTAGGAATAGAGGTTCCATTCTAAATACATGGAAACTTAGAGGTGTGTGTGTAATACATGTGTATCAGTCCAGATGTGCATCAAAAATGCCAGCCATTCTAGGTTTTTCAGGCAGGAAGGGATTTAATACAGGGAATTAGAGGGTACGTACTCATGGTTAGAGTTGTGAAAGCCAAGGTCGGAGAAATCACCACTCATGTTCAGGAAATCTAGACATACAAGCATTGTAAGATACTGCATAGATGATCCCAGTTCCCCCATGGCTTAGGTGGCCTTGAGTCCCAGAAGGATACTCTGAAGCTGACAGGAAAATCCCATATCTGCCACCGGCTACTGCTACAGTAACAATGTGGCTTCTCTTTCTGAAACTCTCACTGGCAGAACAGAAATCAGAATCCTTCTGACTGGGAGGCCTCTGTGGCTCAATAGGTTAAGCATCTACCTTCAGCTCAGGTCATGATCCCAGAGTCCTGGAACTGAGTACCGCATGGAGCTTCCTGCTCAGTGGGGAGTCTGCTTCTCCCTTTCCCTCTGCTCCTCCCCCGTTGTGGCTCTCTTTCTCTCTCCTCTCTCAAACAAATAAATAAAAATCTTTCAAAGAAAAAAAAAGCATGCTTGGGTGGCTCAGTTGTTTAACTGACTGACTTCGGCTCAGGTCATGATCCCGGAGTCCCAAGATCGAGTCCCGCATCATCCCGCATCAGGCTCCCTTCTCAACAGGGAGTTTGCTTCTCCCCTTGACACTCCCGCCTCTCATGCTCTCTCGCTCTCTCTCTCTCATACATAAGTAAAATCTTAAAAAAAAAAAAATCCTCCTGTCAAAAGATTCAGGCAACTATAGCATCCAGGTTCCCAGCCCCTACAACATGCAGCATAGGAGGGGGCCTAACAAAACAGGGATAAGATTAAGAATCCCCCCCCAAAAAAAGATTAAGAACCAGACGACCATATTCAGCCATATCCAATATCCAGATGCCAAGACCACCCTCGTCCTCTCCTCCCACTCAGTTCTCCGCTCCCGCAGTATTGGCCGATAGACCTTCACTTTCCAGGCAGAAGATGACAAAAGTCTCCTAACCAGTCGCCAAAGGGAAAAAATCAGGATGCTAAAATTTAAGGTTCTCGAACAAACAGCCCAGCCAGATCACCTTCCAGTGAAGTCCACAAGTCAACAGAATAAGGAATTCCCACCTCCAAAAAGCCCGATTCCCAGCAAAGTAGCTGCAATTTTTTTTCGAATGTCTCAAATTCTCTAAACTTTAATTTGCTTCAAAAAGAATGTACATGAGGGGTGCCTGGATGGCTCAGTGGGTTAAAGCCTCTGCCTTGGGCTCAGGTCATGATCCCAGGGTCCTGGGATCTAGCCCCACAGAGGGCTCTCAGCACAGCAGGGAGCCTGCTTCCTCCTCTCTCTCCGCCTGCTTCTCTGTGATCTCTGTCTGTCAAATAAATAAATAAATAAAATCTTAAAAAAAAAAAAAAAAGAATGTACATGAGATATATGACACCGATAGCTGAGCTAAGATTCACAACCAATTATTCAATCACCACAAATGTGAAACTGTGAACCCAGAAAGGCCACAGTGCAGGTGGGATGTGTCACTAGAGTAACTAGAGTTGCAACTAGAGTTGCACCCACACTCTGGAACTCTCGAACTCTGGTTTTCAAAGTATGACCTGGAAACCTTGTCATGCACCCAAGTCCCTTGGAGTCATCTGCGAGGCAAAAACTATTTTCATAACATGAACTTATCTGCCTTTTCCACTTCTGCTCTCTCCTGAGCATACAGAGGCATTTTGAGGAGACTGCATGATATCTGGTGACACCACCATTCTAAAAGCAAACAGAATGGAAGTTGTTTTAAATTTTTCTCAGTCTTCATTTCTAACGGGGTAAATATCAGTAGACAGAAACCACAAAAAAGCTCTCTGGCATCCTTGAAAATATGTAAGAGTATATAGGGGCCAAAAATCTTGAGATTCATTGCTATAAAACATTTCAGTTAGTTGCTTTTGGAAAGGAACTTTTAATATGTGAAACTAATTAGAATGAGTTTAAGTTTATATCTTCAAAGGGAAAAGAAATAGGAAATGTTTTACTATCTTAAATCTGTTGATCCCTTAGGAGGAAGATTTTTCCATATAGACCCCCAAATTAAATTATTTTTCCCCTACATGTAAGCACAAAGATGCCAGTCTCACTTCGGGAAGGTAGCACACACACCCCTCCAGTAGGGAGCCCCTAACAGGAGCTGTTCCTACAAGTAAATGATCTCAAAGCCTTTCCCAGTGGCTATGTAAACCAGCCAGTACCATGAGGCCCCGCTCCCCGGAGTTTTACAAAGGAATGTGTCCTTTGGGATTGCCAAGGGATCTCAGAGCTTCAGAGAATGGGAAACAAGCTCATTTTTACAAAATCATGCTGATGCTGCAAGGGAAGGAGAGGTGTGAGGGACTGCTTATGCTGGTGTCATATCCTCTCAGGCCACCTTTTTGGTGTGTGCAGCTGCTTGTCATAGCAGGTGTGGCCAGATGTCCATGCCTCACTGCATTGGGATCTCTCTCTTCTCGGCAGCTGCTGGTTGTGGAAGGGCTTCTCAGGAATCCCCTCTGGCACAAATACAAACCTGGAAGAGGGAGGGCATTTCATCCCTGGAGCACCCTTGACCACCAGACCAGTGGATAAAAACTCCCCTCTCCATGTCCCAGGTGGAGGATATCGAGGCCCATCCAACAGTTCCCCAGAGGTCCCTGGCCTGACTGAGCACCAGTGGTCCATCACGGCAGCCAGATCAGTAACTCACACTTGAATTGGCTTTCCTTCCTCCCCTTTGTCACTATTCCCTTGGATGTTCTTCCTCTTATGTGTCCTGGGATATCTTTCCAAAATAAAGTGCCCATGGTAAGTCCTTGTCTCCGTCTTTCAGTTGACCCCAGCTAAGAGAAGGCAGAAGATAAGCTCTCCACCTCCAACCAGGTGGGAAAGGGGCATGATTAGCACAAGAATGGCCCAGCTCCTCCCTGATCCTAAAGTTTGGTAGAAGGCTTCACATCTAGCAGATGTTTTAAAATGACTAGTTAAGTAAAAAGAGAATGAAATGATGGCCAGCTATGGAAGAGAGACTACAACCAACTGCTGCGTTGTATGGCATACACTCTAATATGGATTTCAGAGGAAACAATGAAGTCTCAAGCAGAAGATGATCAAGACAGGAGGGTGTTTCTGGAAAGGGAAATGAATCTTTGCTACTGGAAACCCAGAGACTGACCTCCCTGGAGCTGGCAGCCTAGAAGGGGAGGGGATGCGGGAGGGCAGAGTACATTCAGATGAATGAGGGGTTCAACAACCAAGGGGATGAGTAGATTTTATACCGTGGGCCATGAAGCCTGGTGAGAAAAAGTGTGGACCAATGTCTCCACTTAACCACACCAAACTTTCTACATACCCCAGACAATCAAACACTTGGGCTTGACTCTTTATCTCTTTCTTTTCTTCCTAGAGTGATTATGATTTGTCCAGGCATACTTTACACATTAATTTATTTATTCCGCAAAACAACCTTATGAGGTAGGTTCTATTATTACCCCCACTTAACAGATGGAGAACCTGGAACATAGAGAAGTTACACAGGTGGGAGACAGAGCTGGGGTTGAACCCCACCAGTCTGGCTCTCTCTCTCACTTTGTCCCCCACAGTCAATAAAGTCATCACATCCCACATGATAAGCCCACATGATTCCTTTTGCACTGTTTCCTGTATGTTGTATCCTTAGCATTTTTGGGAACTGTAACCACAGGTAATTCATACATTTCCTAGGCATTAGTTGGGCTCCTAGTATATATATGTACCAGATGTTGGGCCAGCTGCGGGGGATAAAGATGCAACGGACTCACTCTCCAGGAAGGTCCCATTACATACCTTGCAAGATGAGCCACGTCATGGACGGGTGAACCTGCAGGTGGGAAGGTGGGCCTGGGCTGAAATTGGGATGAATTGGTAGGCAAAAAGCACAAATTCTCACTCATCCCAAAAGTGTCACTGAGAATCTGCCCTGTGCTAAGCCCTAGAGGGTAGCAAGGAAGGAGAGGGACACTGAAATGAGTTACTGCACAGTCCCACTCAATCCTCATACTCACACAGGTAAGGAATAGCAAAGCTGGTCACACCAGGCCTCAGACAGGATCTGTAATAAAAAATGACCTATTCCTTCTCCCTCTAACACCACTTTAAGTCACATAACTTATAGTAGTCTTCCGTAACTGACCATATTAAATCAAGTTCCTGTTGTAGGTATTCAAAGCTCTAATCTTCTACTCTCCACTTGGTTATGACCTCACTCATTAAATCAATCTTTTTCTTCCCAGTACATTACAAGCAAATAAGAAGAAAATATTCACACTTTATTGTTTGTCCACATGTGATTTACCTTTCTAGATGCTGGTCTTATTTCTATCCGTCTTTATCTATGGCCGTTTTCAAAAGTATCCAATGATTTTTTTTTCCCCACTCACATGGCTTTGGTCTTTCCTCTACCACAGTCCCATGGCACCTGTAGACTAAAGTCTCTGGGGTGTTTGGCACCATTGGGTTTTACTCTTGTATGGTTCTTACAGTCATGCGTGTATGAGCTGGCACATAGTAGGTGCTCAAGAACCCTTTTCTGATTCATGATGAAGTGTTAAGTGCCATAGGGAAAGATCTCCCATGATCACACACTGTGCTTTGATATAACTTGTTATAAAGCCTTCTTTCTCTTTCTCCTCATAGATAATGAAATATACTGATTCATCGGCCTTGTAAATAAGCCCAGTCTCCCGAAGGAACTACTGTGATATGAATGAAATCATCATTTTATGCTGGACATGATGCTTCTAGAATAGTGTTTGGCACACCATTAACTCCCAGTAACTATTTGTGGAAGTGAATTAAAATAATCAGCTTTATTTCACACCTACCACATATTTTATAATACGGTAAAGATTTCCAATAACAAAGTTGGTAAGATGAATTTGAAGAGCAGCCCCCATCCAACATAGAAAAAGTAGTTTCACCCACTCTACACGTTATACTATCCTAAAAGACTAGGCCACTTTCTTTTTCCCATTTCCTGGACTTCACAATCTATGACTTGCTTAAGTTAGTTAAGACCATCAGTCCTCTCCACCCTCAGGAGCTACTAGTGGGAACCTGCCCATCACTGGACACAAAATCTGAAAAAGGCATTTTCAAATACTTTGTGGAGAATACAATTTAATGACACTCCTGACAGTCACTTTAAGTCGTGTGATCATAATATACTAAGTATTCAAATACAACCATCTCATTCCACTTAGACCCTTTGAAAGAAAGTAAGTAATCAAGAGAGTTAAATTTTTTATCCCCCAAATGATCCGGAATTAACATGAAAGAAAAACCGAACATTGTAGGGAGGATACAAATTCTGAGACTCTAGTATATAATGAACAAAAACGCTTTGAAATCAGTCAATATCAATCTAGCAGACAATGAATTTGGAAAATTTGCCTCTCATTTGGGTTTTTTTTCCCCCCCTCCAACAATACTCTACATAAATGTGAGTAAAATGTGATAGACTATTGTTTGAAACCTGCCTCAGTCCCTCTAATCCATGCACCTCCCGGCTGCATTGAGATCTGCCGGGTGACACATGAGATCTAAAGTGGGTGGATAAAAATAACCTGGTCCTCAAAAAGACATGATAAACGCCAGACAGCTGAGTCACTTTGAAGCCCATCTGACTCTGGAAAGGGACATTCACCCTCCTTTTCCTTGTCGCACACATACATGCCACCTGGTGAAAAACACAACCAACCGCCCGGGGTGGAAGGCGGTGATCTGTCGTAACTTCCCCCCTCCGGTCTCAGGTCACAACCCGCGGCTAAACTTTTAATAATTTATACTAATGCCTTTCAGCCCAGGAGATGCACGTAGAGCAGTAAGGGGGACGATTGAAAGAAACCGTAATAATCCAGCAGACCCCCTGTTTGCCGCGCAGTTGGAGGGGCCCGAAGGTTTCCTCTGACATTCTAACGGGAAGAACGGGAGTGGGGAGCAACGGAAAGTGCAGGAAGAAAAGCCCAGCGAGGACATCAGAACTGCCCAGGAGTGGGAGTCCCTGGGCAAAGCAAACGGTCCCAGAAAAAGAAGGGCTGTGTGTGACGGGGGCAGGGGGTGGGAATCGATGCGGTCCACCCAGCCGCCCTCCGCTCTCGCCCCCAGGGAGGACGCAAACCCTCCGCAACGCGCGGCGGAGCTCAGGGAACTCTTCATTGGATCTGTCTTTCAAACGGTGGCGGGGCTGGGGCTGGGCCGCTGGGACCTGGGGCCCTGTCAGCCTGGGAAGGCTGGCGGAGCAAACCCCGCGGCGCCCGGGTCTTCAGCTGCAGCAGCCTCGGGGAAAGCGGCGCTCCGCACGCAGGAGGCGCTCCTCGGCGTCTGCCGAGCTGCAGCGCCCCGGAGCCAACTCCGCCGCCGGGGGAGGAGGTCCCGGGCTGCCGCTGCGCATCTTCTCCCCCAGCTTCACGTGCCGCCCAGTTCCGCGGCTCGCGGCCGCCACAGGCCGCGGGCACCGCGACCCTCCCCCGAGGCGCCGCGAACGCCGCCGAGCCTCACTTACGGGGGAGTCGTACGAGAAGGCGCACTCGTTCTTGTACACCCTGTCCCCCGACCTGGGCACGCGGATCGTGGGCATGTGAGGCACCAGCAGCTCGCCGATGTCTCCTGCAGCCATCTTCCTGCTGCCGCTGCCGCCCGGCATGCCGAACAGGGCGCCCCGGCGCTGCATGGCTACGGCGTGCACCCGAGCGGAGCCAAGCCGGGTCGGGCCGGAGCGCTGGGTCTGCCCGCAGCAGCGGCGGTGGCGGAGGCGGGCTGCGCGGGCGACGCGAGCCGAGCCGGGGCTGGCGGGCGGAGAGGGCCGCGGGGCGGGAACGGGCACCGGGGGCCTGGGGCGGGCGGGCGGGCGGGGGTGTGGGGGACGCTGCTATTTTTAATCCAATGGCGAATCGCCGGCCCAGCTGCAGCGTCAGGCGGGGCGCTGGGGAGCACCAGCCGCAGCGCGCCGGGGAGGGGGCGCTGGAGAGGGGCCCTGCGCCGGGATCCGGCTCGGCAGGGGGCGCGGGGGGCGGCGAACGAGCCCCCCACCCCCGGCACGGGAGCTGGCAGCGAGCGGGGTGCTCCCCTCGCCCCCGACGGCGGGCTGCGGCGGGGCACCCCCACGGTGTTTTCTACCCTAGATCGATAGGTTGCGAAAGGGCAACTCCGAGGCAGCTAACACAAAGAGCAGGATTTGAGGGTTTAAAAACCGTTTGCTTTTAAAACAACTGCAGATAAAAGCGGGGACTTCCCCTGCCTGGGTAGGGGTGGGACTCGATGTGTAAATCTGGATTGCACAGCGTCGGGCCCAAATCTAAATTTGCGCTGTGCACTTAGGTGTTACCCTCACTAAACCTTGTTCCCCACTTTTTTAACATCTAAAGCTTATTAAAAGAGAATAGAATAGGAACCAGTGAGGATGGACGTAGATTTTTGCAGTAATACAGATTTCTTACGTATAGTGAGGAGGATCGAGATCTTTTCATCGCGGGGAGTAGCTTTATATTTTTCTCTTTGGAACGTATGTTGCTTGATTTGTGCGAGGCTCCGCGTCCTGCGTTGAATAGCCTGATTTAAGCATCTTATTCAGACGCACGATTTCCTGTGTTGCAGGTCCAGTTCCTCAAAATAAACAATGAATGAGGTAGGGGGGAGGTGAATAATTTGCCGAACAGAGCTTACAACACAGCGTACTCTCATTTTCTCCAAAAAATTCTTAAAACACAGGTTCAGTTCCGCTGAGGTTTCCTAACTACACCCAATGGAAAGGACAGGGTACCCACGGATTCCTGCCAATTAATGGAATGCAGTAATGACAAAAAAAATAGAGAATAAAATTGTTGGTTTCTATAAGACTCTCCTAAACAAATCAGACTGTCTTTAAAATCTTTTTCCCTCTCCCATTATCTCTGCAACTCTGCCTGATTCTGCAGATGTGCCGGTTTCCGCTGGGAGATGGCAAGGGTACCTAGACTCTGATGTGAAGTAGGAAGATGAGCCCCTCTCTTGCCCTGCTCTCCTAAATTTTTATCCTGTCAAGCAAGGCTCAAGCACACCTCACATTCAGGCTCACGGATAATGCTTGCTTGTCCAATTACAAAGAAAAAGTTTTTCAATGACATTCAAAACCTACAGTTCAAAATATTTCTAGATTAAATACAATTTATTTATCTTTTTTTTATTTATTTGACAGAGAGAGATCACAAGTAGATAGAGAGGCAGGCAGAGAGAGAGAGAGAGAGGGAAGCAGGCTCCCTGCCGAGCAGAGAGCCCGATGCGGGACTCGATCCCAGGACCCCGAGATCATGACCTGAGCCGAAGGCAGCGGCTTAACCCACTGAGCCACCCAGGCGCCCCATAGATTAAATACAATTTAAATCGAGACACTGTTTTTCACCCTTCAAACTGATTAAGATATGTTGAGTTGCCCTACCTATGGGAAATAGGCTTTCATATTGTTGGTGGGAATAAAATAGTAAACAGTAACAGTATCAACTTTAATTTTATATGCATACATTGTTTCCCCAGCAAGTCCTCATCTGGACATTTATGTTATAGATAACTTCACACTGTGTAAGGATTCTTGTTAGAGCATTGTTTATAGTAACAAAAGACTGGGAATAGCCTGAAGGTGCCTGTGTAGGAAGTGGTTAAAATATAGCACTGTTGAGAAGAATGAAGCACGGGTGTGAGCTGATGTGGAGCAATTTCCACATAAATGAAATTTCCCATGGATGAAAAAAAAAAGCAAAGTGAAAATCCATGTGTAAAAGCAAGGAATGCATGCAAGGCACTCTGGTACACCCAGGATGCCACAGGCGTTCTGTCCAATTGGTTGTATCTATGGTAAATGTTGTATTTATTTACACACACACACATAGACACACAGAGGCTACATTGTGTGTGTGTGTGTGTGTGTGTGTGTGTGTGTGTGTGTGTGTGTTTGGCCTTAAGATGTCTCTAAAAGACTGCATAAGAAACTAATGTCAATCAGGCTCTGTGGAGAGGAACCTACTGCCAGTCTTTACCTTTCTGTACTATTTACATTTTTATTATGTGCAAGTGTTGCTTTAAAAAATAATTAAAACTCAATTATGCAAACACTCTAAGTTCAATAACCAGTTAACACGTTTGTAGTATATTAGTCTCACATGCTTACAATACTTATACAATATTGCAGCTGGGTAAAAATCAACACACATTTTGATAAGACTGGAAATACATGTAAAATTTAAATAGTCATGTTTAGAATCTGGCTATAAGATTTTGTTTCTATTTTCAAAATTTCTTCAAAGATGTTATGTTTGTTTTGTAATAGAAGCATTTTTTTTAAGATCTTTAAAATTTATTTATTCATTTGAGACAGAGAAAGAGAGCATAAGCAGGGTGAGAGGCAGAGGGAGAGAAGCAAATTCTCCACTGAGCTGTGAGCAGATGTGGGGCTCCAGGGGTAATCAATCCCAGGACCCAGAGATTATGACCTGAGCCAGAGGGAGAGGCTTTACCATCTGAGCTACCCAGGCACCCCTATAATACAAAAATTTATTGAGACAAAAAGTTAGAGAAACTAGAATGAATTTAAACAATGTCTTAATCATGCCATTTTAGGGGGGGAATCTGGTTCAATTACTGGAACTATTTGACTAAATTTTGCAAATTCTACATAAAGACTACTTTATTGGAATAAGTTTCCAATTAGCAATAATGGTGCCTCAGATGAAACCTCATTGACTCCAACACTGCCACTGCGGGAAGTTCAACCAGACAATTTGACTAACGGACTGGTTTCCACATGCAGATCTTGATGAAAGAGCAGGAATAAAGCGAGGATGTGTAAACAATTCTCACTTCCAACATAAGTCCACAGTCTTGCTGAAGAGATGTCAGAAGACCTAAGACTAAGAACTAACTTTTGCCACATCAAGTGTTGAGGTCACCACATCACTCTGCTGCTCAAAAGCCTCCTCACGGGGCACCTGGGTGGCTCAGTGTGTTAAGCCTCTGCCTTCTACTCAGGTCCTGATCTCAGGGTTCTGGGATCGAACCCTGCATTGGGCTCTCTGCTCAGCGGGAAGCCTGTTTCCTCCTCTCTCTGCCTGCTGCTCTGCTTACTTGTGATCTCTCTGTCAAATAAATAAATAAAATCTTAAAAACAAAAACAAAAAACCTCCTTGCATATCATTTGAAGTGAGCCCGCATTCAAGGACCTCACCCTTGGCACTCTTTCAGACTTCAGTCCCCACCTACTTCTGGTAAGCTCAATTATATTATCCCCAAGAATAAAGGCACTTGTCTCCTAGTCTTGGTTGAAAGCTCTCCGCTCTCATTTCAATCTTCTCAAGCCTTTCAAGCCTTTTCTGATATAGGCTCCAACCCTTGGGGCCCAATCTTATATACAGACCAGCCCGTGTTGCCTGTACCCATTACAGCATTCTGCCATATGACGTCTTTTGTACATTATTTAATTAGTCAGGGTTCCATATCTTTTCCCTTTGTATAGATAACACACTCTGAAAGAAGCTAATTCTCTTAGTATCCTTACACAATGTGGACTATTGCCCACCCAGAAAGGTACTGCTCTGTTTATTTTAGGCACTCAATAATAAGTACCTACCAAGTGAATGACTCACATCTGTGACACTGTAATAGATATGTTTTGCAGTCAGTTTGTGTCTTTTAAGTAAAATTCATGGTTTCACAAAGGTTCCCCGAACTGACACAGGTTACATTAAGACGTGACATGAATGTTGCTGTGACTAATGCCAAAAGGGGGAATTGGGGAAATCTACAGAGAAAAAAGATACCTTAATTATTTCAATTAATGGAATAGCTCCTGACCTCAGATGCCCTCCGATAGTGTGCAGTGATCTAGTCAAGCCATATATGGTGATAGCTTGTTGTGGAGACACAGCCATCAAATGCTCTATCCTGGCAGATAGCCTTTGCAGGAAGCACTGGTTATTAAGTGTAAAACAATAGGTCACTGCTTAAAAAATGTAATACATTTTCCATTTGAGAAAATTCTACATAACCATCTAAACTCACATGATACAAGAATATTCATTGATATGGAAAAATGTTCACTACAATTCAAACTTCAAGGACAGGTTATAAATGAGCATATACACTAATACTCTATTTAAATACATACACACACATATATCCATAGTCATAGCAGAGAAAAGAGGTTCGATTGGAATAGGTCATATGTTGTTAATGGTGGTTATCTCTAAGTGAAAAACAAAGTTGTTTGTGCTTTTCTGAGTTATTTAGATGTTTTGCATTAACAATCCATTTATTTTTCTTAATAAGGAGAGATGTTAACTTTTTACACTACCACTGTTTATGTCAATTTCTTTTTCATCTGCCCTCTTTCTAACTTGCCTGTCCTCTTCACCACCCATATATAAAACTAAGCAAGTTTCTTCTGTTAGGTTTATGGGCAATCTGCATAACTAGAAGATAGGTTCACGCTGGAATGAACAAACTCCTTAAACAACTGTTAACGTCAAGATTAGGTAAGCTGTTACTCAGTTTGAGAGGAAATCTGAGATCCCTGTTCATCTTTTTGGGTTCTGTGATGTGTAATAGTCACCACAGTTCTTCCAGAAGCCTGACTCATGAGTTACTCATAGAGATAGGTAGGCATAGCATACAGCCTTTCAGGCCAATCTGACACAGTCCCTACTCATGTCCACTTACCATTTCCATGTGCACATAAGAAGACATGGCCTCCGTTCAGGTGTAGAAAACCCTGTTGTAAACACAGTAAAAAAAAATTTATATATATACTATATATACATGTATATGTATACACACACGCAAATACATACATACATATATACACAATATATATATACACATACAGACACACAGACAGACAGACATACACATACACACCATGGGGCCACATGCCACTTTTCAGGTTTGCTAGTAAAGCAGGTTACCTAAATATGGTACATATTGGCTCCAAAATCCAAAGAAACTCATCAAACATTGTGCCTCATTCTTTAAAAAAATATATATTTATTTATCAGAGAGAGAGAGAGAGGGAGAGCACAAGCCGGAGTTGAGGTGGAGTATCACAGAGAGGGAGAAGGGGAAGAAGGCTCCCCGCTGAGCAAGGAGCCCAAAATAGAGCAGGGGTTCCATCCCATGACCCTGAGATCATGAGCTGAGCTAAAAGCAGATGCTTAACCAACTGAGTCACTCAGGTGCCCCATGCCTCATTCTTAGAGATAGGAAGCTCAAGATGAAGAACTTGACCTTCATTCTTCTATTATTATCAAACTCCCCTCAGGAATTTCACTGGGATGGCAAGCCCCTATATTTCTCAGAATATATCTTATCCTCTGTCACGGGACCCCTGCCTCTTCCTGCTCTCCAGGTCCTATCTGCGCGTTGTCATCACTGTAGGTATTAATATGATGTCATATAGATGTTGATGGCCAAGATTGGAAGTCAGCACACTGCAGTCCATGGACCAAATCCAGCCTGCAGTTTGCTTTTGTAAATAAAGTTCTGTTGGAACCCAACCACATTCATCCATTTACATATTGTCTATGACGGCTTTTGTATTACAACAGCAAAGTGCAACAGAAACCATATGGACCCAGGATGTTCATATCCGACTCTCTACAGGAAAATTTTGGCAACCCCTGGTCAAGATCTTTACAGGTTGTATGTTATGATCCATAATTGGAGAATTGGCATGACCTCAGACTTGTGCTGCTTATCCTCCAGGTGATGGCAGCCCTGTTTGTCTGAACAGAGCAAATACCTTCACCAGATCGGTAGTGGCATACTGAATGCCAGGAGATGTATTAATTTGCTTCAGTAAGGAGATCATCTCTGGAATATCAGCCAAGTTGAAATCACCACCTTGTTAGCTTTGCCACAGTTCACCATCATTCTCCATTCTAATGAGGAAAGTAATAGAAATGATGGGGGTGGGGGGAAGAAAGGGAATATGAGAGCAATCCCCAGTTCTGTCTTCCTGGTCTTTGATACTGGCACGAATTCCCACAGTTCCACTTGAAGAACAGCTGTGTTTCATGTTTAGACTTCCGTTAGAGAAAGAGAACATCAATGGCATCTTCCTGGTCTTTCCTTCTACAGTAATGATTACTTCACAGGTAAGGGAGTCACTGTGGAGATTCTACAATTTGCTAAGGTTACGTATTCCCATAATACTTTCAAGAACTGGAGTGCTACCTACAGGATGAGCTTGGGCCCCTCTGTGCCTACCACGAGGTGAGCAGGATCAGAAGCTCACATATCATCTATTCCCAATAAGGCTTCCCTCTTGCAGGTAGGAATGGCATTCCACCAGGCTGTAGATTCCATCAGAATCTATTTCTATTAGTCTCTAGTTCTAATAAGTTTGGATATTTCTCATTCTCCAGGGCACAATTACTAGGGGAGTGGAGGCAGGGAAGGCCAGAAGGTAGGTTCATAGCCATATTTGGTAATACTGGAGCATCTTTCCTGAGGAACCCAGCTTCCTCTTCAATCGGGAAGCATTATGGTGACAACTAACTCCTATCTGTAACCATGACTACTTAACATGGTGGCTTGATTCAGGTCTTTGCTTGCTAAACTTGGAGTTGGGGAGGATGGGATATATCTTAGTGGCATGTCCACGCCTGGGAGCCCCACAAGAAACCATAGCCAGAGTTATCTGCGAATTAGTCCCTTCCCTGAGATCTGTTCATAATGTTTGGACTGCTGCCTATTACCATAACGACTCCTGCTTTGCTCTTGGCAGTGAATTACTACCACCTGAGATCCATCTAGGACTCCTCCCAGCCCCACAGAAATCAGAAAGCCCACTTTAGGCTGCCGACTCTTGTCAGCAGCACTCAGAGCCACTGGAATGATTAGTAAATTGTCTTTGAGAGATTCTGAGCCCTACCGGAGACATATTTGATAGATCAAATTCAGCATTTCTGTGTCTTCAGTCCCTTCATCTATGTTATGCCAAGGAACCTCTAACTCTTTGTCATCATCTAGCATGAACCAGCATTTGGGCAACGTAAGTTTGGCTTAGTGTCATGCCCATGCTAATATATTTTATACAGAATGACTGCTGAGTAGATCCATATTGATCAAATTGGCCTGTTCCAAATTCATGTTTTGCCCTCCTTGATCAAATTATCCTCAGAATTCATTCCCACAAATGTTGTGCTATTTTATAGAATTTGCTAATTCCTATAACTCCTTTGATTATAGCTGCTGAACTCCTTCCACTCTGATTTTGCAATCTACTCTTAGGGACCATGTGGAGTTATCAGTGAAAGTGGTTATCAGTAGAAAACACTGCAGGGCTGGACAATGGAAAAAATGCTAATGAGTCTGAAAAGTGTGTTGGAGGGGAGGAGTTCAGAAGGATTTCAGAATTGGGGACTCTCCGAGTCTCCTACATACTCCTAGATTTTTCTGTTTCAGTCATGGGGATCCTACTTTTTTTTCATCTACGCCATAACTTGAACATAAAATAAGCAGGAAAAAGTAAGTGAGACAGCATTTTCAAAAGTCTGATTTGATTTTCAGGAATCTCATTCTAGAGCTGCAAGCAGGAAGCAATCATTTTATCATGGTCACATGAATACTTCAAGATTCATCCTATTCCTTAAAGACTGTAAATATTTGAGCATGCCCATCCTTGCAAGAGATTATCTAATGTCTTTTTAAAATAGAGCCCTGATATTTCCCTCTCCCTGGGGTCTAGGGCAGCCACCTTTCCCCAGAGCTACATGACTCTGGATACACAGTCGCAGACAACACAAGTGCTAACTTGGTTGATCTATTTCACTGCTGAGTATTATGGGCTGCTATTTTCTATCTTGAAATTTGAATGGAAATCTAACTGTCTTCTATACAATTTGTAACTGAAAAGCAATCCCAATACCCCCTCATATCCTTCAGGATCTGCTGCTTGCAACACATTCTCTGAGACTGACAAAGTTAGAGTTCTTCTGTTGTAAGCAATAGAAACTCGCTCTGACCAACGTAAGCACTAAGAAGGAATGTCTTGGAAGACCAACGGATGGCTCCCAATACTGAAGGATAGGTTGAACTACCAGAAACCAAATGTCCCAATTCACAGTTAGCAGCCACTTATAGACCTTCTTTCCAGATGCTGCCCCCTGTCGATGTGACAGTAATTTCATCCCATCCACATGTGTCTCTACTCAGGATCCAGATTTTTGTAGTGGGAAAGGGTCCATTCTACAAAGAAGGTATGCGGATCAGCGATAAATAAATACATACATAAATACTACTATAATCATCTTGCAAAATGTGCTACAAGGATATGAAATATGTGTAAAGCACTTAGCAGACTTCTTGGAATGTGCTAGTCATCCTTATTATTTCTATCATTATCCCTAAATCTGACTCCTTCCTTCCTCTCTGTGGGAATGACTGCAGGCTACTTTGGGGAACTGCCTTTCCCCATATGTATCTCTAAGTCGGTCTACTCAGTATTCATGGATCACTGCATAAACATTCGTGCTTTTTATTTTTGCTCATGATGAGCCCCAGTTGTAATATTCTCCTTCATTCATTAAATTTCTCTAAATCCCACTTGCCCCATATTTTTCAGGAACCCTATCACATACATTTACTGCCTATATCACCCATTAGCTACTAAAGTATGTATTTTTTTAATCTTTTGTTTACGTACTGTCATCCTAACTAGACTGCAAGTTGCGTTAGGCCAGAGGTCATTGTAATATGTTTTTGTGTCCCCAAACCCAAACCTTGCTTCTACATAGAGAAGTTGTTCAAAAAAGTTGGTTTTAAGAAAGTTTATTACTGTGAAAATATTGCTAATTGATTTCCAAAACTGGTCTCTCCCTCTCCCTTAGAAAAATAAATCGGATAATGGGCTTAGGGGGAAAACTAAGTGTTCCAACTTTGCATCTCAGTGCATCTAGTATGTTCTAGATTTTAAGATGTAAGTGGAAGGTTAGGGCTTTCTGATGCCTGGCAACTGGATGTAATTCCTGGAGCTCCAGCAGCCATCTTGGAAAGTGAAGTGATCCTAAGAATGGAATCTAGGTGTGACAGAGCATAAAGATGGAAAGATACTGTGTCTTTAATGGTTTATTAGAGGCACATACCAGTCCTGGGCTGCATACTTCTGAATGGTCTTACATAAAAGAAAAATAAAATTTTATCTTGTTTAAGTCGCCTTTTTTGAAAGGCGTAGTCAGTGGGGGATGCTCTGTTACAAGTAGCTGAAAACACTTTCTAAATGATACAGCTACTATTAGAAAATATAGACCAACTTTTAAAAATTCTTATCACTTATTATTTAGTGCTAAGTAATTATACTTAATTAAAAGCTCTTATGATCTCCTGACTTGTACAATAGGCTAAAGAACAGCCCCTTAAAGATATTCAAGTCCTAATCCCTAGAATCTATAAATATTATCTTACGTGGAAAAAGACTTGTGCTTGACATATGTGATTAAAGTTCCTGAGATGGAGAGATTATATTAGATTATCTGAGTGGATCCTAAATGTGATCACAAATGTCCTTATAAGACGGGGGCAGAATGAGCTGTGACACACACAGAAGAAGAAGAAATGGCGCTGTGAGGACACAGACAAAGATTGGAGTGATATGGCTACAAGCCAGTGAACGCAGGCAGCTACGAGAAGCTGGAGGAGGCAAGGACAGGCTCTCTCCTGGAGCCTCCATAGGAGCAAGGCCTAGGCAACACCTTGACTTCAGCTCAGTGATACTGACTTTGGGCTTGACTTCCAGAACTGTGAAAAAATATATTGTCATTTTATGCCACTATATTTGTGGTCATTTGTTCCAGCAGCCATAAGAAATCAATACAACTTGAATGACCTTTCTACTGCTCTTCTAAGAAGGAACTATACTTTCTTCTACACGTTACCTGTTACCTTTTCAACTCCCATCTCCCAGCATCTCATGCCAGATACAACATAGATGCCCAAAATATAGTTGATAAGTGTGTAAGTTCATGCATTTTTCCTTTGCTTACCTAAGATGTAATATTCCACGAACAATATCCACATGGTTAATTGTCAACTGCATGACACATAATAACCATCATACTGGAGGAATGCACAAAATAAATTTAAGGGACAGACTTGTTTGGCAAGAATCAAGGATCCAGGAAGTTTATCACTGAAAAGAATAGGACATTGTGGGCAGATTGGAGCAGGGCAAGGACTTTGGGTTTCTTCCTTACAGGCAAGGGAGGGTCAGTGAAAATGGTGGGTAGGAGAGTAACATGAATCTGAACTTCGAGGAAGATGGGGCTGCTTAGGTGGCAGCGGGGACAGCTGCTGGTAGAAAGAACCTGTGGCGGGATACTGGAAGAGGGTATAAAGCAAGAAATGACTGAACCAGGGGGAAGCCAGTGGAAATAATGTTTGAGAGAATTTGCAAAATAAAAATCAAGAGGACATTGATTTGGGACAGTGAAGGCTGGTGACCTATCCCTAGCTATAGCTATCTAGCTGTACTTCCTACCTGAGAGAATTAATTAACACCTCCAGACTGTGTCTTCTCATCTGTATTCAGAAGATTAAAAAAAAAAAAGATACTGTCTATGGATGAAAAAAAATTATGTAAGAATTGCACCTTCCCTTTCCTTCCTCTCCCTTTCATTGCTTCCTGTATTTTATTATTATTATTATTATTATTATTATTATTATTATCTTAGCTCAGATATCTCCTAACCCTCCTGAAAGGATGCCATGACAAAATCACACTGGGAGAGGGCTCCAAAATACGGAGGAAGTCAAGATGTGCTAATGAAACTTCTAACAGATACACATAGTGTCACTCATTATAAACTGTGTTGTATCATTTTCAGTGTCACGTTGACAGCCACATCAAATTAAGTAGTTTGCAAGAGCAGCTTAAACATATGAATATTTCTCAAGAAAAGTTTGCCCTATGAGATTGTCAAGAGAAGAAGGTGGTGAGGGACAATAAAAGGAGGAGGAAAGGGGAAAGGGAAGAGAGGGGAAGAAACAAGAAGAGTGGTAATGTATTGAGCTCCAGCTGCAGCAGAGGCTACGTATGTGTTATGCCATCTAACCCTTGCAAAACCCTACCCTGGATGATTCTTACATCTTTTTTCCACCATCATAGTCCTAACAACAGAAACAATATGAAAACACTGAGACGAAACAGGAAGTAAAGTACACAAATCATCCAAATTCTTGCACTCAGAACTACCGTTGTTTGTAATAAGTGAACTTCACTCTATCTCTCTCTCTCTCTGTATGTCTACAGATTAAAAGGTGGATGGACTGGCTAGTCAGAAATAATTTTTTTTTACATGTAAACATGTGATACTTGAAGCAAGCTTGGTTTTTCTACCTTATAAATTATCTGATTTTTCTACCTGGAAATTTCCCCTACCCCTATTTTTATTTTATTTTTTTAAGTGTAATACAGTGTTATCAACTACAGTCACCTTGTTACACATTGGATCTTCAGTCTTTATTCATCTCATTGCTGAGAGTATCCTTTTTCCAACCTCTCCCTTCTTCCCTCATTTTTATGACCTAAATGCTATCACTGAATCAGGATATTTTTTAGCATCTATTTTTTCATTATTTCCTAGAACATTGTATGTCCTTTTTAATCATTGGCTTAGGTTCTTCCTTTATTTCTTAGGAATTTCCCTTCTTGGGGTGCCTGGGTGGCTCAGTCAGTTAAGCATCTGACTTGATTTTGGCTGGGGTCGTGATCTTGGGGTCATGGGATCAGGCCCCGCACCAGACTTCACGCTCAATGTGGTCTGCTTGAGATTCTCTCCATCTCCCTCTGCCCCTCCCCTCCCACTCTCCCTCTAAATAAATGAATAAAATATTTTTAAAAAGAAAGGAAAAGAAGTTTCCCTTCTCGCATCCCCATCTCCGGGATTTCAGGGCTTGCTCCTACTTCCCATTTTGTCTTCAACATGACTTGGGCAACAGGTGGCAGAAGCAAATGCAAGGGAAATCCAAAGCTCACAGTAAATAAACATCAGGCCACAAGAAAAAGCATGATTAATGATGACAGTGGAAACAACCAATACAAAAAGACATACCTGGGAGACTTCAGGTACTTAAATTCTCAAACACAGACTATAAAATACCTCCAATTATCATGTTCAAAGAAATGGAAGACAGATTTTTAAATACCGGCAGGGAACAGAGGACTACTTTCTGAAGAAACATGTTTTGTTGGCATTAATCATCTTTTATTGCAATTCAATGAGGACATCAAACAGTTTAGTAAACAGTGTCAAATGCCGAAATCTGGAATGCTGAGCAAAGGTATAAGGTCTGTGCTGAGTGTGAAAGAATAGGTTGAGAATTACAGTGTTGAGAGGAACTGTCACAGAGTCATACAATCAGGCTGACAACAGACTCGAAGTTGAGAAAATTGATGCTCTCTTATGAGGCCTGTGGGTGTGTGAATTGGCCCAACATGAACAGGAGGACAACTTTGAAACATGTACCAAAAGCTTGAAAACATACTCTTTGGCTAAAAAAATCTCCCTTCTGGAAGTTTATTCTAAAGAACCAATTAAGAATGCATGGAAAGAGGGGCACCTGAGTGGCGCAGTTGGTTAAGCATCCAACTCTGCTCAGGTCCTGATGTAGGAGTAATGAGATTGAGCCCCAAGTGGGGCTCTGCACTGAGTGCTTAGGATTCTCTCCCTCTGTCCCTCCCTGCCCGCTCATGCTCTCTCTCTCTAAAAAAAGAAGAAAGAAGAATGCACGGAAAAATTTAATTATGATATTAGAAGCAATATGGATGTCCAAAAATGGGGGATTATTAAATAAGTTATGCACATCCAAGGGAAAGAAGGAGATTGGACACTTAGAAACAGATAGGCTAAATGAAAGTCACTTTGCAATGTACCAAAGCTGAGTCCTGTCACTTCCCTGCTGAGACTGGTTTGCTTTTATTTATTTATTTTTAATTCCTTTTGAAAAATCTGGTACAACTTTTATTTGATACAGCCTTAGGCTACTTACTTTATTTAACCTTTTGGGGCCTCAGTTTTCTTATTTAAGAGACAATAGTCAAATCTACACTGCAACATATTGTAAGAAATAAATAGGATTAAATAGACAAAGTGTTTAATTAGTGTTTGCTATGTATTAGACTCAATAAGGGGTAGCTACTTCTAATTCATTAAAAAAGAAATGTGAAAAACAATAACACGGCATCACAAGAAGTTGGATATTTGAGGAGAATAATAATTCCTCCACCTTAAGTCAACCATTTTATCTTTTTTGTTTCACTTTTAGGAATTTTTCACATTTGCAATTATGGTGGACATATACTTAATTTTTAGACATTATTTTTAAAACTTTTCAACTTGGAAGTAAATAAAGTTATATATAAAGTAATAAAGTTGTATAATAAAATAGTACAAGGAACACTCACATACTCTTCACCCAGATTATCTGTAATCCTTATGTTTCATTTGCTTGAATTTGTTGTCATTCCTGTGTGTATATAAGGGTGTATACATGAGTGAAATACACACACGTACATACACACACATATAGATACACAGATACACAAATATATTGCATTAGTCCACAAAGTCTGCCAGAACAAAGTACACAGACTAGGGGACTCAAACAACAAAAAATTATTTTCTCACAGCTCAAAAGGCCAGCAGTCTATATTCAAGGTGCCAGCAGGGTTGGATTCTCCCAAGGCCTCCCCCCTCCTTGGCGTGAGGATGGCCATCATTTCCCTGCATCTTCCCATGATCCTTCCTCTGTACATGTGTGTGTTCTAATCTGCTTCTCTTAGAAGACCAGTCATGTTGGATTAGGGCCTACCCAGTGACCTCATTTTAACTGAATTACCTCTTTAAAGACCCTACCTTCAATATAGTCATAGTCTGAGGTATTGGGAGTTAGGACTGCAACATATGAATTGTGGGGGGGAGACACAGTTCAGCTCATCACACACACACACACACACAGAGATCTAAATCTATATAGATACACATACATAATACATATATGTATGTGACACATACATAGTACATGTATGTGTATTCATATCATGTATATATAGTTTCCTATTGATATGCATAGTCACATATGTATCTATGTATGTACACACATTGATAAATATAAATGATATTTTTTCTGAACCATTTGAGGTAAGTCACACACATAACACATAATCACCTTCACCCTAAATATTTCTACCTTTAAATATGTCTACCTTAAATATGTCTATTTCCTAAGAATGGGGATAGTCTCTCATACAACCAAGAGTGTTATCGACTTCTTATATTCACTCTGTTGTAATACTTCCACCTGATCCACCTTTCGTACTACGATTTTGCCAGCTGATTTGATGATATCCTTTATAACATTTCCTCTTGCTGAAGTATACTGCAGTATCAAGTATTCCATTTACTTGCATGTCTCTCCATCTGCTTTTTATGTGGAAGATTTCCACAGCCTTACCTTGTGTTTTATGACATTCATATTTTTAATAAATACACTTCAGGGCTTTCTTTAAATGAAATACTTTACCATTCTTGTTAGGCTGATCTTTCCTTACAATTAGATTGAATTACACTGAGATTACACGTTTGTGGTTGGCATACTGCTTGGGTCATGTTCCTCGCAGGGTACATCCCTATGTCCCTCAGATCTGATGTTAACTTTTGTGTACGTTATGTCAATTTTGCTCCTCAGGTCAAGGTGTTGCCTGACCTCTCCACTGCATAATTACTGTTTAGCAGGCAGTTACACTTCCATCCTGCTGTTTTCACTTAGCATTACAGAAGATTGAAAAGAGAAGCGCCTGGGTGGCTCAGTCATTAAGCATCTGCCTTTGGCTCAAGTCATGATCCCCAGGTCCTGGAAGCCTGCATCTGGCTCCCTGCTCAGTGGGAAGCCTGCTTCTCCCACTCCCCTGCTTGTATTCCCTCTCTCGCTGTGTCTCTCTCTGTCAAATAAATAAAATTTAAAAATCTTTTTAAAAATTGAAAAATATATAGCATTATATATAATCTAGCATTATATACAATCTAGCATTATATAATGCTATATATAATTTAGCATTGTATATAATCTAGCATTATATATATGTTATAATTAGGAGTTTAGTGTATATAACTTTTTCATTTTTGTGGATTATTTCCTTAAGATAAATTCCTAAATATGTGATTAGGCTAGAATTAGAAAAGAGATCATGGCTCTAGGTAGGTTCTGTTCAAATGCTTTCCAAAAAGAAATTCTGTGGTTGGATTCTGACGTGCAGTGCTGAACAACTTATGCTTCTAGATGATTAACTGAATGTGATGCTAAGTGATATGCTTTAGGAATTAATATATAACTTAAAAAAAATCAAAATGTGAATTAAGTTAATTATAATTGATATGTTAGAGGATATTTATTTACATATTTTTCAATGTCAATAGTAGTGCCATCTTAATAAAATATGTAAAAATTTATAAAATGTGGGCATATGTAGAACTACCATACAATCTAGCAATTCCACTTCTAGGTATTTATCCAAAAAAAAGTGAAAACACTAATTTGAAAAGATATATGCATTACTATGTTCATCACAGCATCATTTAAAATAGCCAACATATGAAAGCAACCTAAATGTCCATCCATGATGAATGGATAAAGCAGATGTGACACTTATATATAATGAAATATTACTCAGCCGTAAAAAAAGGATGAATTCTTGCCACTTGGGACAACACAGACAGACCTAGATGGTATTATGCCAAATGAAATAAGCCAGACAGAAAAAGAGAAGTACCATGACTTCACTTTTGTGTGGAATCTAAAAAACAAAACAGAAACTGACTCATAGATACAGAAAGCAAAGTGATGGAAGAGGAAAGGGTGTTGGGTGGTGGTGGTGGACGAAACAGGTGAAAGGGATTAAAAAATACTAATTTACAGTTGTAATAAGACACGGGGTTAGAATGTGCAGCATAGGGAATATAGTCAATAATACTGCAACCACTTTAAGTGGTGACAGATGATAATTAGACTTATTGCAGTGACCATTTCATAATGTATATAAATATTGAATTACTGTTATATACCTGTAACTAGTACAATATTGCATGCCAATTATTCTTCAATAAAAATGATAAAATACAAAAATACTATGATGTGGACATGTACCTAGAGGATATAATTCATCACTTCATGACAAAGTTATTGCTTTTTCAATTCTCCATTTGATTACATCAAGGAAAGCCTCCATTTGGTACTGGCATGTTTTTAACAACACTAATTTTCTTTTTAAATTCTCCATTTTCAACAAAAAGAGAGCCAGGCCTTAGGCCCACAGCTTTGGGTGGGCAACAGAATCTAGGGGGAAGAGAATAGTTATATCTGCGGTTACTTTTTAATTATGACAAGGGGCTGATTTCCTATTCATCGTCACAATGTAACATTTCTTTTTTCAACTTAAAGTTCAAAAAGGTCAATTTAAAGAGAATATTAAGTATATACCATACCTGGAGGCAAAATAGAAAGTGAAAATCAAGGACTGAAACTTGAAAAATAGTGACATAAGGAAAGAGACTGAGCCCAGGAATTTACTGCAAACTCTTTTTTGATCTCCAGCAGAGTGTATTTGCTTCTTTTTTTTTTTTTTAAGATTTTATTTATTATATATTTGACAGACAGAGATCACAAGTAGGCAGAGAGGCAGGTAGAGAGGGAAGGGAAGCGGGCTCGATGCCAAGCAGAGAGCTCCATGCAGGGCTCAATGCAGGGCTCAATGCAGGGCTCGATCCTAGGATCCTGGGATCATGACCTCAGCCGAAGGCAGAGGCTTTAACCCACTGAGCCACCCAGGCGCCCCAAGTGTATTTGTTTTTAATGAGGATAGTCTGGCTAACTTAATAGTATTTAGACTTTTTGGTTTGAAAGTAGTTTGGTTTGAAAGTAGTGTCAAAACATTACCCATTGGCTCTAGTCTACTTGTAACTCGATTACTCTTTGAAGTGAAGCGGAGACAACATGGAGTATTTAGTAATTTTTTTGAAATTTCCATCTAGGGGCGCCTGGGTGGCTCAGTGGTTTAGGCCACTGCCTTCGGCTCAGGTCATGATCTCAGGGTCCTGGGATCGAGTCCCGCATCGGGCTCTCTGCTCGGCAGGGAGCCTGCTTCCCTCTCACTCTCTCTGCTTGCCTCTCTGCCTACTTGTGATCTCTCTCTGTCAAATAAATAAATAAAATCTTAAAAAAAAAAAAATAAAATAAAATATTTGAAATTTCCATCTATAGTTGGCAAAGAGAAGTTTTCATCACCTATTATTTACTAGTGTAGTAGCACTTGAAATACGTTGTCCCAGTAATTTTTACAACACTACTGGGATATGAAGATCATCATTTCTTTTAGAGATAGGGCTCAAAGCAGCGATGGCAATTTCCCAATGTAAGATAGAAGGGAAGATTAAAGTTTCCAGTATAGGGATGTCTGGGTGGCTCAGTTGGTTGGGCGGCTGCCTTCGGCTCGGGTCATGATCCCAGCGTCCTGGGATTGAGTCCCACATTGGGCTCCTTGCTTGGCAGGGAGCCTGCTTCTCCCTCTGCCTCTGCCTGCCATTCTGTCTGCCTGTGTGCTCTGACAAATTAAAAAAAAAAAAAAAAAAGTTTCCAGTGTAGTGTCTGGCACATTAGCAGATACCAAGTAGATGGTAGTCATCATTACTATCCTAGCAATTAGCAAGCTCAGGATTTAGTCTGTGGTCTGCTCAATTCCAGCAAGCCCATGCCTTTTTATAACACCATGCTGGGCTCTGTAGAATCCCAGAAGAAAAAAAAAAAAAAGGTAACTCAAAACAATGTTAAATCCATGTATCATCCACTCACCAGATCTTTACTCAGTGTCGAGTACGGTCCAGATGCTATGAAACGAGGATCTCACAGGATCCTATAGTGCCATTCTTCCTGTCAAACCGAATGCATGTAACTTCTGCTTTAACATCTACCATTTATTCTAAAGACTAAACTCTTGGGAGGAAATATGTCTACTGTGATGACCACTTTATCCCTTGCCTGTATCATACTAATACATAATAAGTGTAAATATTTGAATTACAAAAGAACTACAAAAAATCAATATAAACATATATATACACACATGCATTAAAATTTCCCTTCAAGAAACACTTTCAAATCTAAAAAAAAGAAATTCATATGATCCCAGCTATGTTAAAAGTAGGAAGACTGAAAGGAATTTCTCAAATTTCTTTATGGATGGTGGCATTAACAGTATTTGTCATACTTTCGATATTTCTATGTTCTGTTTTCTTACATCTATATTAGTAGAAAGGAGAAAATAAAGTAAAACCTAATAATGCCAGAAAATAACCTGTAAACTCTTAAAAGTGTTAACATAAATGTACATAGATGTAGCATCATCTACAATTACCATTCTCAAGACCTATCTGCTTCCATTCTCCTTACCCCTCATGTAAACAGAGATTCATGTAACAGACGCTTAGGGACAGCATGCCCTTCCCTCAAATCCTTCGTTAGAATTATGAGGTGGTAATTAGATTGCATAGGGAAACTTCCGAAAGAAATCCGGAAGTAGCTGGGTGAGGCAGCCCTCTTCTGGGGAAATAAGAAAATGCACCTACTCCAAAGGATCTTGAAGGATTGAAAAGGGCATGAAGCGCCTCCAGGGCATGAGGATACTGAAAGATATTTCCTGAAAACAATGGATTTTTGAAGCTAAAGGTCATTGTGAAAGTTGAAGTGTAGTATTTATTTCTGTAAATATTGAGTACGTGTTTAAAATCTCTGAGCGTCAATTTCTTATCCATAAAACATAAGTAACAGTACTTCATAAGGTGACTGAAATTACTGTGAAAAAATACGATCATTTAACACAGTGCTCAGCAGACAGGAAACGCTTAATAAATGATAGCCATTATTTTAGCTATTACTCACATTTTATAATCTTTGCAGTAATCATTTTACCTTGTGCAACTTTTCAATTATTTACAAAAAAAGGACTCTAGGAATCTTAAAAGATTGCATCTAAGAAAACAGGTGCAAGTGTGTATGCATTTAAAAAGCATAATATACTACACTACATCTGAAACTAATGTAACATTGTTTGTCTATTTTCCTTCAGTAAAAATCACTTTAGTGACAGACAAAAGTTTTAAGGCAGAAAGCATGAAAATATTCAACTGAGATTTGTTCACTGAAAAACTGTTTATTAAGATGTTAATGTTTTAGTTATTTCAGTAATTATATAATTTAAAATTCTGAATCACCTCTGGATAATCTAGACATGTATGCAAACTACTGTACTTCCTGATATTTAACATCATTAGACTTCTCCAACTTTCAATTATCAGACAAAATATTAAACTTTCAAAGTCACATCCTTAGGAGTTCATAAATTCCTATTTGCCCAAGTTTTTTAAATTGATAAAGAAGGAAGCCAAAATCCACAAATCAAAAGTCTTACTCTGCCTTTCACAATGTATATCAAATCAACACAATGTACACTTTAAATATCTTCATTTCATCAATTATGCCTCAATAAAGCTAAAAAAAAAATGAAATCCCACACAAAAGTCTTAATCTGCACCAATGCTGAGAAATAGTGCAATGAAAGATCTTTTATTCATCATGTGAGCAAAAATACAGAATATATTTACTGATTAATCTTCCCCTAAAGAGAATATACTTTGTATTTAGAGAAATAAGTAGTTAATTGTCAGGAGTTGCTTTTGGAGAATAATCAATCAGTGCCTTATCAACGGTGGGATACTGATACCAGGTACCATCACCTCTCGAACGCATTAACCTTCGCACTTCCAGCTCCTCTAACCTGTAACAAACAGGATAGCAATATTGTGAGTCCAGTATTTCCAACTGCAAAGTTATCTCCATAAAGAATAACCACTAGAGAGTCTTTTGCTTTTGTGTAAAGTATTATCTAAAGAATTTATGTATTCATGTACCTCAATAGATCCATGTGTATGCATATATCTGATATGCACCTATGAGCAAAATTTGGGACTTATTTTTGACTTTCATTATCTTGCTTAGGTAGTTAGCCAACAAATCCTGTTTTTGATCACCAGAACACCACTTGAATTGATAATCTATTTTCTCCTCTTATCCCTGCTCTTTATCTGGACAGATCACTTTTACATGAATAATGGTAATGCATTTCCTGTCTTCCTGCCTTTTAGAAAACCTCTTGGAGACCACATACTCCTGAAATAGTTCCTCTCCAAAGCAAACCATAAGAGACTCTTACTATAGAGAACAAAAAGGGTTGCAGGAGGCGGAGGTGGGTGGGGAATGGGCTAAATGGGTGATGGGTACTAAGGAGTGCACTTGTGTTGAGCACTAGATGTGGTATCTAGGTGATGAATCACTAAATTCTACTCCTGAAACCAATTTTACACTATATGTTAACTAGAATTTAGATAAAAACTTGAAAAATAAAATAAAAAATGAAAGTCTCTTCTCCATCAAACCTTTTTCCTTCCATTTTTATAGACTATATATTAAATTTTTCATATGACTGGAAATTTATCACAGTTAAATAATTCACTTTATTAACCTTAACCAGCTCACTAACCCTATCTCCTGTCTATGAGAAATTACAAACCTTTGTGATTGTTATCTAAGAGAGTATACATCTTTCCTTTTTTTTTTTTTTTAGGATTATGTATCTTCATATTATCCTTTTTCTTTTCTATTCTTTAGAATGTAATTATCCAAGGGGTACCTGGGTGGCTCAGCCATTAAGGAGCTGCCTTCATCTCAGGTCATGATCCCAGGGTCCTGGGATTGAGCCCCGTGTCTGGCTCCCTCCTTGGTGGGAAGCCTGCTTCTCCATCTCCATCTCCCCCTGCTTGTGTTCCCACTCTTGCTCTCTCTCTCTCTTTGCTAATTAATTAATTAATTAATCTTTAAAAAATTAGAATGTAATTATCCAAAATCAAATATTAAAATACTCATCAAAAGGACTGGTTATATGACTAATGTTTCCCCCTTGTAAGAGACTACTAGGCACCTGTTAAAAAGAATGAGGAAAACCTATATATAGTAAATACAGATGCTACATATATGGTTAAATTAAAAATGCAGGGTCTATAGTAGCAACATCCACAATAGCGAAACTGTGGAAAGAGCAGAAATGCCCTTCAACAGACCAATGGATAAATAAGATGTGGTCCATACACACAATGGAATATTACTCAGCCATCAGAAAGGATGAACACCCAACTTTTGCATCAACATGGATGGGACCGGAGGAGATTATGCTAAATTAAATAAGTCAAGCAGATGAGTCAATTTTCATATGCTTTCACTTATCTGTGGAACATAAGGAATACCATGGAGGACATTGGAAGAAGGAAGGGAAAAATGAAGGGGGGAATAAAGAGGGGAAGATGAACCATGAGACTATGGACTCTGGGAAACAAACTGTGGGTTTTAGAGGGGAGGTGGGTAGGGGGATGGGTGAGCCTGGTGATGGGTATTAAGGAGGGCACAGATTGCATGGATCACTACACCAAACAATAAATCATGAACACTACACCAAAACTAATGATGTACTGTATGGTGACTAACATAATAATAAAAAAAAAAATGCAGGGTATAAAATGAGGATGTGTAGCATCTTCTCATTTCATTAAAAAATAGAAAGTAATCATCTGTGACTATGTAGATGTACACATGCAGAGAGTATTAAAAAACCTGGAGGGTCATAATTAATAGCTATCTCTAGGGAGAGCCATTATGGGAGAAAGTCCCTTTCTATTTTGTATCTTTCTTTTATGCTTCAGTTTTCCAAATACCTAAATACACTTTTAAAAAAATGTAGGTACTCTCATTCCATCCTCACAATAGCATCTTTTCTTTGGGGATAGAAGTCAGGGTTTTGTTTTTGTTTTTACTTTGTTTTGTCTGGAAATTATGTCTAAGGAATTCTGGAATCTTTTTTTTTTTAAGATTTTATTTATTAATTTGACAGAGAGACAGATCACAAGTAGGCAGAGAGGCAGGCAGAGAGAGAGAGAGGAGAAAGCAGGCTCCCTGCTGAGCAGAGAACCCGATGTGGGGCTCTATCCCAGGACCCTGGGATCATGACCTGAGCTAAAGGCAGAGGCTTTAACCCACTGAGTCACCCCTGCACCTCTATGATCTGTCTTTTTTTTTTTTTTTAAGATTTTATTTATTTATTTGACAGACAGAGAGCACACGCAGGCAGAGAGGCAGGCAGAGAGAGGAGGAAGCAGACTCCCTGCTGAGCAGAGAGCCCGATGCAGGGCTCGATCCCAGGACCCTGAGATCATGACCTGAGCCGTAGGCAGAGGCTTTAACCCACTGAGCCACCCAGGCGCCCAGGGGATCTGTCTTTTAATTGGAACTCAAAGGTATATGTTTGAAGGTCAAAAAAGTCAAATGTTACGAAGTATGAACAATGTTGCTGTTGCAAGCTCTTAAATACTTAACAATTCCATATAGTAACTATATATACACGTGTAATTATAAATATAGAAAACGGGCTCTTCATATGTTCCTTTAATCATTTAAATATTTTAAAATATAGTAACAATTTTTATAAACTATAAAGTTTAAAAGAGAATAAACAGAAAGCAGATCAATGGTGGACTGGGGCCAGGAGCAGGGGATGAGGAATGACTGGAAAGGAGAGCAATGAGGCTCAGTAGGTCAGAAATGACCTTGACTGTGGTAGTTACACAGCTACTCACCTTTGTCAAAAACCCACCAAACTTAATGGGTACATGTGTCTGTATGTAAACCTCACAAACACTAAGATAAAACTCAAACAGGATCACATTTAAAAGCAGCAAAAGGAAACATGAGTGAACATTTAAAATAATAATCTGGACTTATATATTTGCTTATTTAACCACCATCAGAGACCTATGCATGACATAAAATCCCAAAAGCTAAAGACTGACAACCTGACAATAATCAAATGAGTAAATATAAAGTAATTAAAACACTACTACATAGTAATGTTCAGAAACAGATTAGCCACTATTATAGTTTTGTTATCTGAAACATAAAAACACTTTGGTTGCAAAAAAATTCTACACCATTAAAAGACAAATGACAAGTTAGGGAAACATAATTGCAACAAAACCCAAAAGAGATATTTTAGTTAAATGTATAAATTAGTAGAAAAATGGGCAATTTACAGGAGAACAAATACAAATAACCAATAAATATATGAAAAAATACTCAACCCTACAAAAAAATACAAAATTGAAATAACGAGATAACATTTTCAACTATCTTATCAGCAAAATGTTTAGGTTTGATAAATTCCGTTTATAGGGAAGGGTATGAAAAACAGAAATTGTTACGTATTTGTGGCAGAAAAAACAACTGGTACAACTTTTTGGAAAAGAGTTTGGCAATATCTATCTAAAATTTAAAACAGGGGCGCCTGGGTGGCTCAGTGGGTTAAAGCCTCTGCCTTCAGCTCAGGTCATGGTCCCAGGGTACTGGGATGAGTCCTGCATCGGGCTCTCTGCTCGGCAGGGACCCTGCTTCCCTTCCTCTCTTTCTGCCTGCCTCTCTGCCTACTTGTGATCTCTGTCTGTCAAATAAATAAATAAAATCTTAAAAAAAAATTTTTAAACATATAACATTTGGTTTATCAGTGCCACTGCTAGGAATTTATATTTCAGATACACTAAATAAATATGCAGAAATCTACATATGAGGATATTCACCATAGCACTATGTACATTATCAAAAAACTTGGAAAGAACCTAAGTACCAACAACATGGGACTGGTCAAAAAAATTAAGGCACATCCATCCAGCGAAATATATGACCAGCCATTGAAACGAATGGGGTATATACTATTATAGAAAGATCACCAAGATATATTTAAGAGAAATGAAGACAGGGTGCAGAACAGTGTTTATAAGAGGATTCTATCTGTGTTAATATATTTTAATTTTTTTATTCAAATTCAATTAGCCAACATACAGTACATCATACTTTCAGATGTAGTGTTCAAAAATTCATCAGTTGCATATAACACCCAGGGCTCATCAAATCACATGCTGTCCTTAATGTCCATCACCCAATTATCCCATCCTCCTATCAACCTCACCTCCAGCAGCCCCCAGTTTGTTCCCTATAGTTAAGTGTCTCTCACGGTTCTTCTCCCTCTCTGATGACTTCCCATTCAGTTTTCCCTCCCTTCACTTATGGTCCTCTGCACTGTTTCTTATATTCCATATATGAGTGAAACTGTGTGATAATTGTCTTTCTCTGATTGACTTACTTCGCTCAGCATAATACCCTCCAGTTCCATCTACATCAATAAATGATAAGTATGTGTTAATACTTATAAATAAAAATACTAGTGTATTTTTAATGCACAGTTGTTTTTTTTTAGCAACAGATGTAAGAAATAACTAAATAGTAGTCACTTTTAAATATGAGACTAGGTAGTAGAGGAAAGGAAACTGGGGAATGGGGCAGAGGGAGGGGAGGGCTGCCTTGCACTTAAGAGTGGGATATTTTAAAAAAGAATTCCTTTTATTTTGACAGATATTATCAACTAATAATCTCTCAGTCTCCAACTTATAAACTCCACTCCAAACAAGCTATTCTCTCCCTGTCTTTACCTTTTAAATGGAGCATCCTGTGCTGATATAGTTTATTAAATTTTTTCTCATGGCTTGCAACAGTAAAAAAGGATTTTCTTCCTTGTTCCACCCCTCTTTTTTTTTTTTTTTTACCGTAAGTCAGCCTTCTCAGCTTCAATCTGAAGGATAGCCATTGTTTTTTCATAATTCTTTTCAGGGCTATCAAAGAAAGTTCGGGCAATCCATCTTGATATAGGATGCTACAAGAGAAAATTTGTTTATTTTTGTGAACAGTACTTTGCTCTTCCAGTTTCCTATTCTTTAAAATAGCCATCTCAGGTAAACCAGTAATACTTACTAAAGGCCAACTACTTTATATGTACTTTAAATAACTTTAATCCATTACATGGATACTATTTTTGTCCCCATTTTATAGACAAGCAACTTGCACAATGTTATACAGGTAATAAATGCCAGCATCTGGACACAAACCAGGTCTGTCTAACTCCAAAACCTGTGCTTTTGCCATTATACTACACGGAGTACCTTAAGTGGCAGATTTAGGAACCAAACCCAGAGTTTGGCAATCAAAAACTGAAGCTCCTTCTCTCAGCACTCCTTTTTTCTGTATGGCCTGCCTTAAGGTGCGATAATGATACATTTCTTTTCTGAAATACAGTTCATTCAGGTAATAAAACACGATAGTATTTAATCAAGGCCATCTTACTACAATACTTATAAAGACAAGTAACAGACTTAACTTCAGGTTTTAGTAGCAGTGATAGCATAGTAAAATGACTAACAGTATGGGCTGTCGGGCCATGCCTACTTAGGTTCCAATACTGGCCCTACTTCTTGGACAGGTCACTTATCCTCTTTCAAGCCTTAGTCTCTTCACCTCTGAATTGGGAATAATAATAGCACATTTCACATGAAATAAGAGAGTATTTGCAAAATGCTACCACAGTGCCTGCTACACAGCAGATGCTCAATAAATCATTAGCACAGGTAACATCTTTCCTTGGGCATTGAACTGAGGATAAATGCTGACTGTTACTCTGCTAGGATAAGAACACACTACAGAGTCATTCTTTTCAAAAAAACCACGAAGATTAAAGTAATAAAACACAGAAAATTACCAAAAGAAGTTGCTTGTAAAAAGTTAGGACAAAATGTATCATCTACTTGCTATCAAAAACTGAATATAAAACAGTATCATAATTGCTAAATTAAGACATTAATCAGTGCACCGACAAGACACCTAACAGAAAGTAACTTTCAATACCCACCTTGAAATATTCCCAGTGTTCTGGGATATAGCCTTCTGGAATCTCTGCTAACTCAGCTTCACCTAATAAGAGAAAACAGTGATGTCCAATTTTAGTGTCAGGAGTTTGTAATATTAATTCTTCCCCATTTAAGTAAGAAACCAACTTCTTGTGATTTTAAAGGAACTTCTGTTTGTACCAATGAAGATTAAAACACAGCTGACCCTTGAACAACATGAGTTTGAATGGCATGGGTCTACTTACACATGGATTTTTCTACTGTATAGTACTGTAAATGTATTTTCTCTTCCTTAAAATTTTCTTAGTAACATTTGTTCTCTAGCTTACTTTATTTTTTCATTTAATTTTATTTATCTGAGAGATAGAACATATGCATAGGTGAGGAGCGGCAGAGAAAGAGGGAGGAGAGAAGCAGACTCTTTGCTGGGGAGTGGCCAAGCCTGATGTGGGGCTGGATCTTACAACCATGAAATCATGACCTGATCTGAAACCAAAAGGTGGACACTTAGCCAACTGAGCCACCTAGGTGCCCCTCTCTAGCTTACTCTATTAATAAGAATATACTATATAATTTAAAAAACATTCAAAGTATGTGTTAATCCACTATTAGTAAAGTTTTGCAGGGAGTCAAAAATTACATGTGATTTTTGACTGAGCAGGGGGTTGACACCCTGACACTATTCAAGGATCAAGGAGCGACTGTATTTTAATCACTTTAATGTGATTGAAAATCATTTCATTCATTAGATATTTTTAGATATCTTCTATATGTAAGGCATTGCCTATAGACATTATATAAGAGTTTCAAACTTTGTTTTTATATAGTATAACAAAATATAATAAAGAACACATTCCTTCTGGTTTTTCCTATCACTACTAGGCAAAGCATTTTAGAATTCAAGATGTTAGAAGTACTTTGGGCAGAATTTCCCATGGAAACCTAATGCTAGTTGTCTTTCACAGTTTCATTCTTTTTTATTTAGAAGATTATAATTTTATGTGTTTCAAGACGGATAAAAAAAATTCTTCCATCACTCAGCCTCTCTTCCACCTCTGTCTCTTTCTATTTTCCTTATTCAGATTTGTCAAAGCTCGTTTGGAGAAATAATGAGGAGGAGGAAATCAAGGCTTTCTGAAGCCTTTTGTAGCCTCTACAGAGTTGATGACCTTAAAGGTTTATGGAGGGAAAAAAAAATGTTAAAAAAACATTGTAGGGGGCACCTGGGTGGCTCAGTGGGTTAAAGCCTCTGCCTTCGGCTCAGGTCATGATCCCAGGGTCCTGGGATCGAGTCCTGCATCAGGCTCCCTGCTCAGCAGTGCCTGCCACTCCCCAGTTTGTGTTCCCTCTCTCTGTCAAATAAATAAATAAAATCTTAAAAAAAAGATTAAAAAACAAATAATTTTCTTTATAATATCCGTAACCTGTTATTAATGTACAGAGGTTTTAAAATTTTACCAGTTCAGTCAGAGAGGTACTTACCAATGAATATATTCACCAGAGTTATGCCAATGGCTACTGGAATCCCAGTCAACAAAATGTAGAATTTCTGTTGAGATTAAAAAATGGTTTTCAAATAACCATTTCCTAACTCTCTTTCCCCACTCTCAAACTGTCTACCATTTTTATTTCCTTACATTGCCTATAAAATAAACTGGCCATACTGGAGATGTGATACCAAATTACTTCTGAGATTTTCTTTTACTCTAACTTCTAGATGCCTATGTTTGGCACTAAAAATGAAAGAGAAAAGTAAGGATGAATTATATAATACCGTATCTATTTAAGTGGTTTTTCATTTTTTGGTTGACACAACGTAATAATAGTTCGAAGTTTTTGTAGAACTTTATAGAAGTTTTTGTAAAAACATCTGAGTGATTTCAGCCACTGTAGGGTTTGAGTTGGTGATGACAAGAAATGTGGGAGCTCAACAATGAGGATGAAGAGGGACATTAAGCACAAAGGGCAAGCAAGAGGTCTAGAGGGCAGCCATTGCTCAAATGGTCACAGCTGAAGGAACAGTGGCAGAGTCCAGACACTCTTCCATCTTCCAAGACTCTACTTTTCCTTATAGAGCCTTGAAATACAAATAACAACCAGTAGCCCACTTGATTCTCTGAAACCAATGTTCCTGAACAATACAGAAATAAAAAATTATAACCCAAAATAATGGAGTTACTTATTTAAAGAAGTCTTTCAGTGAGTTCCCTGGTAATTTAAAGAATATTTAAGTAAGACAGATAACTATCCCCAAGCAAATACATTTTCAAAGTTCTATAATTTATAGATTTTGGTGTGTGTGTGTGTGCATGTGCAAGGGAACACAGATTATATTTCAAAACCCCACAATCTTAAGAATACGGGAATGGCTCAAATTTTACCTCTAATGCCTATGAGTCCTTTTTATGAAGAAGTAAAGGTTCACTAATTTAAAAAGAAATTCAGGAACAAATCAGACATTACTACAAAATCTCAGTATCGATTGAGAAAAGAAATATGAGTTTACAAAATAACATCTTTTTAAAATGAAAGATGTTCTCTAAATAGACAAAAAAAACCCCCACATTCCTATTTGTATGTAAAGAGTTTAGTTCAGCAAAATTTTTAACTCACCATTAAACTCAAAAAACGCTTGTCATAGAATGCAGATGGTTTGATGATAAATAGTCTTTTCCCATGGCCTCCACTATGTCGCACAGGAGCTGGAAATAATAAACCACCCTGTTATACAAGGCTCAAGTTATACTGTTATATTCTGAGATCAAAGCAGGTTATAAGAAAATATACATGCATAAATGTTTAATGTGGATTAAGATAAAAATATGTATTTTTATTTGAGTACTAAAGGCAGAGTAGATATCTTTAAACAGAGACTGGTATACTGTTGTAAACTATAGTTCTCTCCATTTTTCAACATTAAAGAAATATCTAAACCATTGTTTGAATTTGTTTCCATTGCAGGCAAGAAGGTCAGATACTCTTGGCAGGCTACTTATCTTTGTTTACCTCCACAATAAATATTTGCTACAGCTATTAAGTAAGTAAACTTAATTTAAATTGTGTCATGTCACATGATGAGGCAACATACATTAGGAGCTCACAGCAAACTAGATAGAAAGACATTTATTCAACATATCCAGCAGGAATTTGAACTTGTTCAAAAGTAAACACTCTAACATATCTCGATAAAATCACTCAGTAATACGTTTCTGATTGTGAGTATCATCCTGTTCATATTCTCACTCAGATGGTATGTAATCAACTCTCATGGGAGATAAACTGAGGCAAAATTTCACTCCTGATCTTTTTTCTACATGATTTCCCTTTCTTGGGTGTCTGGAAGGACCACTGCAAACACTGTAAGCCCTTTCTGCTGAAAGCAGGAAAGGATCTTATTGTTACTGGGAAACTGAAGTTACTGTTTCTGCTGAGTGTAACTGTATTCAAGGAAATTTCACGTGAGAGTCACTGTGGGATAAAAACTACTTTCCATTAAAGGAATTTCAGTCATCACAGAGCTCATAAAGATTTGTATCCTTTGTCAAGCTTAAATGTCTGGAATGCCCTCTCCTCTCCTGAAATCTATTCTTCAGGCCCAGATGACATTTTATCCTCCAAGAAACCAACCCTCTTTCCAAGCATGTGAGATCTCCACCTTTCAACTGCTGTATATTCTAGTGATATTCACACTTGCTTTCACTGTTCCCACTGAAATATAAACGTCTTGAAGTTAAGAATACAGGAACTGTGGGGCGCCTGGGTGGCTCAGTGGGTTAAGCCTCTGCCTTCCACTCAGGTCATGATCTCAGGGTTCTGGGATGGGGCCCCACATCAGGCTCTCTGCTCAGCAGGGAGCCTGCTTCCTCCTCTCTCTGCCTGCTTGTGATCTGTCAAATAAATAAATAAAATCCAAAAAAAAAAAAAAAAAAGAATACAGGAACTGTATTCTTAATTTTGGCATCATCTATAGCAGCTTGTAATGAATTTAGGAGGTTAATTCATAAAAGAATTAGAAGCTGGCATGAATTTACTGGGTACAATTCATACTATTAAGGCTTCTAAAATAACAAGAGAATGTGACAAAGTAATTATGTATTTCAGAAAACAATTTGAAAGATACAATGGAATTCTCTGTGGACTAGGTGGGGAAAAAAGGGCTGGATAACAGTATAAACCACTCATTAATTAAATAAATATCTAAGTGCCTACTATGTAGAGGTCCTACGCTAGACCTACAGTCTCAAAGGGATATAGATCCTGCTGGGAGAAACAAATAAACATAATTAGACATCTGTAAGGACAAAACAGAGAAGAAACAGGATGCAATATCAGGGAAAAAACAGGCCCAGGAGTTCCTATTTACACAGGATGGTGAGGATGGGGGAGTACGAAGAAGGTGCATCATAAGCTGAGCGAAATAGCAATTTAGGTGAATTTGTAAGGGGTAACTGATTGATTGATTACACCCAAAGGTGCTGGTTACTTAATTCAGTAACCTGCCAAAAGACTCTCTCCACAGCCCTGAGAGGTCAAGACTTCTATACATGGCCTAGATGAGGTGAAAATGACATTCCTGATGACACAAAGCTACTACTACCAGAGTGATCACTACACTGATGATGAAGTGGAATCCCAAAAGTCTTCATACTCATTTTTTAAAATTTTATTAACATATAATGTATTATTTGCTTCCAGAGTACAGGTCTGAATCATTAGTCTTACACAATTCACAACACTCACCATAGCACATACCGTCCCCAATTTCCATAACCTAGCCACCCCATCCCTCCCACCCTCCCACCCCCCCCACCCCCCAGCAATCCTCAGTTTATTTCCTGAGATTAAGAGTGTCTTATGGTTTGTCTCCCTCCCCAGTCCCATCTTGCTTCTTCATACACATTTACAAAAGGCTGATTCTAAAAGGATAAATAGAGTAAGTGGAAGTTCCTGACTGCATCCTCTGAAAGTTGCTCACAGATTTAAGAAGAGTCATTGATGTGATGTGGTTACCAAGAACGCCAAAGACAGTTCAATCCTAATCTTATGTACTAGAAGCATAGGGTCAAAACAGGAGGAGCACCCACCCCCATCTCCTAACCACATCTGCAGAAGTGTATCCATCCCAGAGCACACTGTTTTAGAGAAACAATCTGGAGGACACTCCAATTTTAGCAACCAGGATGGCAAACAACCTGGAAACTGATACAGTGAACCTTAAAGAACTGAAACTGATTGGCCTACAAAAAAGAAGTCTGGGTAGAAACCAGATAAATGTCTTTAAATAGCTAAAGGGCTGTCCCATGACAAAGGGCTTTTACGTCTGTGTTGGCCTGAAAGGAAGAACCAGGATCATTGTGTGAAAGAAAAATTTTCAGCTTAATACAAGGAACAAATTTATAACGATTTTACTGGTTCAAAATAAAATTGGACTGTATCTCCAGTTCCCCTTTATGGAGTTATTCAATATCAACAATAGGATGCAACAAGGATACTCTGGGGTTGGCCCAGAGGATTTCTAAGGTCCTTTTCCTCAAAGAATCTGAACATATGGCCTGTTTTAGAACAAAAGGGCATACCATTGGACTTTATCAGTCTGAATGATTCCCTTCCAACTCCAAGAACTCTTTTTTTGGACTTCGTTTTTGGACTTACTTTCCTCTTTTCCGAAAGGTTTTCCACAGGCTTCTTGAATAGTTACCTCCACACCTCATGCTTCAGGGTCAAGATCAAATGTAACCTCCTCGAAGAGGTCTCCTCTGGCTACCCTATTTAAAGCTGGCCTCCCACTTATCCTCCTTAACATCATTTGATTAGTTCCCTTAGAACAATACACACTAGGCCTGATTTTTTTTCCCCAAGGCCTGATTTTTTTTTTTTTAAGCCTGATTATTTTGTTAAAGTCCATCAGGTGAAGGACTAGATTATTCAGTACTTTATCTCCAGTACCTTTAGTGTCTGCCACATGGAAGGTGTCCCATAAATACTGTTGAATTTACATTTCTTAAGTAAATTAAATGTTAGTCAGGATACTTCCTTGCCTTCTGAAAGTAAATCTACTCAGAAGAGATAGTGTCCTCCCATTTTCCTTTTCAATCTGGGAGACAGGCAGAGAGAAAGACACACACACACACACACACACAAACACACATACTCCACAGAAAGTGAGATGGATGACACTCTGCATGTTTTAAGGACAACTGATTATGAAAAACACTATTCATAGATATGGAAAATGTAACAAACAAAAACTATGGAAGAATGCTTGGTCTGGTTGCATTCTAGCAATATTAATGCAGTTAGGAAAGTGAATTGCTTGCTTTCTTTACATATAATTACCCTACTGTTAAACAACAATTATTTTTGGAATTAAATGTGGTAAATAACTATTATTACTATTAGCTGTTCTAAAGTATACTTCGTAGCACTAAACTCTTTTCAAATATTCTAAACCTTCATGATTTGTTGTTGATGTAGTAAGGCTATCTGCTTACAATCTAAAAATATTAGGGTGAACACTGCTTACAACCAGGTGACTGCCAGGATTTCTGGAACTCAGATTCTCCTTCCACCAAAATACATATCTTCTACCATTCTCTAAAGCCTGAAATTTCTCAACTAGGTTTTCATTTAGCTTTATGAAACTAAAGTTTCAATAACTAATTTTTTTTTAAAGATTTTATTTATTTGACAGACGGAGATCACAAGTAGGCAGAGAAGCAGGTAGAGAGAGAGGAGGAAGCAGGCTCCCTGCTGAGCAGAGAGCCTGACACGGGGCTCGATCCCAGGACCCTGGGATCATGACCTGAGCCGAAGGCAGAGGCTTTAACCCACTGAGCCACCCAGGTGCCACTCAATAACTAATTTTTTTAAATGCAAGTAACCTCAGGAAAGTTATGTTTTTGACAACTGTGGTATTTGTGAGGAACAAATAAGATAAGGCAGATTTTGTGTCTTCGTGACAACAATAGAAAATTGGCCATTTTCTTTTTCTCATTCTCGGACTATTCCCAGTTAATGACTCCAGCAACTCAATTATCCTGGATAAAAATCTCACTCATCTTCCTTGCACCCACACCATGCTCATCAGCTGGCAAGGCCTCTTGATTCTAAGATTCAAATTTTGTATTTCTTTCCATGCCGTCTTCACCTCACTCTCTGGCTAAAGTAATTAGCACCCGCTTAGAAGCCAACCTATATTCAGAAGCATCTTCCCAAAACACTACTGATGTTGCTCTCCTGCTAAAACATTCTCTCTCTACAGCCTACAAGAGTTAAGATACTTTGGTTTCATATTCAGTCCTTCCACTCCTCCAATTTAACCCCAACTTCTTGTTCTTTAGCCTTTTCTCTCAACATTTACCTATCCCAAGAGCCCCACATTCAGATCTATCAGAAAATACATCCTCGGGGCACCTGGGTGGCTCAGTGGGTTGGGCCTCTGCCTTCAGCCCAGATCATGATCTCAATGTCCTGGGATTGAGCCCCACATTGGGCTCTCTGCTTAGCAGGGAGCCTGCTTCCCCCTCTCTCTGTCTGCCTCTCTGCTTACCTGTGATATCTCTCTCTGTGTCAAATAAATAAATAAAATCTTAAAAAGAAAATACATCCTCTACTTTTCTGCCAATTGCACTTTTAAAACTATCCAGAATCTAGTTAAAATGTCTCACCTTCTATGTCTGAATTAACTCCATACTCTTTTGTTTATATAATCATTTAAATACTCTTCTCAGTTTTTTTAAAACATAATATGCATACATCAGTCTTCAAGTTAAAGCTCCTGCAGCTGAGGGAAGAACTTAAGCTTATTTCTCGAATCCTTTGATATAAGACAATAAATAATTTAATAAAATAGAATACTTGTATCTACTTACCTCCTGATTAAGGTTTTCAATGACAGTGAATGAAGATAACGGGACAGTACCAGATGTTTAAGAAAGGGGTGGCCACAGGGCTCTGTAGAAGGCTAATGCTTCTAAATCCAGGTGCTGTAGATTTTCCCACTCACTCTCACAACTTTCTTATGAGGTAGGTTAAAAATCACCCTCTTTTTTTTTTTTTTACAGCAGTTCTTATGGTAAAATAAGTACCTTTCAAAACGACACTCTAAAAAGATGAAACTTTTGCAGAAACGTATTTCAGGGTTATAAATTCTGTCAGTAGGAAAGAGTTTAGATTTATTTTATTTCTCTTGTCAACAGAATATAAGCATAGTTGTAATAAACATCCTCTTTTTTTTTTAAAGATGAAGAAATGTAGGATCCAAGTAATTGCCTTCCACTTGGCTTCCAAGATATGATGAACCAAAACCATACAGCTACTAAACTCTGAAGCCAGGATTTGAACGTAGGCAGTCTAGCTCCAGGCAACACAAAACAAGGCAAGGTTCTCTTCACTGCTGGATCTTACAGTCTCATAGGAGCAGACATCAGCAGTAATAGATTAAAACCTTTCATTCTATGGTGAGAGATGAGACCACCTGCAAAATACCTTGGAAAGCAGGTATGAGGCTCAAACACAGTAACTCTAGCACAGCTATTAGATCCTTTCCTGCTCCCAGTGGAAAGGGTGTAGATTATAGATCCTTCCAGAATTCCATGAATGGGCAATAATGTATAAAGAGGATTTGGGAATGAGATTTTACCTGAGTTTATCTCCAGCAAGCATGATTAAATACTATCCCCAGCAGGTATTTGAAGAGGGTATTTGCAATCAGAAATGGCTTACAAACAGAATTTATCAAACAATGTTTGCACGTGTAGTTTTTTAACAGGTTCAAATTTCTGCTGGAAATTTGTTCAATACCACTGGTTCTTCCCATGATTTTTGCAACGAGTCTCTGTGTAATGCTTCATCATGTGAAGTGACATAACTCAAATTAAACTGGAAGAAGAAAAAGCGTAAACAGAAAGATATTTTGGGGGCGGAGACCTTTTTGGCTTCACTTCCTTTCTACCTGCTTGTATTGCATAGGGCAGATAGCTTACGGTATATTTTTTTACCAAGAGCATTAAATGAATTAATACATTTAAAATCTTAGGATGGTACATGGCACATAGGTATTCAATAAATGTTAGCTACTATTATTAAATTTGATGCAGTACTGCATTATTTTTGTAATAAACGAAGTCACAGTTCCTTCATTAGTAAAATGGGGATAATAACATTGTACGTACTTTGCAGAGTCTTTGAAAGAATTAGATTGAATACAAGGCATCTGAGGCTTTGTTATTACGATTATTCATTCTCCTATAAGTCAATACACAGTCTCCAAGAAGCTCCAATTTGCCTTACCATGACCTTCCTGGACCTAGCGACTTTTCCTGCATGAGCCCCTTCCTTTCTAAGAAGTTATTAGAACTTATTATTTTATGACTCTGTTGATATCAAACGAATACAATCCAGGCTGGATTCATTACCACATATCATTAACATTAACCCTAAAAACATAGGGCTTTTTTTTTCCCTTTGGTTTTAAAAGAAATATAAATTAAAACATTCCCAAGGACCCTAAAAATATCGTGAAGGCACTGTGCCTACTTAAATGAGTGAGCCCTGAGCCTCTCCACCTGCGTATCTATTACTTAGCATCGGTGGGCTCCTGGGCAACGTGACTTCCAATTTTGTGGGACTAGTACGTGATGTGGGTGGAATATGCAAAGAATCTGGTCTGAGAAACATAGGTCTCAGCTCTATCCCCTTTTAACCCCCACTTCATCCGCAAATTAGCACCAAATGGAATGGCTGAGAGGCAAAGTGCTTCACAAAATGCTAATTAACAACTGAAACGCGAACGCTCTGATTACTTCAGGAAAACCCTTGTCTTCTCACAAAGACCACGCTCCGTCTCTTCTCTCAAGCCCCAGGCCCTCAATTTCTCCCAGATCTCACCAAGGTCACCCGGGAAGAGTTCTCCATCTCTCAACCCACATCCCCTGAGCGCGCTTTCTCCCAAAGCTGGCACCCACCGACAGTCTTCGGAAAGCCACGGGTGAGGAAGCCCCCGAATCCGAGCCGAGTACCAAGCCGGCGGCCGGAGAGAGCAGCCACTGCAGTGACCGAAACCCGCTGCAATAAGCTCATGGCCGCCATGGCTACTACGGGCAGTTGACAAACCGGGAGGAGTAACGGGAGCCGAAAGAGCCAATTTATGAACCAGGGCGAAGGCGGAAGGTGGCCATGTTGAGTGAGGGCAAAGCCTATTTCTGTTTTCTCCATCCGGTCGGCGTAAAACGCCGGAGGTGACGTCATGGCAGAAAAAGCAGTGGGCTTCCGTCTGTGGAAATATGGCTGCGGCCAGTTTCGGCGTTCTTTGCCGAAAAGTCTTAACCGGCCTAAAGCTTTCCAGGTCGCTTATAAGTCCTCAGGCCCTAGCTAGCACAGGGTAAGTGATGTGAGGAGTAGGCTTGTTCTCCTCTTTGGCTGTAGGTCTTGTTTGGCCGCCGAGATACTGAAAACCGCTGAGAGGTCGTGCGGATGGATGAGACCAAAACCACTAGCGTGAGGAGGGAATGACCTTAGAAGAGTCGCCCACCTCCGACATTTCCGTTCTTTTCTCATTTTGTTGTCATTTACTGAAGACCACGCAGTCCATGGGGGTCTCTGGATACCCAGTATTTGTTGAATTAAACCTAAAGGTGCAGACGCATCCCGTTTGGCTGGGTGACTTGCACTGAAGAGTTTTTGGTTACGGAACGGAGCGAGGTTTGGATGAATGAAAAAGAAGGGGGCCTTTGTAATTCCAGAATCTATCACAAAGAGATTGTTTAATAATGTTCAGTGGATAAATGAAACTCAAATGAACGGAAAGTAGCCCTGCAGGTGTGAAAAAGAAACATCCTGCATATGTTCATTATTTCTGGAAAGAGTTTGTTTTCTAGACAGACGGACTAGAGTTTATGGTGTATGATTTCCTCATTTATTTTGGCTTTTATGTGTAATGAGTTGAATTTTATACATAGTTGGGTATGTCGGATTTTTAAAAACTATTATTTTATTTATTTATTTTAAGTAGGTTCCAGACTCCTCTGGTGATGGAGCCCATCGCCCGACTTGAAAGGAAGTAATGTACTTGCCCTTGAATCCAGCACAATAATGAGCGTCTGTTATGTGCTACAATATTATTGCTTACGCTTTCCTTAGAGATAATTTTTTTTTTTTTTTGCATTTTGTAGAGGCTCAAAGGTAGTAACTTGATAAAGGTAACAAACTGATCAATTGTCTCTTCCTCATCCTTTTTTCTTCAAAATAAACTTAGATTTTTATTAATGAATACCTGTTCATTTGCAGACACTTTGGAAAATAAGACAAAGTGTTTTGAAGGAAGTAATAATAATTTTTGCCACTCGTACATAAAGATTTTGTATTCTTTTAAATTTTGCATATATATACATGCAATGTGTATATACACATACACATGGAATTTTAGAATAAAGCCAGAATCGTATTTTCATATATGCGGTTTTGTGCTTTATTCTTGTTTCTCCAACTTTTTATTTTTAAAAACTTCAAACCGACAGAAAAGTTGTAAGAGTAGACAAAAAATAACCATATGCTCTTCATCTTTATTAAGCAATCCTTAGCAATTTTGTCACATTTTCTATGTCTCTGTATATCCATGCCTTTATATTTTTTTCTGAGCTATTTGAGGCATGTCAGAATTGCAAACATCATGACACTTCAGCATATATCTCCTAAGAACAAGAGCACTATCTTAACTACAGTACTACAGTGATCATGCTAGAGAATGTAGTATCAATATACTACAATTACTGTTCTTTTATCTAGCATACAGTCCAAATTGAAATGTCGTCAATATCTTGCTAATTTCTTTTTCTTTTTTTCTTAATTTTTTATTCAGGGTCCAATCAACAATCACTGATTACATTAGGTGTTATGTCTCCTTCGTTATCTTTAATCCAGGACATTTTTTATAAAATCAGCCTCTTTTTAGATTATCCCTCCAATTGGATTTGTCTGATTGCATCCTTGTGTTTAGATACAGGTTAACTTTTTTTGGAAGGAATACAATACGTGTGATGTAATTTGCTATTGTGTTTTCAGTGATTTCACCAGGTTATTAAATATTCTTTAAAAATATGATTCTTAGGGACATCTGGGTGCCTCAGTCAGTTAAGTGTCTGCCATCGGCTCAGGTCATGATCCCAGGGTTCTGGGATCGATTCCGTTGGGCTCCTTGCTCAGTGGGGGCCTGCTTCTCCCTCTGCCTACCGTTCCCCCTGCATGTGCTCTGTGTGTGTGTGTGTGTCTCTCTCTCTCTCTGACAAATCTTAAAAAACAAAAACCACATGATTTTTAAATTACTGTACAGTAATGTCCTAGAAATGAACAGTAATTGAGGCACCTAGGTGGCTCAGTCTGTTGAGTGTCCAACTCTTGATTTCTGCTCAGGTCATGATGGTAGGGTTGTGGGATTGAGCTGCCTCTCCCCACTCGCAGGCTCCACACTCAGTATGAAGGCATCTTGAGATTTTCTGTCTCCCTCTGCCTCTTCCCCTGCACAAGTACATATGTGCATGCACACACTGTCTCTCTCAAATAAATTAAAAAACCACAGCCGCACAATTAATTTTTTAACCATTTCCTGGTTGCATACCTACATTATCATCAACTTTTGGATATCACATATAATGCTTTAATAGACATTTTTACTTATCAGTTTCCAGCTATAGTATTTTTAGTTGAAATTTCTATATGAGGAATTATTGGATTGAAGGGGGAAGCATGGAAGTTTGTGATCTGTGTTGCAAAATTAACCTTCATAATGTCCTTATCTGTTCATAGAACCACTAGCAATGTATGAAAGGCCTAAAAATGTTACTTTGAAATATAATTGTATCAGTGGGGGCGCTGACTGGCTTAGTCTTTAGAGCATGAGTTTAAACCCCATGTTGGAGCCTACTTAAAAAATAAAAAATAGGGGGCACCAGGGTGGCTCAGTTGTTAAGCGTCTGCCTTCAGCTCAGGGTCCTGGGATTGAGCCCCGCATTGGGCTCCCTGCTTGACGGGAAGTCTGCTTCTCCCTCTCCCACTCTCCCTGCTTGTGCTCCCTCTCTTGCTATCTATCTGTCCAATGAATAAATAAAATCTTAAAAAAAAATAAATGAAAATATAGTTATATCAGTATATTACCTCCAAATCATGTGAATATATTAACCTGTGAAATTAAAGAGTAGCAACATCTGTAATGCAGTGCTGAAAATAATTTCTAAAACATTTTATGTTTGTTTCTTGTGCAGAAACTCTGAGTAATTTTCTTAACATTATAGATGAGGAAATGATTCCAGTTATTGCTTATAAAATCCAAATGTTGTAAAACTTTAATCACTTGTTTATATATGTTCAGTTGCAGGTTTTCTCCTAGTCTTTTGTCTAAGAACATACCAAATATCACATCTTTTCACCAGTGTAGATTACTTCACACTACATTGTCAAGGAAAGGACTGGAAGAATTTTTTGATGACCCAAAGAATTGGGGGGAAGAAAAAGTGAAATCTGGTAAGATATTTGGGTTGATCAATATTAAATATATTTATTGAACTCCTTATCATTTTGGGATTATTTATGCACCTTGGAAATCATTTAGGTGTTTTGTTTTTTTCTTTCCTTTGGGAATGTCAAAGAAAATTAAAAGGATAATGTAATATAGAGTTAATTGTTGATCGGCAGGTGGGCAAGAGGTTTAGAAGAGCCATATGTTGAAATTATTAACTGAGGGGCACCTGGGTGTCTCAGTTTCTTGAGCATCCAACTCCCAATTTTGGCTTAAATTATGATCTCAGGGTCAAGAGAGTGAGCCCCATGTCCAGGCTTCCTGCTCTTCAGCTGGGAATGTCTTTAGATTTTCTTCTCCCTCTGCCCGTCCCTTCACTTGCATGCACACATGTGTTCTGTCTCTAAACAAGTAAATAAAATATTTAAAAAAGAAAAAAATTGAAAAAAAAAAGAAAAAAATTGTTAATTGAAGTGAGATTAAGGTTTGTTTTAGATTTCATTTTTTAGAGATAATTGAATATTAATTTATGATGATATAAGATATTTTGGCATTAAGTTTTGGAAATACATTATTAATATAACATTTTTTTAATGTTATTGCCAGTCATATTACTAATATTTTCATGTGTTACCTAATTTAATGCCAATTTAATCCTAATTATGTTTTACACTATAATGTGATAAAACTATTATATTTTATAGATAAGCAAATAGGTTTAGAGAGGTTAAGTAATTTGCCACAGAGCACATAGCTAGAATATTTCATGTTGTGAATTTCAAAATTTTAATAGGAGCTTCATGGACCTGTCAGCAGTTAAGGAATAAAAGTAATGAAGATTTACATAAACTTTGGTAAGTATACTGAGTACATTAATATGTAGGTGTTCAAGGAGTGCCAGAGTGGCTCAGTAGAGCATGTGACTCTTGATCTTGGGGTTGTAAGTTCAAGCCCCACATTGGCTATAGCGATTACTTAAAAATAAAATCTTAAGAAATGTATATGTGTAAGTGTTTGAAGCAGTTAACAGTATAACAGTGAGGTATAAACGTTATATCTATTTGATGTAAGAAATATAGTAACGTAATTTGTCTTATAATACTATGGATGCTGTATAAAACCATTATAGATTTTATAAATATGACAGGTTAAGTAACATTAAGACAAATGTAATAATGTTCTCAAGTATTTGAGGATTTAGAAATTTTACTGTTACTACTACTAATCATACTGGCATATTTGTACTAACAATTTTAGTAAACTAATGAAATAGAGTTTGTTACATTTAGGCCTTCCTCCTTTTTATTACCTTATGCATGGTCTGTAATCTTTAGCTTATTTACTCTGGGGAGTATGTTGGAGAGTGCATTTAATTGGGAATTTAGCTAGATACTTCTCGTAGATTTTCCTGATGAATTAGAGAGGGTTGAGAGAATTTAAGATAGGGTTGCATTTTTAATAGATTATTTATTTATTTACTTATTTACATATTTGTGTTTAATTTTATTAAGGAGCAATTGACATAACACTGTATTAGTTTCAGGGGTACAACTTAGTGATTTGAGACTTGTATGCATTGTAAAATGATCACCTTAAGTACAGTTCAAATATGTCACTGCATGTAGTTAGAAATTTTTTTTTCCTTGTGATGAGAACTTTCAAGATCTGCTTTCCTAGGTATTTTCAAATATGCAGTACAATATTAACTAATCACTATGCTGTACATTACATCCCCTTGACTTATACATTTTATAACTGGAAATTTGTACTTTTTCACTCCTCTCACCCATTTCGCTATTAATCTTAAAAATAGTTATTTTACCAGCAAAATGGGTTTATTCAGGAATAATGGAATTGAAGTTAAGGACAAGCAAGCTATCAGAGAAATTACTGCCTATGCTCTCTTGAAGTAAAACCATAGGCCAGTCTAACAAAGGAATATTATTTTATGGAGAAAGTTGGGCCAGGTTGTTTTGAGTGAAAGTCTATTGGAGAAAAGCAAAAAGTTCATGGAGATGGTTTCTCATTGGCTGAGCTGCTGACATGGTCAGTTTCTTGTAGGAAATGGCAGTGTATGTCTTTCCCTGTTGGAGTCTAATTGATTCTTTCCTGTTGAAGATTCTTCTAGTAGGGATCTGTAATTGACATTTTTTCCTATAATTGACATGGCGTTTTATGGCTCCCCGTTTCAGCAACCCCTTCCATCATCTCCAGTCCACTTTAGTTAGGTTTCCTTTTATTTATTCCCACTTTCCGCCTTTTGGTCAAGATATTTCCTTGAAAGCAGTGGTGTTCAAGACTCAGTTTTTCTATATTTAGTGGTATTGTCCTTCAGTGCCAGGAAAGATCTTTCCTGGTTGTCATGTCCTACCTTGGAGGGAAAGTGCCTAACAGTTGGGAACGTCAAAAGCCCACTTTTGAGTAACAAGGAAGGTTACGAGAGAATTCTCTGGCAGTTCCCATCTAAAGTTTATACTTCTCAAGGCCTAACTATTGGAGATGATCTCCTTATTAGGTGCATCTTTTTTTGTTAATTTAAATTTCAGTGTAATTAAAGTGTTATATTAGTTTCAGGTGTATGATATAGTGATTGAACAATTCTATATATTACATAGTGCTTGTCACTGTAAGTGTACTCTTAATCTCCTTCACCTGTTTCACTATCCCCCACCTCCCTTCTGGGAACCTTCAGTTTGTTCTCTATAGTTAAGACTTTTTTTGTTTGTCTCTTTTTTTACTTTGTTTTGTTTCTTAAATTCCACATATGAATGAAATCATATGGTATTTGTCTTTCTCAGACTTATTTCACACTTAGCATTATATCCTCTAGATCCATCCTTGTTGCAAATGGCAAGATTTCATTCTTTTTTATGGCTGAGTAATGTCTGTTGTACATGTATACACACATTTTTTTTATTCATCTATCAGTGGATAGTTGGGGTGCTTCCATACTTCGGCTGTTGTAAATAATGTCTCAATAAACATATAGGTGCGGGCGCCTGGGTGGCTCAGTGGGTTAAGCCGCTGCCTTCGGCTCAGGTCATGATCTCAGGTCCTGGGATCGAGTCCTGCATCGGGCTCTCTGCTCAGCAGGGAGCCTGCTTCCCTCTCTCTCTCTCTCTCTCTCTCTGCCTGCCTCTCTATCTACCTGTGATCTCTCTCTGTCAAATAAATAAATAAAATCTTTAAAAAACAAAAACAAAAAAATAAACATAATAGGTGCATATATCTTTTTTGATTTGTTTCAGTATTTTTTGGTTAAATACCCAGTAGTGAAATTATTGGATCATATAGTAATTCTAGTTTTAATTTTTTGAGGAACCTTCATGCTGTTTTCCACGGTGGCTGCACCAGATTGTATCCCCACCAACAGTACACAAAGAGTTCCTTTTTCTCCATATCCTTGTCAGTACTTACTTCTTGTGGTTTTTATTTTAGCCATTCTCACAGGTATGAAATGATCTCTCATTGTGGTTTTGATCTGCATTTCCCTGATGATGAGTGATGTTGAGTATCTTTTCATGTATCTGTTGGCCATCTGTGTGTGTTCTATGGGGAAATGTCTCTTCATGTCTTCTGTCCATTTTTAAATTTGGTTATTTGTGGGTTTTCTGGTGTTGAGTTCTGTAAATAATTTGTGTATTTTAGATACTAAACACTTTATCAGATATGTCATTTGCAAATATCCTCTCCCATTCTCTGTGCTGTCTTTTTGTTTTTTTTTGATTATTCCCTTTGCTGTGCAGAAGCTTTGTATTTGAATTGTCCCAATACTTTATTTATTTATTTTTTAAAAAGTAGACCACACCCAATGTGGAGCCCATCATGGGGCTTGAACTCAAAACCCTGAGATTAAGACCTGAGCTGAGATCAAGAGTCAGATATTTAACTGACTGAGCCACCCAGCCACCTCCCAATGGCTTATTTTTGCTTTTGTTTCCCTTGCCTGGGGAGACCAATCTAGAAAAATGTTGCAGTGGTTGATAGAGAAATTATTGCCTATGCTCTCTTCAAGGATTTTTTTGGTTTCAGGTCTCACATTTAGGTCTTTGATCCTAATCCACTTTGATTAGGATCCTTTAATCCACTTTGAGTTTATTTTTATGTATGGTGTAAGAAAGTGGTCCAATTTCATTCTTTTGCATGTTGCTGTCTAGTTTTCCCAACACCATTTGTTGAAGAGACTGTCTTTTTCCCATTGCATAATCTTGCCTCCTTTCTTGAAGATTAACTGACCACATAATTGTGGGTTGTTGTTTTTTTTTAAGGTTTTTTGTATTTATTTGAGAGCGAGAGCGAGAGAGCAGGTATGTGAGGCGGGGAGGAGCAGAGTGGGAGGGAGAGGGCGAGATAAAGAATCTTAAGGAGATTCCACACTGAGCACAGAGCAGAACCCTGAGATCAGGACCTGAACCAACCAAGAGTTAGAGGCTTAACTGACTGAGCCACCCAGGTGCCCTTCGTATGTTTATTTTTGAGCTCTCTGTTCTGTTGCATTGATCTAGGTGCCTGTTTTTGTGCCAGTATCATACTCTTTTGATTACTACAGCTTTGTAGTATAACTTGAAACCTGGAATTCTGATACCTCTGGTATTGTTCTTTTTCAAGATTGCTTTGGGTGCTCGGGGTCTTTTGTGGTTCCATGCAGATTTTAGGATTGCTTATTTCTAGTGCTGTGAACTATTGGTATTTTGATAGGGATTGTGTTAAATCTGTAGATTGCTTTGGGTGGTATGGCCAGTTGAGCAATATTTGTTCTCCGAATCCCACAAGCATGGAATATCTTTCTGTATGTGTTGTCTTCAACTGCTTTCATTGGTGTTTTATAGTTTTCATAGTACATATCTTTCACCTCCCGGGTTAAGTTTATTCCTAAATACCTTATTATTTTTGGTGCTGTTGTAAATGGGATTGTTTCCTTAATTTCTTTTTCTCCTGCTTCATTATTAGCATGTAGAAATGCAGCAGATTTTTGTAGATTGATTTTGTATCTGGTGACCTTACTAAATTCATTTATTCTAGTAGTTTTTTGGTAGAGCCTTTAAGGTTTTCTACATATAGTATGTCATCTGCAACTAGTAAAAGTTTTATTTCTTCCTTACCAATTTGGATGCCTTTTATTTCTTTTTGTTTTCTCCTATGGCTAGGACTTACCGTACTGTGTTGAATAAAAGTGGTGACAGTGGACATCCTCATCTTGTTTATGACCTTAGGGGAAAACCTCTCAGTTTTCCCCCATTAAGTATGATGTTTGCTGTGGATTTTTCATAGATGGTCTTTATTATGTTGAGGTATATCCTCTAAATCCAGTTTGTTGAGGGTTTTTATCATAAGTAGATGTTGTATTTGTCAAATGATTTTTCTGCAGCTATTGAAATGATCATATGGTTTTTATCTTCTCTCTTGTTGATGTGATGTATCATGTTAATTGATTTGTGAATATTGAGTGACCCTCTCATCCCAGTAATAAATCTCACTTGATTATGGTGAATCATTTTTTTAATGTATTGTTGGATTCTTCTTGATGATATTTCATTGAGGATTTTTGCATGTATATTCAGCAGAATATTGGTCTGGAGTTCTCTTTTTTTGTAGTCTTTATCTGGTTTTGCTATGAGGATAATTCTGGCATCATAGAATGATCCTCTTCTATAAAAGAATAAGTATTATTCTATAAAAGAATTATTTTTAAATAATAGAATAAGTATTCTATGAAAGAATTCTTTTTCTTTATTCTTTTTATTTTATTTTATTTATTTATTTGACAGAGATCACAAGTAGGCAGAGAGGCAGGCAGAGAAAGAAGGAGAAGCAGGCTCCCTGCTGAGCAGAGAACCCGATGCGTGGCTTGATCCCAGGACCTGAGATCATGACCTAAGCCAAAGGCAGAGGCTTAACCCACTGAGCCACCCAGGCGCCCCTTTTTCTGTATTCTTATTCTGTAAAAGAACAAGTATTATTCTATAAAAGAATAAGTATCAACTCTTCTTTAAAAGATAGAATTCTTGGGGCACCTTAGTGGCCCAGTCAGTTAAGCATCTGACTCGATTCCAGCTCAGGTCATGAGATCAAACCCGACGTCAGGCTCCTCACTCAGCAGAGCGTCTACTTGAGATTCTCTCTCTCTCCCTCTGCTCCTCCCACCTGCGTGCCTCCCACCTGTGTGCATGCGTGTGGTGTCTCTCTCAAATAAATAAGTAAATCTTTTAAAAAATAAGTAAAAAAAAATAAATAAAAGGTAGAATTTCCCTTTGAAGCGATCTGGTCCTAGACTTTTGTTTGTTGGAAATTTTTTATTATGCTTCAGTTTCTTTGCTGGTAATCAGTCTGTTCAAATTTTCTATTTCTTCCTGATACCGTTATATGTTTGGGAGGTTATATGTTTCTAGGAATTTATCTATTTCTTCTAGGTTGTTTAGTTTGTTGACATAGAATTTTTCATAATATTCTCTGACAGTCCTAGTCACTTCTTTGTCATCAGGTGTTATTTATGATTTTGTTTGGGTTCTATCTTTTTTTTTTTAATGAGTCTGGCTAAATATTTGCTGATCTTTTCAAAGAATCAGCTTCTGGTTTCATTGATCTGCTCTGTTGTTTAGTTTCTATTTCATTTATCTCTGCTCTAATCTTTATTATTTCCTTTCTTCTGGTTTTGGGTTTTGTTTGTTGTTCATTTTCTAGCTTCTTTAGGTGTAAGGTTAGATTGTTTATTTGAGATTTCTTTTCTTGCTTCTTACTATAGGTCTATATTGCTGTAATTTTCCTTCGTAGAACTGCTTTTGCTGCATCCCAAAGATTTTGGACCTGCTGTTTTCATTTTCATTTGCCTTCATGTATTTTTTTTATTTCCTCTTTGATTTCTTGGTTGACCCATTTCAGTTTTTAGTAGCATGTTATTTTAACCTCCACATATTTGTGGGTTTTTTTCCAGATTTTTCTTGTAGTTGACTTCTGGTTTCATAGCATTTGTGGTCTGAAAGATGTATAATATGACTTTGATTTTTAAAAATTTGTTAAGACTTCTTTTGTGGACTAATGTGATATGCTCTAGAGACTGTTCTGTGTGCACTTGAAAAAAGAATGTGTATTCTACCATTTTAGTATGGAAAGTTCTGAATATATCTGTTAGATCCATTTGGTCTAATGTGTCATTCAAAGCTACTCTTTCCTTGTTGATTTTCTGTTTGGATGATCTCTCCATTGATGTAAGTGGGGTATAAAAGTTCTCTGCTAGTATTGTATCAGTTCCTTTTTTTTTTTTTGTTATTAGCTGCTTTATATGTTTAGGTGCTCCCTTTTTGAGTGCATAAATAATCACAATTGTTACATCTTCTTGTTAGATTGTTCCCTTTGTGATCATATAGTATCCTTCCTTGTCTCTTGTTATAGACTTAAATGTTTTAAAGTCTATTTTGTCCAATATAAGTATTGCAGCCCATTTTCCTTTTGTTTCCATTCGCATGATACATACTTTTCCATCCCTTCACTTTCAATCTGCATGTGCCTTTAGGTCTGAAATGAGTTTCATGTAGGCAACATATAGATAGGTCTTGCTTTTTTATCCATTCCATCACCCTTTGTCTTTTGCATGGAGTGTTTACTCCATTTACATTTGAAGTAGTTATTGATAGCTAGCCATTTTATCACTGCTTTATGATTGTTTTTGTCCTCTGTTCCTTTTTTCTCTTGCTCTCTTAACAGTTTGCTGGCTTTCTTTCAGGATATATTTGGATTTCTTTCTTGTTATTTTTTAATATAGAATACTGGTATTTGATTTGTGATTTACTCTTAGGTTTATATATAACCTCTTGTGCATATATAGCAATCTATATTAGGTTAATGGTCACTTAAGTTTGGAACCCATCCTAAAAGCACTACATTTTTACTCCTCTGCTCCTCATGTTTTATGTATATTGTGTCATACTTCATATCCTTCTATTCTGTGAATTTCTAAACTGATTTTTGTAGATATACTTAATTTTACTGCTTTTGGGCTCCTTACTTTTATTCCTGCTTATGGTCTTTCTACTCAGAGTCCCCTTTAACATTTCTTATATGCTGTTTTAGTGATGAATTCCTTTAACTTTTGTTTGTCTGGGAAACTCTTTATCTCTTCTATTCTTTTTTTTTTTTTTTTTTTTTAGAATTTTTTTTTTTTTTCAAAGATTTTATTTATTTATTTGACAGAGAGAGATACAAGTAGGCAGAGAGGCAGGCAGAGAGAGTGAGAGGGAAGCAGGCTCCCTGCCGAGCAGAGAGCCCGATGCGGGACTCGATCCCAGGACCCTGAGATCATGACCTGAGCTGAAGGCAGCGGCTTAAACCACTGAGCCACCCAGGCGCCCTATCTCTTCTATTCTGAATAACTTTGCTGAATGATACAATATTGTTAGTTGCAGGTTTTTTTTCTTTCAGCACTTAAAATATATCATGCACTCTCTCTGACCTGCAAATTTTCTGCTGAAATCAGCTGATAGCCTTATGGGGTTTCCCTTGTGTGCAATTGTTTTCTTTAGCTGCTTTTAAAATTCTTTCTTGATCACTATCTTTTGCCATTTTAATTACTGTGGGTCTTGGTGTGGACCTCCTTAAGTTGATTTTATTGGGTGTTCTCTGTGCCTCCTGGATCTGAATTTCTGTTTACTTCCCCATGTTCAGGAAGTTTTCAGCTATTATTTCTTCAGATAAATTTTCTGACCCCTTTACTCTGTCTTCCCCTTCTGGGATCTCTGTAATATGAATATTATTATGCTTGATGGTGTTCCTGAGTTCCCGATGTCTATTTTCACTTTTTCCCTCTCTCACATCAGCATGATTGCTTTCCATTATTCTGTCCTCCCGGCCACTGATCTGTTTTTCTGTTTCCTAAAGTCTACTATTTATTCTCTCTAGGGTATTTTTAATTTCAGTTATTGAGTTGTTCATCTCTGATTGACTCTTTTTTATACTTTCTGTCTGTTTTTTGAGGGTCTCACTGAGGTCCTCCATTTTTTTCTCAAGTCCAGTGATTATCTTTATGACCACTATTTTAAATTCTCTATCAGGGCACCTGAGTGGCTCCATTGTTTAAGTGTCTGCCTTCAGCTCAGGTCATGACCCCAGGGTCCTGGGATCAAGCCCCACATCAGGCTCTCTGCTCAGCAGGAAGCCTGCCTCTCCCTCTCCCACTCCCCCTGCTTATATTTCTTCTTTCACCATCTCTCTCTTTCTGTGTCAAGTAAATAAATAAAATCTTTAAAATAAGTAAATAAAATAAATTTTCTGTCAAGAAAATTACTTAACATCTGTTTCGTTTGGGTCTCTTGCTGTGATTTTTATCCTTTCATCCTTGCCCCTCCAGCATAGGTCCCAAGATTAAGAAACAAATCTCCCTCCTGTACACCCCAGGATTATTTCAGACTGGTGCTGTTTTGAATCTCAGTGGGACTGTTTGTTGTACTGTCTCTTTAAGAATGACTCTATTTCCTCTCATCCTCAACTCTCTTGGACCCAAGCCTGCTGCTTTTTAAAGTTTAAAGTGTTAAACTCCAGTGATTGTAAGAATTCGAGAAATTAAGTCCCTCTGCTTTTCAAAGGCAGATGTTATAGGGATTCATCTTCCCAGTGCGGGTCCTCCATGCCTGGGGTGCCTGGCACAGGATGCAAGTATGCAAGGATGCACAGTATGCAAGCCTGGTCTGGGCATGTTGAGAAAGCTGTCTCATCACACATCTGCTTCAGTTCCAGGAAATTCATACTTTCAGGTCACTGGATGGTGTGCAGGTCCAATCAGGGTTTAGTGCTTTCCCTACATGTGTCATGTGAATCCAGGATCCTTTTCCTTGGAGTTTGGTGGCACAAGGTTGAAGAGAGTCTTTCTGGAGGTGTCTTTTTCAATAGATGAAATCTTCAGGTTACAAAGTATGATCCTTAAGGTTGCCATCTCCAGGGAGTGCACTGTGAAAGGCAATTTTTTTTTAAGATTTTATTTATTTATTTGGCAGAGAGAGACAACACAAGCAGCAGAGACAGACAGAGAGAGGGAACACAAGCGGGGAGTTGGAGAGGGAGAAGCAGGCTGAACAGGGATCGGGACGCAGGGCTCAATCCCAGGACCCTGGGACCATGACCTGAGCCAAAGATAGACACTTAACTGCCTGAGCCACCTAGGTGCCCCTCTATTAATATGTCTTTAGTGGCCTTAATTAAAAGGATGTGGCAGGAGTGGCTCTGAGACAAGGGGGATCCCCATGCCACAGGGTCTAGCTGTTAGCTATAATACCCTATAGGTTGTTGATGGTCCCCATGGTTTGGGGTGAGTACTCCCAAGGGCATTCCCTTCTCTTTTACAAAGAGGAGAAAGGAAAGTTGATGATTAGGCTGTCCAAGGGCAGGGTACATTACTAGGCTTTTTTAAAGTTCCAAAGGTTATATTTTCTGACCTTCCCAAATAATAAGGTCAAGTTTGTCATCTTTTAGTAAACCATATAGAGTTTGAGTCTTAAGAGAGAATTTTGGGGGGCACCTGGGTGGCTCAGTGGTTTAAGCTGCTGCCTTCGGCTCGGGTCGTGATCTCAGGGTCCTGGATCGAGTCCCGCGTCCGGCTCTCTGCTCTGCGGGGAGCCTGCTTCCCTCTCACTCTCTCTGCCTGCCTCTTTGCCTACTTGTGATCTCTCTCTGTCAAATAAATAAATAAAATCTTTAAAAAAAAAAAAAAAAAGAGAGAGAATTTTGGGATGCCATTTCCAACAGTAGCCAGCAAGTCCAAGAAAGCCTCATAGTGGATGCTTAGTTTTAGGTTTGGGGAAGTTCAGGATGTCTTGAAGTCTGCCTGGATCCAAAAGTCCTTGTTCTAAGATCAGGTGCCCTAAGTATCAAACCTAAGTTTGAGCAAACTGCAGTTTATTTTGGAGAGTTTATGTCCCTTTAAGGCCAAAAGTTGCAACAGTTAGATGTTTTCGTCCTGTGAAGAGTTTTGAGAAAGAGAGCAAAGAGGCAAATCATCTACATATTATAACATAGATCCTACAGAAAACTATATGATCTAAATCAGTTTTTAAGGTTTGTGAGAGTAAGAACGACTCTCTGTAGGCCTGGGGCATTTCTGGCCTGGTATATTTCCCATTCTTCCCAAGTAAAAGCAAAAAGATTAACTGTCCTTATCAGCTGGAATACTAAATATATACTGCAGAAGTCAGTTACAGTGAACAATCTGCTTGCAGTGGAAATGAATGTCAGTAGCACATGGGGGGCGGGGAGCTCTTAGGAACGAGGTGCCAAAGGATAATAATGTTATTTATTGCTTGGACTAACCTCCATCCTTGGCCATTGGGTTTTCTTACAGGTAAAATAAGGGTATTACAGGGACTAGTGTAGGGATTAATGCACCCGAGAGCCTGATTATCTTTTATTATGGGCTTCTTTATTTACAGGCTATTCGTTAATTCTGGGAACAGATTTTGAGGGATCCGTTTGAATCTTGATGGGAGATGCACTGTGGATTCTGCCAATAACAGTTGAAGATCTTACTCATAAAGAGGATGGTAGCTGATCCAGTAGGGACAAATGATCAGTGTCCACAGACTCAGCTATAGTGCTGTCAGAGATGGAGCAATTAATAGATGTCAGAGGACAATTTAATTTACCTAGTTGGCAATTTTGATTTCTACCTTCAAATTCCAGAATTATTTCCCTGTTTTGGAAGAAAGGAATTCTGGTATGGTATTTTTCTAAGAAATAATTGGCCCAATGGGGGCATAGGAACTAAGGGGAAGGTTGTGTCTCTCAGAGTGCCTAGACAAATGGGAATTGGTTCAGAGATAGGAACCTATTGAGTTGTATTAACCATCCCTACTATTTGAGCTGTTTTAGCTCTGAGGCAGAGGCTGCTTTATAGCAGTGGGGTTGAACACCTAGAGTGTAGCTCTCACGTAGAGACAGATTCATTCCCAATCTGGAGAATGGTTTCTCTGAGCTGATTAAGAGAGAGGATTTGGGGGGCGCCTGGGTGGCTCAGTGGATTAAGCCACTGCCTTCGGCTCAGGTCATGATTTCAGGGTCCTGAGATCGAGCCCCGCGTCGGGCTCTCTGCTCCACAGGGAGCCTGCTTCCTCCTCTCTCTCTGCCTGCCTCTCTGCCTACTTGTGATCTCTCTCTGTCAAATAAATTAAAAAAAAAAAAAAAAAAAAAAAAAAGATTAAAAGAGAGAGGATTTGGAAAGCTGTTGTTCCTCAGAGCCCCGTCATTGGGAATTAGGAAGACATTGGAAAGGCCGTCTAGGGGGCTGAAGGCTCCTGGAGCATTTCAGTTGGTGATGGTCTTTTTTTTTTTTTTCTTTTTTTTTTAAACGTCCTGGCTCTTTGCAGTAATAGAAAATAGGAGGGTTTTTATTTTGTTTAGGGCCCTTATTTGCAAGAGTTGAAAAGTAAGAATTTTTAGTGGTCTTATGGGTGTTTCCTCCAAGGATGCAAGTAAGGTTATTTACCAAATTAACTAAATCTGAATAGTTTCCCTTTCCAACCTGGTCCTTGTAACTAAAATGGAAGTATCTTGGCTCATTCCATTAGTAAATATATTGTTAAATGTTACTCAAGTGGATTCAGCATATTAAAGGAAGACCAGATTGTCTTTAAATTTGCTTTAATTTAGAAATTATAAATTAGAAATAATAAATTACTATTATAATTGACTCCAAATTGTCTTAAAGAAAATTTAAAGACAATTTGGAGTCAGTTATAATAGTAATTTAATGACAGATTCACCAAAATTTTGCATATAAGCCTGCATTCCATTCATTTTAGTCAAGGGGCTTAGAAAAAAGTACCATAGGGGCGCCTGGGTGGCTCAGTGGGTTAAAGCCTCTGCCTTCGGCTCAGGTCATGATCCCAGGGTCCTGGGATCAGGTCCCGCATCAGGCTCTCTGCTTAGCAGGGAGCCTGCTTCCTCCTCTCTCTGCCTGCCTCTCTGCCTACTTGTAATCTCTGTCTGTCAAATAAATAAATAAAAAAAATCTTTAAAAAAAAAAAAAAGAAAGAAAAGAAAAAAGTACCGTATTGCTTGGTGTAGAGTTCCAGTGAGGGTTCTAGCATCTTGCCAAAAGTTAGGGATCTGTTTCTCTTAATACTTTTAGGATGTTTCCATCAAGTTTCACCTACTGTTTGGTCTACCCCTCACCAACAAGGATATAGACTAATTATCAATCTGAGACACCAGGTCGATGAGTTTGAATAACTATGCTGAATTCTTCAGCAGACCTCTTGGTGTCCTCAGTCACTTTAGGGAGCTCTTTAACTATGGCCGCAATTCAGCCTTAGTTCAATGACCATAGATAGGTAGGGTTTATTTAGATCCTCAGAAGACTTAATTTTAAAGGGGCAGGTTTTAATAGGTTCGGGAAAGGAAAGGACAGAGTAGGAAAGGTTTAGAGGAAAAGGGAAGTTTGGTGAGAGAATCAGCATGGGGAAATTGGGGATGTGGAGGGTGAGGCAGCGCAGAAGGGAGGGAGGGTGATGGCACCGGACGTGGGGCCTGAACACAGGTGCCTGCTGTGCACCCTGAGACAAGATAGGAGGGGAAAAGACCTTATAAGCCTTTTTGTCTTTTTAATTGTTTGCCTGTTAGTCTAGAAACTATGTTTTGCAGAGAGGCAGTTTTAGATTCCTAATAATGTTTGGCAGTTTCGGAATACCAGTCAATCCCATTCCATGTTGACAGTTTTAGAGCCATGGCTGTCCAGTTCAGTTTTGAAAGAAGTAAGTTTGGGGAGATTGAAAGATCTTCTAAACAGCCACTGAAACCCCAATTTATAGTTGTTAGTCAGATATCTCGAGGGCCTGGAACTTGCTCTTGGCCTGTAAAGTGGGGGACAGTTTTCGGGGACTGGAAGCCTTAAATCTGTACAATCTGGCTCTACAGGAGTGTCAAAGTGGTGGAGAAGTGGTGTTGGAAAAGTCAACATGTATTTGGCCTCAGGATGGAAAAAACCTTTCATTTGGTATCAAAAGTTTTATATATAGAACAGCATAGCTTCATGATAGAGCAGTTAGTTGTATGAAAGCACTGTTACTTAGGTTCTTGGTAAAGGGCTAGGCAGGGCTGTTCAGTGTTCATCTTGGCTAAAACCAAATAATTTCTCTTCTGCAAAATCATCATCTTCCACAGCTTAAGATACCCCAATGCCTTTGTGTCGTTTTCAGTGCCCTCCACATTCATTTCCTTTCCTTTCTTCCAGCTGTAAATCTCAAAGAGATTTATTCATAAAACCTGCACCCACACTTCAGCTCTGCCACTTCAGTATGTTTGGTCATGTTTGCTTTGCTTTCCTTTCTAGCCTAACAAATCCCATCTCTCTGAGGCTTTTCTTATGATCCTAGTGAGAAGAGATGTGTCCTCTCTCTCTCACTTAATTCTTTTGGTATTTGTCTATACCACTTAATATACACATTACATTATAATTTCTGAGGCAGCATAGTGGAATGAAAACAAAAAGAATTAATGCACACAAGGGGTCCAGAATTTGAATCTTGAATTAGCTGTGTGCCCCAGAATAGCTTACTTCTGTCAGCTTTACTTTTTTCTTTCAGAAAGTATTAATAGTACCAACCTCAAAGGGTTGTTGTGAGAATTAAATGAGGTAATATATGTAAAATGCTTAGCGCATTGCCTGTTATATGATAGGCACCAAATGTTATCTTCTGTCTTCTCTTTCTACTTGGAATGTAGGGAATTTTTCTTACTTTTTTTATAAACTCTCTTGGTACTTAATACAGTATATGGCAGAAAATTTATTAAACAAATGAATGAATAAGCATCAATACAGCTTTGTTTAAAGGATAATTCTTCATTTTTTGTGTTGTTTTTTTTTAATATTTTACTGATTGGACAGAGAGAGATCACAAGTAGGCAGACAGAGAGAAGGGGGGAAGCAGGCTCCCTGCTGAGCAGAGAGCCCAATGCAGGGCTCGATCCCAGGACCCTGAGATCATGACCCGAGCCAAAGGCAAAGGCTTAACCCACTTAGCCATGTAGGTGCCCCTAAAGGATAATTCTCTGTAACAATATTCTATAAATCGACATTTCTAAAGGACTTTTGAGTACAGATCATCAGTTTTGATGTCAAAAATTACAACCTTAGGGGCACCCAGATGGCTCAGTTAGTTTAACATCTAGCTCTCGGTTTCACATCAGGTCATGATGTCATGGCTCCTGGGATCAAGCCCCAGGAGGGACTCTGTACCCAGCAGGAGTCTGCTTGAGATTCTCTTCCTCTGTCCCTCCCCCTACTCTCTCACTCTCCCTGTGTCTCTCCAAAATAAATCTTTTAAAAAATTTACAACCTTGGGGCGCCTGGGTGGCTCAGTGGGTTAAGCCGCTGCCTTCGGCTCAGGTCATGATCTCAGGGTACTGGGATCGAGCCCCGCATCGGGCTCTCTGCTCAGCAACGAGCCTGCTTCTCTCTCTCTCTCTCTCTCTGCCTGCCTGTCTACTTGTGATCTCTCTCTCTGTCAAATAAATAAAATCTTTAAAAAAAAAAAAAAAAATTTACAACCTTAATGTAACCATAGACTAGCATCACAAGCTTTGTATTCTTTGCTATAGGTATGTCCTACTGAAAGAAAGAAACATGCTCCTAACTCTAGAACAGGAGGCCAAGCGGCAGAGATTGCCAATGCCAAGTCCGGAGCGGTTAGAAAAGGTAACATATATGGGAGGCTGAAGACTCTTGGGTGGGATAAAAGCCAAAAGATATAAGTGTATGGTTCTTATTTTTCTTCGCAAGTGGATTTCTTTTTTTTTAATTTGTTTGATTTTTAGTAAATGTACAGAGTTGTGCAACTTTCACTATTTTAGAATATCTCCATCACCCCAGAGTGAAGTATCATGCCCATCTGTAGTTACTCCCCATTTCCACCTGCAAACCTCATTAGATAAATGGACATGTGTTTTTATTTCTCTTGGGTAGATACCTAGGAGTGAAATTGCTGGGTTGTATGGTAAATCTATGTTTAATGTTTTAGGAAACAGCCCAGCTGTTCTCTAAAGTAGCTGCACCATTTTAGATTTCTAATTCCAGTTTAACTACTTCCTTATGTACAAGGTCAAAGTTTTAATACTTTTTTTTAATTGTGGTAAACAGATACCATAAAACTTAGCTTTTTAGTCATTTTTAAATGTATAGTCTAGTAGTGTTAAGAATAATTCACATTGTGGGGCGCCTGGGTGGCTCAATGGGTTGAAGCCTCTGCCTTCGGCTCGGGTCATGATCCCAGGGTGCTGGGATCGAGCCCCACATCGGACTCTCTGCTCAGCAGAGAGCCTGTTTCCTCCTTTCTCTCTCTCTGCCTACTTGTGATCTGTCTGTCAAATAAATAAATAAAATCTTAAAAAAAAGAAAAGAATATTCACATTGTTGTGAAAAGGTCAACTATTGTTCAAATTAGGTTTTCTTCATTTAAAAAAAAAAAAAAAATCCCAGGGCGCGTGGGTGGCTCAGCCAGTTGAGCAACGGGCTCTTGATATCAACTGAGGTCTTGATCTCAAAGTTGAGTTCAAGCCCCACATTGGGCTTCATGCTGGGCATGGAGCCTGCTTAAAAAAAATGCTCTGGGTTCATTATTTCCACTCCTAGAGATAATCATTATACGTATATCCCATTTATCCATCAGAATTTTTCTCTGCCTGTAGAAGTGTGCCTATTTTTATTTACATTAGATAATTCCTCTAATTTGGTTATACTGTATAAACTTTTCTGACATTGGCATTTTCCCCTGACCTAGTATATGCTGGCTATCTTTTCCTATCAGTATATGCAGATCTGCCTTTTCTTTTTCGTGGCTGTACACATGTAAGCTGGTTCTTCCATGTGGAAGTTTTTTGTTTTATTTAGTTCTCTCAGGGTTTTTTGCCTGGATTGCTTGCGAGTCAGCTTTGTTGATGTGTCTGCGCCAGAGTAGACAGTCAGTGAGAACAGAGCTACCAAGGAAAATTTTTTTAAACCTCAAATGTATGTGACATACTACCAAGGAAAATTTATCAAGAAGAATATTTAAAAAGAATTATTCTCAATTTAAGATATAAACTGAAGATTTGGAAGTATGTGTAAGGACACTCTTGGCTTTGGAATAGTTAAACTAGAAAGAAAGCTCTTTGAGGTTGGCTTGTTTTGAATAGGATGTATCTAATTGATGCTTCTGATTTTCCTTCTTATCTGGTGGCATGAACATGAGTAATAAGATGTTAACTCTGTGGACTGGGTAACCATTTACTTTCTTTGTGAGCTAACCTTAGATTTCAGTTAGACGCCTCAGAAGAAACCTTGCATGGAGGAACTCTAATGTAGTCCATTCACAGCTAGGCTTACTAAGTTCCTAAGGGCTGCACAGCTTCATATTAGGCCCTGACCAGTCTGGTTTCTTCACTCTTCTAAGTTTGTCTGTCTTCAAAATAGGATTCACCATTCTCATCCATCTTTTATTTCTCAGAGATTTTGTAGAAATTCATATAGTTAAGAGGAAGTACATTCAGCTGCTCAGTGTGGCTTTGATTGACGAAGGGAGAATAGAAGCACTGAGTGTGAGCTGAGTGTATGGGTTATGAGGTAGTCTATCTAAATTTGTGGCTTTCATATCTCTTTTGGGTCCCGCAGCTACCTGGAAGACCTTTTTTTTTTTTTTTTTTTTTTTTAAGTACATGCACCTGTTCATGTTGGGGAAGGGCACAGAGAGAATATTAAGTAGGCTCCTTACCCAGCATTGAGCCCAGTGTGGGGCTCAATCTCATGATCCTGAGATCATGACCTGAGCCAAGGTCAAGAGTCAGACACTTAACTAACTGAACCAGTCAGATGTCACTAGATTATAATCTAATCTGTCATCTCTCCTCCCCAATGTGCCCCCCCCCCATTTTTGAGAGCTGTTTTAAGAAACAAACGTGTATACACAGTATTTCTATTTGTTATGATGGCTCACAGATAATACATAGAACCAGCTAAAAATGCCTCTCTGGTATTTAGAGCTATGAAAAAATTCAGCTTTTCTGTCATTATAGTCCCCAAATATGAATATTTATTTATAAAGATATATGTATTGCCTTACCAATATATTATCATATGCATTGTAAAACTCAATAGAAATGTTAAAAGAAAGAGATAAAAAGAGGTTCTAATAGGATCTTCTTGCTTCTTGATGGATCTTTAGAGATTACGATCAGGGTAGACTGATACTCTATTCTCTGTAATAGTAGCAGCTGCCAATTAGGTCAAAACATCAGTGTCTGTGTGTTAGGCATACTGATTAGTTGAGGCCAAAACATGGGTTTTAATATTAAAAAGTAGCAAACTGTTATCACTTAATAGTTCATTGAGTTTTGAAATTACAGGAGTCAGATGGGATCTTTGTAAGGAATCTCTGCAAGTGTAGCCCACTCCAAACAAAACTAATACCTACATATATATATATATATATATATATATATATATATATGGAAATCTAAGTAGATCTTCATTTAAATGAAACTAAACTTTTGGGGCACTTAGGTGGCTTAGTCAGTTGAGCATCTGGCTCTTGGTTTCGGCTCAGGTCACATGATCTCATGGGTTGTGAGATCAATCCCCGAGTCAAGTTCATGCTCAGCAGTAGTCAAGAGTCTCTCCCTCTGCCTCTTCTCCAACTTGTATGCACTCGAAAGTTCTCTCTCTCAAATAAATGAATCTTTTAAAAAATCAGTGAAGCTAAACTTTTAAAAAAATTACAAAAAGTGATATAAACACTCATGTATGCCTACCTGTGCCAAAAAGACTCTTAGGAAATATTTGACAGAATTTTTTTTTCCTTAAAGGTTTTATTTATTTACTCGAGAAAGAGAGAAAGAGCACAAGCAGGGGGAGAAGCAGGGTTCCAGCTGAGCAGGGAGCCCAGTGTGGGGGTTGATCCCGGGATCCTGGCATCATGACCTGAGCTGGAGGCAGATGCTTAACTGATTGAGCCGCCCAGGCACCCCCAGAATGGTTCTTTGACAAAAATATTCATTAAGATTTTCTGTAGCATTGTCTTTGTATGTTCTCTCTTCTTCTTTTTTTTGGGGGGGGGGGGGTATTTGTTGTAGTTGATTGTTCAAATTCTGTCTTATTCTCTTACCAGGTAGTAGATTCCATGGATGCATTAGATAAGGTTGTCCAGGAAAGAGAAGATGCCCTAAGACTTCTTCAGACTGGTCAAGAAAAAGGTAGACCTGGTGCTTGGAGAAGAGACATCTTTGGAAGAATCATCTGGTACATAGTTTCCACTGTGGTTTTTCTAAGATGAGAGTGGCAGTCTCATGCCTTATTCTCCTGTCCAGTATCTTTTATAAAAACTCTTACCATATGAAATATATTATAGATCTATCTAATGTAAACAGAGGTCCCCAGGCCCCTTTGGGGCCCCAGAGTATGAATGAAGGTAGCATTATCTGGTAGGCCAAGCACCTCATTCTCATGATTCAGTTATTTGTAGGTTCTTTATAACAGTAGTTCCTAATCTTATGGCAATCATATGACTTTTTTTTTTTAAGGTTTTATTTTATTTATTTGACAGACAGAGATCACAAGTAGGCAGAGAGGCAGGCAGGGAGAGAGAAGGAAGCAGGCTCTCTGCTCTGCAGAGAGCCACCCAGGTGCCCCAATCATATGACTTTTTGAGAATTTTAATGAAAGTTATAGATCCTTTCCCTAGCAAAATGTATGTGTGCACATACAATTTCAAAAGGTTATAAATACAAATACCATGAAGCTAATTTTAGGACACATAACCTGCCCATTAAGAACCTGAGATTTAAAAAATTCTAAAAAACAGGGCACCTGGGTGGCTCAGTGGGTTAAAGCCTCTGTCTTCAGCTCAGGTCATGATCCCAGGTCCTGGGATCGAGCCCCGCATCGGGCTCTCTGCTCGGCAGTGAGCCTGCTTCCTCCTCACTCTTTGCCTGCTTCTCTATCTACTTGTGATCTCTGTCTGTCAAATAAAAAAAAAAAAAAAAAATTTTTTTTTTAAATTTTAAAAAATTCTAAAAAACAAAACAAAAACAAAAAGAAGTTCTTAAGGAATGAAACATTGAAACCATTTCACATGAAACCATTTCAGTGTTTGCTCACATTGCCATCAGGATAAGCCCTAGTCCAAATTATGAAACAGTTTAACTTTTTCATTACATCTTTCCACCTTTTGTCCCTCTAGTTGCCAAAGTTATGTCAGACCTTGGGAAAGGATATTATAATAAACATTCAAACTGTATAAATAATTGAGAAGACGACCCAGTGTAGTCTGTCTGTCCCAGGGCTTTATTGACATTTGGACTGAGCTGCTAAAAGGAAGCATACTTAGTAGAATTTTAAACATCAGTCAACAAAATGAAGAAGGCATTGTGTGTGGTTGGAGACTTTCCCTGTACTCTTAAAATTAAACCACATAATACTGCTTACTCAGTAGACAGGATCTTTTAAAGGAGTTTGCAGTAATGAGGCTGCTTGGAGCCAAATGTAGGGGAATAGTGGTATGTCTAACTGTGTAATCCAATACAGGAAAGAGAAATTACCAAAACTAGAAACTTTATTTTTTACTAATATTATTTGGATTAATCCAGTTGAGATCAATTAGGAAAGGGTGAGGGAGAGAATCTCTGTTGATGTTAGGATCTAAATGAGTGCTCATCTCCAGATTTTTTAAAAATTTTGCTTTTCATCTTTTCCAGAGCTAAACAAAGTAGTGAACAAAGCAATTATATCACCTTTCTGATGTAACTTATTAACGCAAACATTATAATTCCTGTGCCTTTTCCCTAATTTTCTATTGCATGTTAAAATATTTAAGATAGCCTTTTAACTGCAGAGCTCCTTCTTAAAAACATTTCATCTAAGGTTTTTTTCCTGTCAAAAAGAACATGTGGCAGGGCGCCTGGGTGGCTCAGTGGGTTAAGCCTCTGCCTTCGGCTCAGGTCATGATCCCAGGGTTCTGGGATTGAGCCCCACATCGGGCTCTTTGCTCCACAGGGAGCCTGCTTCCCCCTCTCTCTCTCTGCCTGTCTCTCTGCCTACTTGTGATCTCTGTCAAATAAATAGATAAAATCTTTAAAAAAAAAAAAAAAAGAACACGTGACATATTAATTATATTAATATTGCAGGGGGGAGCAGCAGAGGGAAAGAGAATCCTAAGCAGGCTCTGGGCTGAGCATGGAACCCAGTGCAGGGTTTAATTTTATGACCCTCAGATCATGATCTGAGGTGAAATAAGGAGTCGGATGTTTAACCAACTGAGCCACGCAGGTGCCCTGTAAAATCTTTTAAAAGCCAGTTACATCTCATTTTATTGAAAACATATTTAGCTCAAAGATGGCTAAAACCGTTCATAAAAAGTGAAAAATATATTAAATATTTTCTGTTAAGGCAGTATCTTTTTGTTTTCTTGGCAGGCACAAATTCAAGCAGTGGCCTATACCTTGGTACCTAAATAAAAGATACAATAGGAAACGATTCTTTGCAATGCCCTATGTGGAACGTTTTGTCAGGTGAGCACAAATACCTTTAATAATGAATCTTTAGAGGACACAAGTTAAACTTTTACAGAAGTAATATATGCACACTGTGGGGGAAAAAAAATAGAAGAAAAAAATAGAAGAATCAGGTAGAAAAGATGAAATTAAAGTCATCCATAATCTTACCATCCAGCAATAGCTTCTGTTGACATTCTAGTGTGTATCCTTTCAAAAATTTGTATTGCCTTTCTATTCATCAATCTGTATGTAAGTACATGGTTAAATCCCTTTGTATTGTGAAAAGAAGGTCCAAATACTTCAACTGCATAACTTACGAGTTCATGTTATTGCATGAAAAGGGGTGGGGGTGTCTTTTGTTATGTTAATGGTGTAACTTTTAGAGTCCCCAATGATGGGGACTGGTTGCTGTAGGAACCAACTTTGAATAGATGGTTGAAACTTTCAGTCCTACTCCCTGATTTCTGGAGAGGGGAAAGGAGCTGGTGGTGAATCAGTTGCCAGCGGCCAGTGATTTTAATCAGCTTGTGCCTATGTAATGAATCCTACATAAAAACTTAAGAGGACAGGGTTCAGGGAGCTTCCCCGTTTGTGAGCAGCACCTGGAGACTGGAGGAGAATGGGACACCCCACTCTTTGCCCCGTGTACCTCTTCTGTCTCGTTGCTCCTGAGTTTATATCCTTTTATAGTAAGTCAGTAATCTAATGAGTAAAGGGGTTTCCTGAATTCTGTGGGCGACTCCAGCAAATTAATCAAACCTAAGGAGGGTTACAGCCTGTCAGAAGTACAGATAAGAACTGGCATCTGAAGTTCAAGGAGGAAGTTGTGGGAACTTCCAGTCTGTAGCAGGTTCTTGAGCACAGATGATGGCCTCTGATGCAATTTCCATGTAGGTAGTGTCAGAAGTAAGTTGAAGTCTCAGACATTCTGCTGGTGTCTGAGAATTGCTTGGTAAGAGGGTGCTGTTGGGGGGACCATCACCAGTGGAATTAGGTCCAGAACCCTTTTATATAGAACATCCATTCTGCATCAGCATTAAGCAGCACTTGTCTTTTTCATCATCAGTGCTCTAGATGCAGTCAATCCTTGATTTAATTCTTCCTGCAGAAGGTCTCCAGAATCCTTTGTACTCCATCTCTACCCTAGTGCATTCCCCCTTCATCAAATTAAATTATTGACCCTCTTCCTCACTCCAGTCCATTCAAATACAGCTTCCTGGCTCATTTTCCTCAAACCTTTTATCACACCAGTGCTGTTCAGAAATCTGCAGGAGCTTCATGTCTGCAGAACAAATCCAATTCCTTCCCACCCAGTGTTTCCACAACTTAGTGTTCCTGCATATCCTTCATAAAAGTCAGACCCTTCTCCTTATTTCCTGAACAGTCTTGCTTATTTTCCTTTTGTTGCTTCTTTATCTACAGGTCTGAAATCTCTCCACCATTCACATTTTAAGGCCCAGTTCAGATGCTGAGCAACTGAAGAAATTCAACTGCACTGTTTTTTTTTCCTCCATAGCTTCTCCAAACCTAATGTGCCATTTGGTTCTTTTGTCCCTTAGTCATATAAGGTGAAGCTATAATTGACTTCTAAAATGACATATGAGAATTTATGAATCCAGTGTCACTCTTACAGGCTTTATACATGTTCTGATTATTGTTTTTGAGCCTTTTTTAGCCTTACCTTCAGAGCATGAAGCATAATCGTTCTGTTCTTAAGAATAGCAAACCTTTATTCTTTCCTATGTTTATTGATTTTTTTTTTTTAAGATTTTATTTATTTACTTGACAGAAATCGTAAGTAGGCAGAGGCAGGCAGAGAGAGAAGGGAAAGCAGGCTCCCCGCTGAGCAGAGAGCCTGACGCGGGGGCCCAATCCCAGGGCCCTGGGATCATGACCTGAGCCGAAGGCAGAGGCTTAACCCACTGAGCCACCCAGGCGCCCTTGATTTTTTCTTTAACAGCTAAAATTTAGTTGGAGCAAAGACTGATGAATAGAATGGGTAATCTGGTTTCAGCTTTGCTTAGTCTTTATACTGAATTTGCAAAATACCTTATAATTTTAAACATCTATTCCTATTTTGTTCGTCACCCAGATAGAATTTTTATCTCAAATTTCTTTTTTTTTTTTTTTAAAGATTTTATTTATTTATTTGACAGAGAGAGAGATCACAAGTAGGCAGAGAGGCAGGTAGAGAGAGAGGAGGAAGCAGGCTCCCCGCTGAGCAGAGAGCCCGATGCGGGGCTCGATCCCAGGACCCTGAGATCATGACCTGAGCTGAAGGCAGCGGCTTTAACCCACTGAGCCACCCAGGCGCCCCTTTATCTCAAATTTCTATGACCTCTCCCACAGCACTGGCATATTAAGTTATTCACTATGTATCTCTTAATTCCTGTTATATTTCATATAACCTTATACCTACTGATCAATAAAATATCCTGGAAAATATCAGCTTAAGTACAGTAAAGGGTTGGCATCCATGTATTTATCATTTGCAATTTTGATTCATAAGTGACCCTAGAGAGCACAATTTAGCTGAGGCACAAATGCTTCATGCTCCAGGATGCTGATGGGTATCCACAAATTCACAGAGAGAGTGGTGAGTCTAACTAGCACCCAAGTATCATCTCCTCATATAAGTTTTATTCTCTCCATTGTAGGGAAAATAATATGGTAGACTAAGTGCTATTTGGAATCAGGGAATTCCTAGAAGTCTTATGATAGATCTCAGGGTACAAAAATCTGTTCAATAAAACTAGTGCTTTTAAAATAAACTATAAAAGGTAGTCCAGTCTGTTACAGGCTCACAAGATCTGTTCATTCTTTTCAGATAGGAAATAGAAGAATTGCTGTAGGGTAACAGATGGTTTTGATTTCAAGTTTATCTCTGACTTGTGTCAGTTTACAGTGATTATTCAAGTTTAATAGTCTATATGACATACCTAAGGTGGAGGCTGGCATGATTGAGGCTTTTAAGTAACTGATTAGGACATTCCTTGATAGTATTGAGTAACAGGGGAGTAGTTTTATATAAATTGTTGTTATGCTTTTATATTCTAGATTGAGACTTGAGAAACAAGCCCGGATTGAAGCAAGGAAGAAAAGCTTAGAGAAAAAGAAAGAAAAATTTCTTCAGAAAAAGTTTCCACATCTTTCTGAAGCCCAGAAATCAAGTCTTGTCTAAATGTCTGAATTCTTAAGTTGGCATTTTGTTTTCCTTTGATAAGTCTATATACAAAAATAAATGTGTATTATGTAATTTTACAAAGAAATTGTGTTTTTAATCAAATAAATGTCAGCTCTTTTAAGGGTTAACAGGGCATGCTAAATCTGGAAGTGGTCATGCTTCTGCCAAAACTTTTTTAAAAATCAGGTATAAAGTTCAGATACCCACTTTATAAATTCTGACATCTAAGCAGAGTTTAATTAACATCACCTGTCCCTTAAGGTGGGCAAGTAATGTCAACTGCTATAGCAAAGGCAAGGTCATTTTGGAATTCAGGTAACATTTTTACTGTTATGTTAATAGCATATGAAGGGGGTATGAATATTACTGTTAATGAAGAGTACTTTCACTCAGAATCATGACAAATACATTTAGTCCTTACAGTAGTTGTCATAACAATAATCCCAAAAAGTATTTCTGGAATGGCTAATAATTTTTATTTAACTTTGCAAGCCTAAGGTAAAAAGCATAGGCAATAAGTTTTACTAGTCAATAAAAACCAATTCTACTAATCACTGGTAATTAACATACTAAACAGTTGGAAAGCATTTTACTGAAAGCAAAATATTTAGAGAAAATAGACATTTATACAAAATTATAAAATGCTTGTAATAAGAATAAGTGCATTTCAAGGAAAGCACAAACTTATCTTAATTTATAGAGCCAGTTAAAGCCTTAAAAAATTTAAGTGGAAATTGAAATATGCAAAAATGTATAAACATTCTACAAAAGATGGTCATTCTTTTCCTGAGTATACTAAAGCTATGAAACTTAAGGTGACAACAGGAAGGTAGAGCTCTGGGAACTCTTTTCAAGGGCATTTCCTTTCTACACATTGTTTCCCTCCTTCTTCATATTCTTGTTTGGAAATCCACATCTGTTGAAAAGTACCCTGTAAAATGGAAAGAAAAGTTATACATTGTGCCTTTTTTTAGAAAATACTTTTTAAAAAAAAAAAGATTGTATTTATTTATTTGACAGAGAGAGACACAGTGAGAGAGGGAACACAAGCAGGGGGAGTGTGAGGAGAAGTAGTAGGCTTCCTGCTGAGCAGGGAGCCTGACATGGGACTCTATCCCAGGACCCTGGGATCATGACCTGAGCCAAAGGCAGATGCTTCCAGGAGCCTCTAGAAGATACTTTTTTTTTTTTTTTTTTTTTTTTTTTTTTAAAGATTTTATTTATTTATTTGACAGAGAGAGATCACAGGTAGATAGAGAGGCAGGCAGAGAGAGAGAGGGAAGCAGGCTCCCTGCCGAGCAGAGAGCCCGATGCGGGACTCGATCCCAGGACCTGAGACCATGACCTGAGCCGAAGGCAGCGGCTCAACCCACCGAGCCACCCAGGCGCCCCTAGAAGATACTTTTAAAATATCTTTTCACAACTATTAATCTTTAAAGAACCTCTAAGCCCCTCCCCCAAGTAGTCTTCCATTACTCCCCTATTACAGCCCTCCTCCAGAACACCCAAAGACACTATTTAGAATGAATATTGTCTTCCTATTCACACTTGTCATGAGGCTTTAGAAAATGGCTATGACAGGAAGACTGGAGGTTTAGCTATGATGGCTTGCTGCCAACCTATGACAACAAGAGAAACTGTTGTTGAAGCCTTGATCCCAGTACAGAATTGAAGAGCTATCCTAGCACTTGACTAATGGCAGCATTTAGATCTTGAAAGTGCTCATCCATCAGGAATAGGATAAAGTTTTGCAAGTACACACATGATAGTACACAGGCACTACAGGAGGAGGAAAGGAGGAAAATGACCCAAGGAGGAAGCCTATGCTACATTAGTAAAAAAACATGTTAGTAGGACAAATTCATTCCTTAAGACTGACTCTATTCAAGTGGATTCATACATAGTATTCCATTTTGATCTAAGATTTTTTTTTTTTTTAAATTTTTTACTGAGACACAGCAAGAGAGGGAATACAGCAGGAGGAGTTTGAGAGGGAGAAGCAGGCTTCCCACTGAGCAGAGAGCCCAATGCGGAGCTCAATCCCAGGACTCCAGGATCATGACCTGGGCCGAAGGCAAAAGCTTAATGACTGAGCCACCCAGGCGCCCCAATCTAAGATCTATTAAAAGACTGTGAATAGAACAAATACATAAGTAGACACTATCTTAAAAATGTCAGTATAAGTACTTCATGACATTTTTTTTTTTTTAAGATTTTATTTATTTATTTGACAGAGAGAAATCACAAGTAGGCAGAGAGAGAGGAGAAAGCAGGCTCCTGGCTGAGCAGAGAGCCTGATGCGGGACTCGATCCCAGGACCCTGGCATCATGACCTGAGCCAAAGGCAGAGGCTTTAACCCACTGAGCCACCCAGGCGCCCCATGACATTTACTTTGAGTGCTCTGAGATGAAGGGGGAATTCTGAGTCTAGGGTTGCAGAAAGTACAAGGACTTTTTCTCTTGATTCAAAGTAATCACCTGTCTAAGCAAAACCCAGCACCATGACTTCACATCTGCCCCAAGAGCCAACTCCTTATTTCCTCCACCTCACCAAGAGGTGATGATTTAATTTTAAGTGCTACAGAGAAGTCTTGACCAGTGCCAGTGGGGGTATGAGAAGAGGCATAAGTTAGTAAATTTCCACCTTTGTCTGAGAAGGGAAATTGAAATTAGCTGACAAATAGCCACTGATAAGGCACTGAAGCATTTTGTTAAATTAGAACATGTGAAACTGGTATTATTAGGTCCTCTACTCATTCATTTGATAGTTATAAAATACAAAGATAAAGGATGCACTAGAATTATTTTTAGTCTTTTTACTAAATTTACTATATTCACTGGTACATTTAAGTTAAATCATTCAATAAGACTATTTTTCAAAGTAGTTTAATTACTAACCAAAGATGCTAGAATCGAGCCACCAATCCATGAACTAAACCTCCGTTCTACTGTTGTATTATTTGCAATCAATTTCAACCGCATACTCTAAAACAGAGGGGAAAATAAATATTAGTATAATCAAAACAGATGACTCAACTCAGAAAATTCAGTTTTGATGACTGCCTAATGACTCTTTAAAACATCAATTATACATGATTATTTTGCAACATCTAGGCTAATAGTATGCATGGGCTGAATTACTATATAAAGTACTTTGACTAAACTACTCTTACTGTGGCTTTTAATGTATAGTATTTAATAATAAGTTATATAAACCTAGGAAACTGCATATAAAAAGTATAGCATTCACAATTTATATTCTTGAATAGCAAACACATATTAAATACTTACCTACAAATCAGGTACTATGCGCTAAGTGCTTCATAAATTTCATTTCTTCCAACACCAAATCTAATTATCATCCCAATCTGCTACCACCCTTTCTATACTCCTCCTCAACTTGCTTGCTACTACTTTTTTAGGCCTTCACACTGTCCCTCCTACCTAAGGTAACTCCACACCCCACCCCCAACTTCCAAACCAAAATGCAGACATCAGATTTCAAGTAAAATTTTCAGTATATGTGCTGCCAAAGCGAGCATTCAGGCTAAGTTTTTGATTCATATTGATTTCCTCCCAAATTAGTGTTTATTTTGAACTCTTAATAAACACTAATAAACACAGTTTATGGCTCAGTATCGTCCCTGTCTCCCTATATCGAGAGTTTTCCCCTACCTAGGACTTTGTTTCTGGGAATAGTTGTCAAACTGTTGATACTTCCCTATTATTTTATATGAACACACAGCTTGAGTCTTTCTCACCATGAATAAGTGTGTATGTTTTGGGAGTAGAGTATGTACTACAGAAGGGGGTGGGTGCTGGGAGTAGGAGGGATGAACATGGATCAACCAGTGAGGAACTGGTTGATATTTATTGCAATGATTTTTTTTTTCCTGTTGTTGCATTGATTTTTAATTGCCTCCTAAATGACAAGGATAATACCTAACTGCTCTTGACCAGACCTTGGAGAGCCCAGGTCTACATATTCATTATTCTGGGACTTCCTATAACATCTAATGATTAGTACTATAGTTAAGGTCTTTTCCAGATCAGACGGTATCTTCAAGAATGTAGTAAATACAAGTCAGGTGTCAATCCTATGCCTGTATCAATATTTAAATAACAATATAACAAATTAAATAACAATTCTAAAAATGTGCCGTTAAGTAAAATGTTTCTTTATATGAGAAACAAACAAGATTACCAAATATACAAATTCTATAGATACAATTAGGGCCCATGTAACCCTTAAGTTTCTTTTCATGAAATAACTAGTACAGAATAACATACAAAAGCTACTTGAGAAAGTTTTAAAATCTAAAATTAGGACTACTACTCTGTTATCGATGTGTACCAGACCTTCTCCCCAAACTATGTTCTTCTAATCCTTTTAAAATCCTTTTTAAACTTGTCACAGCATACCCGGTGATCTTTTTAAAACAAACACTGGAGCTCTGTAGTCCTCTGCCAAATTTTATCCCAGAAATTCACTACTTAATCAGCAACAAGACCTGGTACCTATCTGTGTGGGTGGAATTGTGTCCCCCCAAAGAGAGATGTCAAAGTAGAATTCTAACCCCTGGTGCCTGTGAATGTTACCTAATTTAGAAATAGGTTCTTTGCAAGTGTAATTAGGATGTAAATTAAGATAAGGTCATACTAGAACAGAGTGGGCCCTTAATCCAACAGGAGAAGAGTTTTTATAATGAAGAGAACAGACCCATAAGAGAGGATTGCTCTATGGACAATGGAGACAGACTGAAGTGCTGGAGTTGCAACCAGTAATCCCCGAAGGATTCCTGGCAAACCATCAGATGCTAAGAAGAAGGAAAAGAATTCTCATCTGTACATTTCAGAGAGAGCAGGGCCTGCTGATATGTTGATTTCAGACTTTGAGATTCCAGAAGAGAGAATAAATTCCTGTTGTGGTAAGCCACCAAGTTTAGTTTGTGGTACTTTGTTATGGCAGCCCACGGAAATTAATATACCATCCATCTTCCCAGCCACATCACTCTTCCCACTTCTGCACAGACTAAGCTAACTATGTTGAAATACTGGAATATGCCATCTTCCCTTCAATAGTCTGCACATCACACTCCCTCAACCTAGACATCCTTCCATAAATTACCAACCAGATGAACTCCATTCAGTTTATTCATAAGGGACTTATTAAGTGCCTGCTCTACAGTGTTCCCCGGAGTGCCTGGTTCATGACCTACTAAAACCACTTAGCATGTTACAGTCTTTATGCATGTCTACTCCTGCTAGCAGACTGGGCCCTTAGAGGGTAGGAACTATAGTTTATATCCCTAGTGCCTAGCAGACTATAGACACTTAAATATGGAATCAATGAATAAAAGATTCAAGTACAAGAGTCATCTATGAAAAGATGTCACCTATGAAAATTTCATTAACGAGGGTTATTAACCTTTTTTAGGTAATACTGTATTAGGCACACACAAAAATATCAATGTACTACTGAAAAACCTCTGTAAGATTACAGCAGTGATGAGGACACACATGACTGAAAAATACCACTAAAGAAGAAACAAAACTTACTGGTGGAGTTTTCTGAGAGAGCTCCCTATTCAACCTGTCAGTAAAGCTCTGTATTAGCGTGTTTCCTCCTGCCACTATAACACTTCCATAGAGACCCTAGGATAAAAAAAATAAATTAGTTCCAAATGTTTCCAACAGTTTTTTTTAAAGATTTTATTTATTTTATTTAAGAGAGAGAGCACAGAGGGAGAGGAAGAAGCAGGCTCCCCGCTGAGCAGAGAGCCCAACATGGGGCTCAATCCCAGGACCTTGGGATCACGACCTGAGCTAAGGCAGATGCTTAACTGAATGAGCCACCCAGATGCCCTTCTTCAACAGTTTTAAATACAGCTACAACGAAAACTACATCATCCTCTACAATTTTCCCTTTCTTTTCAAATTTTACTTCTATATACACCTAGTACCTTAATCCAGTGGTTCTCAATCCTCACTGCACATTCAGTTCATTTAGGGAATTTATAAAACACAATGCCAGAGGCAATTAAATAAAAATATGGGGATGGGGCACAGGCAAAGGTTTTGTTAGTTTGCTTAAAACTCCAGATGATTTTGGGGGCGCCTGGGTGGCTAAGTCAGTTGAGTGTCCAACTTAGTTTTGGCTCCTGTCATGACCTCATGGCTTATGGGATCAAATCCTGCATTGGGGGCTCTGCAATCAGTGGGAAGTCTGCTCAAAGATTTTCTCCCTCTGCCCCTGCTCCTACCGGTGTGCTCCCCCTCCCTCTGAAAAAAAAAAAAGAAAAAGAAAAAAGATCCAGATGATTTAATGTGCATTTAAAGTTTAAGAACCACTAACTTCAAGCAATTATCCTAAAACTAAAACCCAAACATAATTTTTTGGCAGAAAACTGCCAGTATTTAGAGGTTTATTTTATACCTTCATTTTAGAATGCTTCAGCTAGAAGTTACAGTATTTAAAATTAGACAATAAAGATTATTTAATGATTATGACGGACAATGCATAATCATAATATCCCTGGCCAAAACGACTGCTACCTTTCTCTTGCAGGGATATGCATTAGAACCACATGGGGAACTTTTTCAAAATCAAAATGCTGATTCCTCCCCCAAATAAAAATAAGTCCCTACTTACATGGAGTATACTTACCTCTAATTTGCCTGTATGTATCAGAAAGCTAATGTCAGCCTACCTTTTTTTGAAGTTTTTATTTGAATTCCATTAGTTTACATATATGTCAGCCTATATGCTTTTTTAGTGGCTAAGTTCCTATTTTAAAAATTTATTCCAAATATCTGAATCATCTAACTTTAAAAAGAGAAAACGGAATATAGAAGAATTATGCCCTCTGTAATCAACATTAACTAAGGGAGGTATCTCACTAAAAACAAAAAGTTATCACACTCTTATAGTAAGTATAATTCAACTCAATTGCCTTCTCCTAAAGTGGCCTTGAGTTTGTGCTAAAAAATTCCATACTTACATTACTTTTGTCCTAGAAGCAGCAAATGCCTGCTACATGGCTAGCTGAAATATTATTTGAATATGAAAAATATTATTTTTCATAGCCACCCAAAAGTCTGTTTTGAACATGTTTTTTATACATCCCTAGCTATCAGCATTATGCTCTAAGCAAATGAGTTAACTCAAACAATTTTTAAGGCAGTATGTAGGCTATAAACTGAATCTAGGGGTTTTGTGTTTTGTTTTGTTTTGTTTTTTTTAAGATTTTATTTATTTATTTGAGAGGGAGAGCACATAAGCGAGCATGAGCAGGGGGTGGGGCAGAGGCAGAAGGAGCAGCAGACTCCCTGCTAAACTGAAGGCAGCCATGCAACTGACTGAGCCACCCAGACACTCCTGATCTAGGGTTTAAATAAAATATAATCAATCTCATAATTAGTATGTATATAATATGTAGTTATTATTTAAAACTTGGCAAAAGGGGAGGCAAACCATAAGAGACTATGGACTCTGAAAAACAACCTGAGGGTTTTGAAGGGGCGGGGGTGGGAGGTTGGGGGAACCAGGTGGTGGGTAATAGGGAGGGCACGTATTGCATGGAGTACTGGGTGTTGTGCAAAAACAATGAATACTGTTACGCTGAAAAAAATAAATTAATTAAAAAAAAAACTTGGCAAAGCACAAAAAATATAAAGGCTCATTCTAAACTAAACCCCATGTAAAAGTTACATAATTTAAACCCATACCTTCCTGAAAAATAAAAGTAGCAAAATTATGTAAGAAAAATCACCAATAATATATATTTTGGTTTGTCATATTTTAGGAAATCTCTAGAGGAGCAATGTCCAAAAGAACTTTTAAGGGGCACCTGGCTGGCCCAGTTGGTAGAACAAAAGAACTTTCAGTGATGACAGAAACATTCCCTATCTGCACTATCAAACAGTAGCCATTAGCTATATTTACAATGTGGTCAGTGCAACTAAAAAACGGAATTTTAAATTTTTACTTATTTTATTTTATTTTATTTTTTTTATTTTAAGATTTTTTATTTACTTATTTGACAGAGAGAGATCACAAGTAGGCAGAGAGGCAGGCAGAGAGAGAGGGAAGCAGGCTTGCCGCTGAGCAGAGAGCCCGATGCGGGACTCGATCCCAGGACCCTGAGATCATGACCTGAGCCAAAGGCAGCGGCTTTAACCAATGAGCCACCCAGGCGCCCCAATTTTTACTTATTTTAAATTGTTACATGTGGCTGGTAGCTTCCACACTGGACACCACAGCTCTAGAGTTTTGCATTTTTCCTTTTCTAGTATTTCACAATTTTACATATTCTAAAATGGGTTTCAAAGTCAATGGCCAATGTTGACAACTTAAATACTGAACTAGGGGGTACTTCCTTACCCTAAAAATACTTTTATACCGTAAGCAGAAGGCTGACACTTACTGGTCTGATATCAATATCACACATTCCAACACTTGTAGTGACAACGTGACTGACTCCCAACATTGTATTTCCTGATAAGCCCTATAACAAAACAAAAATGAGTAGTCAACAGAAGAACTTCAAACAATGCAACCAAAAATATCTAATCAGTCTTATTTAGGTTTTATTATTTTTTTTTTAAAGATTTTATTTATTTATTTATTTGACAGAGAGAGACCACAAGTAGACAGAGAGGCAGGCAGAGAGAGAGAGAGGGAAGCAGGCTCGCCGCCGAGCAGAGAGCCCGATGTGGGACTCGATCCCAGGACCCTGAGATCATGACCTGAGCCGACGGCAGCGGCTTAACCCACTGAGCCACCCAGGCGTCCCTTTATTTAGGTTTTATAATTAAACAAGATCTTCATGTATATGGGACAAGCCAAGCTACTTATGAAAAAAGCTTTCATACCTTTACATTGGAAGGGTCAAATAATCCTTCAGGAATCTTTAACCGTTCTGCTCCAAAGTCACAATTGTACCCATTGGGGAATTCATAATGAACAGTTGGCATCTGTGCAGCTACTCTGAAAACATAGTAAACAACATTAAACAAAAGAAAAAAAATTCCTGCCCAAAATTATAAACAAGAAATTATCAACTTGTAAGAAAGCAGAGAGTATCTTTCTTTTATAAAGTTAGTCAGTGTTTCTTAACATAACTTTTAACCTTTAGACCAGTTATGTAAATTCTGCAATTCTTTAACTAAACAAATCAATTTCTTTCCTCATTTATAAAGTATTCAGTGTTTAGAAGATTAATATGAAGGTTTTAATGAGCTATTATAAATCTTGTAGATAAGGAAACATACTGTTCATCGTAAGTTGAATCTGATACTTGAAGCACTGAAGCTTGAAAGTCCTGGATAACACACTATGGATTAAAAAAAAAGTTTTTAAGAAACAAGGTTATGGAGATTTGTCTCTGCAATCTATACTTTTGTAATACTGTATTTAAAATACTTTTCTTAATGAAACCGGACCATGTTCCTGGATAGCAAAGTCATTTCAGGGGTATAAGTCTATCCAGCAAAGACTCAGGAGTATCAAAAAACCCAATTCTAAACATTTGCATTAGAAACTATATTATACCACATTTAAATTAACAATAATTTTTTTTAAATAAAATAATAATTATGGAAAAATGATGAAATAAAAACAATTAGGAACCTGTTCTGCATAACAAAACTGGTTTCAGAACACTGGTTTTTCCTTAAAAATAAGCCTAGACTTAGAAGCAAGATTTCGTTATCTGAATAAGTACACACGTGCACATATGTGGCATCTTATATAATTTCTAATGACCGCACATAGTGTAAAACATTTAAAAATTTTGCTACAAAATACATACAACCCTAGGCTGCTAAGGAAAAATCTAATATCTACGCAAAATGGTTAATCGTCTCCACAATTTTCCCTTCTACAGAACACCCACAAAAATCTTTATTGTTAGGTACAAAAAGTATCAGAAGACATCCCTGGCATAGTAAATTATTACTTTCATATCCTTTTATGTTGAAATGAATATACATCTGTGGTGTAAGAGGTTTTACTAACCTCTCTTCCTTTAAGTTATATGTTCAGAGAGGGATTTTTGGTAAAGAGAATCTTACTGGCTCCTTACTAGAATACTGAAACATTTTTTTAATATGGCTGACTGATGTTAAATAAGAGAATATTACTGAGCCACACTAACAGTTCCCTATAGACTAAAAAAATTATCTTAGACAAAAAAGGTACAGAATAGCATAATATTTGTATTTACTCCAAAACCAAAGTTCCTTCCAGGTCTTAATGTAATCCAAACGAATATAGTAGTTTGTTGAGATAATTTGTTTGACAAATATGAAAAGCACCCCTTCCCTCTCAAAATAAGCTATTATTTTTGTTTGTAAAGTACCATTAAAACTATAAAGTGCTCAGGGTGCCTGGGTGGTTCAGTCAGTTAAGCATCCAACTTCGGCTCAGGTCATGATCCCAGGGTCCTGGGAGTGAGCCCCTCACTGGGTCCTGCACTCATCAGGGAGCCTGCTTCTCCCTCTCCCTCTGCCCCTCCTCCCACTCATGCTCTCTCTCAAATAAAATCTTAAAAATATATAAAATATTTTTCTAAATATTTAATATATACAAACTGCTCAAAAACTATTCCATTAACAACTTACAGCCTACAATAGTTTTAAAAAGAGAATAAGGGTACTTACATTACACATGTAATTGTGCCAAGACCTTGTAACCTGTGGCAACTTCTCTTTTCTTTTCCAGTTTGCTGGAGATCCTTCACGAACAGCTTCCTGAGTACCAAGAACATGCGCTAGAGTTCATTCACAACATAGGAGGTAGGGAGTTAGAGATAAATTCCAAAGAGAAAATTCAAGCATCCCTTACTTTTGATGCAATCATATACGGAGGAATCAGTTCTATATTCATTTCTTGGAAGAGTTCTCTGCATTGCATAGTAATGAAGTCTCCAGCAAGCGGGGATTTCACAATGCCTATGAAAACAGATTAAACAAGGCTAAGACAGTAGTAAATCCAAGCTCCTTGGGACAAATTCTTCTGTGTATTTATATATGAATAATTTTTTCAAGTAGAATTAACCGAACCAACCCTCTAAGCATGAATGAAGCCATGCATCAGTTTTAAATACATATTATAAAGATATTTTTAAAACTCTTAACAAAGAGACATTATTTGGACACTGATATGACCTGATAGTCCAACTCACTGCTCTGTTATCCACGTTTTCATGACAGCTAACATCATCTCAGCATACCCACATTAAATCCACTTACCCTGCTGAAGAACATAGCCATCGTGAACTGGAATTGCAGTGGTATGAGTGGCTCCACTGTCCAAAATAAGCCCAGTAGACCGACCATTAGCAAATCTAGTTTAAAGCATTAAGGAAAAGAAAATATCAAGGCTCCTAAAACATGTTTAACTGTAAATGTTTATTGTAAAGGGAAAGTTTTATTAAGGCATTCTTAAACATGTATATTATGGCTTAAAATGTGTTAAAGTTAATGGATGAAAACTGGTGTCAAATATCTGGCTTAAAGAGAAATGACATTAGGCAGGACTTCCAAAATGACAGTGAGAGGAAGTCAGGGAAACCTTAATCCCAGAGAGACATCTACTGAACTGGTCAAAATTAACACAACCATTCAAAGTCTCTGGAGACAGATGAAAGGACTTATATTTTAAAAAATCTACAGAAATTCAGTAAAACAGTAGGAGGCTTTGGCATTTGAGCTAGGAACTAAAACTGTTCTCCACACAGGTTAAAGAAAAACCATTGAAGCAGTGTGGCAGCTGAGTGGCAGTTCCCACAACTCAATGGGAAAGCTATTCCAGGTGGATTCAACAGCCAACAAATATTGGCAGATCCCATCTTCCACAGCTCTGTGCTGCAGAGGACCTGTGTCATGTCAACCTTATACACCAACACGTAGGAGCAGGGCCATTCACTTGGTCATCAAATATTTACTGAGCACCTATTATGTGCCTAGTGTTAAGTCTCGTACTGAATAAGTTACCATAGTTAGTCTGGCCCTGGCATTCCCAAGCCCAGAAGGCACAAGAAGGTGCTCCGAAACGGACTCTGCCCTGAATATCCTGTTTAGTAGAGATCAGTAATGCTGTGAAAAGAACAGCTTGGGTTGCACTGAGGGTATAATGGAGAGACCACCTAACCAACCCTGGGGAAATCCAAATGTAAGCTAGCAAGGAAAACACAGGGAAGATACAGGAACATGTGGAAAAGGCAGGCGGCAAGAGGCTACGGTGAGGCCAGGGAAGTGCAAAGTAGTTCAGCAGAGCCTGCCAGAATGTGGAAGATGATTCTGGTTTAAAGCAGCCTGGCAATTAAAGATTATTAGAGGGGCAGTGAGAAGAATGGGCAAGGTAAGAGGAAGGGTTGCAGTAATCCCAGAAATAGCTTGCACCAAAAGCAGTGGCAGTGGAGAGAGAGAAATCAATGGATCTGAGAGGTCGTGGGGAAGAAAAAACACAGGTCTTGATGACTAAATTTGAGGGGTTAGAGAGAAAGAGTTTGGGATGCCTGGGTGGCTCAGTTGGTTAAGCAGATGTTTTTGGCTCCAATCATGATCCCAGCAACCAGGGATGGAGTCCCACATCTGGGTCCTTGCTCAGGGGGTAAGCCTGCTTCTCCCTCTGTCTGCTCTGCCTGCAGCTCCCCGTGTTTGTGTTCTCTCTCGACAAATAAATAAATAAATAAATAAATAGATTTTAAAAATCTTTTAAAAAAAGAGAGAGAAAGATTTCCACTCTGGGCAACTGGGAGTAAGAGGATATAAAGAGAAGGAATAAATTTGAGGGGAGAGAAGATTAATTCAGTTTTGGACATAATTTAAAGTGCTTCAACAGATAATTAATACAAAAAGTTCTAGTATGGCAGGTGGATGTGGGCCTGGGGCTCACAAGAAAGATCTGGGATACAAAACAAATACGTATTTGGAATTTGTTAGTGCAGAACTGGTATCGGAAGCCAAGGAAATGGATAATTTAAACCAGAAAGAGCATGTCAAGAGAAATGAAGGGCCAAGGGCAGAAAACCAAAGCATGCCTAAGAATGATAAGAATCATTAAGAATCAGTGGCCAGAAATACAGGTTGGTGAGTTATCTTTGCTAATACTGGTACTCTATTGACCTCTGGTCAACTATATACACAAACATTAATTTGATGCTCTGTTAGTAGATAGCAACAGATGCAGTAATACCAAACTAAAAAGTGGCATAAAGGTACATGGATCTTCCTATAAATAACAAAATCTGGACAAATTATCTTAGATGACCATTTTAAGATACTGGAAAGTGTTTAAATGCAGTCAAAATTCAGCCAAAATTTATTCTCATAAAACTGCAACTGGAAGGGGTAAGAAGTTGAAGTTTGTAGCTTCCTTGCCTGAAAGTCCTCCCCAGCTCCATAGCTACAATTGGGAAAGCAGTGGTGGAAAACTGCAACTTTACCACCTTGAATGAAAAGAGAAAGGAGCACAGGGCTGGAAGAAAAGTTAAACGGGTAAGGTAGAAACCCTAGAAGTCAGAGAACTACAGAAGGGATCAAACCCAAAATCAGAGTATAAAACGTACCCACATCTCTGACTGACTGCTAAACTCTTCAGGGGCAGAACTTCAGGGGGCCCAACAAAAACAGAGAGAACAGAGAGTAATCCACTCTTCAAAGAGCAGCACTAGGAGCTCTGTGATTTTCCTACATTTTTAGCTAACTGCATTCTCCAACAGTCTGCAGCTTGAACAGAAGGCCCTCTTCACTAGCTTGAGGTGTCAAGAGGACAGAGCCTGAGGTTGGCAGATATGAGAATCCAGTTATCAATTATATCAGATAAAATAATGCTACCCTTCTAATATTTTTATTTTGGAAAATATATTTTTTCATAAAAATGTTATTTATGTTAACCTAAATGGGTCTTTTTTGGTCATTTTTAAGTTAATAAATAAATGCTAAAACAATTCTCAGTTGGGGTGCCTGGGTGGCCCAGTCAGTTGAGCATCTGACTCTTGATTCTTGCTAAGGTCAGGATCTGGGGGTCATAAGATAGAGCCCCACACACATCAGGCTCAGAGCTTAGCTGGGAATCTGCTTCTCCCACTCCCCCAGCCACTCCCCAACCTCACACATATGCTCTCTCTCACAAATAAAAATGTTTTAAAAAAACAGAACAATTCTTAGTTTTTTTCTTTTTCTTTTTTTTTTTTTAAATCTAACACCTTTTTTTTAAAGATTTTTATTTATTTATTTGACAGACAGAGATCACAAATGGGGAGGGGAGGGAGCAGACTCCCCGCTGAGCTGAGAGCCTGATTGCAATTTGGGGGGGGGGGGGGGGGGCTTGATCCCAGGACCCTGGGATCATGACCTGAGCAGAAGGCAGAAGCTTTAACCCACTGAGCCACCTAGGAGCCCCAGAACAATTCTTAGTTTTAATTTCTCACAGTAATCCTGACATACAACCCACATAAACAAAATCTTTACAGTCCTCAATAATTCTTTAAAGTGTAAAGGAGTCCTAAAGCCATACATAATCTTTGAGGTCAAAACAATTTTTAGAATAATACTAAGATGTTATTTGCCCTTTTCACTGTCATTCTCTCATGAGTGTATATGCGACTTTTCCAGGGACCACGTCATGTATGATACAGAACAGACTGAACGCAAAAGACAGATATGAGAATCCAACATCTGTTATTAAGCCTGATGTTAAAGAGATTTGAAAAAATGTAAAATAATTCCACTCTTCTCATAATTTTTTTGGTTTTAGAAATTACTTGATTTTCATTAAAATATTTTATATTATGACTTATTATTAATTTACTTAGACTAAGAAATCTAATTTTTTTGGTTTCTATTTTAATTTCCAATATGGTAAACACTACCAAATACAATCCACCACTAAGTAAAAGCTCTGGATGTAAAAGGTTGAGATCCACTGGGCTGGAAGAATATAGTAAAAGGACACCAATCATCTAAATCCAGAAATGTAGGAAATTCTACATGACAATCTACTTCCTTAACAGACAAATTACAAGGGGAAAAAAGGGTCAGGGGAGTAGAACCTACAGATTAAAAGAGACCTAAGAGATATACCAAAGAAATACAATGTATGACCTTGTTCGGGTCCTGACTTATATACACTACGCTGTTTTGTTTTTTAAAGATTTTGTTTATTTATTTGAGAGAGAGAGAGAACACAAGTAGGCAGAGAAGCAGGCGGGGGTGGGGGGGGGTGGGAAGCAGGCTCCCTGCTGAGCAGAGAGCCCGATGCGGGGCTCGATCTCAGGACCCTGAGCTCATGACCTGAGCCAAAGGCAGAGTAGGTTTTAACCCACTGAGCCACCCAGGTGCCCCTACACTACACTGTTTTTTTTAAAAAGTTGTGATTATTTCCTTTTTTTGTCTTGAGACACATGGTAAAATCTTTTAGAGACACATGCTAAAGTTTCTATGGATAAAATTATATCATATCTGGGACTTACTTCAAAATCATAGTGCGAGAGGAAGGGAAGGGTTTTAACTACTACAAGTTAGCTATGTTTTGAAAATTGAACTGTATGATAGGCACATGGAGGTTCAATACAACATTCTATATTCTTCTGTATTAAAAATTTTCCATAATAAAAGGTTAAAAAATAGAACTATGCCCGATTCTGTTTACATACTCCTTGTAAGGAAGCAGCCAAACAGACCTAAGCTCAAATTCAGTAAGGTCACTTTTAAACTGTGGACTTAAACTAGTTTGCTTACTTCGGCCACGTTCCTGAGAGGGTTATTATGAGTATTAAGTGAGATAATGCACACAGTGCTAGCTAGCATTCTCTATGTTCTACTCAAAAACCTGCAATGGTATACTAGAGTCTAAAGTTCAAATTTTTTAAATCTGACAGGCAAGGTCTGTACAGTTTGACCCAAACCTATTTCCACAACTCCTTCTGAAGTCTAACAGAAATTCGACTATAAACTAAGTCACTGGAAAGAACACTTAGACTTCCTACCTCCACACTTTTGCTAAAATCATCTCCAAAACACACCACTACAGACCATGTTAGATTACCACTGTGATTCTCATATATATGTAAAATTTACTTGAATATTACAGCAATCCAGGGAGGTATACAGCATAAGTGAGTAAAAAGTAAAGCTAGGTTTTAAGTACTTAATTCAAAATCACACAGTCTGTAAGCATGTCAACTTAAACTCTAAATACAGGGCTCCTTCCCCTACATCATACAAATAAATTCTATTTTCTTTATAAAGCTTTTTTTTTTTTTAAGATTTTTATTTATTTATTTGACAGAGAGGGAGAGGGAGCACAAGCAGGCAGAGCAGCAGGCAGACTCCCCACAGAGCAGGAAGCTTGACTTAAGGCTCAATTCCAGGACCCTGAGGTCAGGACCTGAGCTGAAGGCAGATGCTTAACTGACTGAGCCACCCAGGAACCCCTTCAAATCTCTTCATAAAGATTTGTCAGGCTATTATTTTCCTCTGATGAATTTCCACATTATACAAAAAATTCAAATTAATATGTACTTCTTCATGACTTTTGCCAGTTATTTTGAAGTACTACTTTTTTTTTTTTTTAAGATTTTATTTATTTGTAAGAGAGCGAGAGCACATGTGCACAAAGAGGGGGAGCGGCAGGCAGCTCAGGGAGCTGCTGAGCAAGGAACCTACCCAGGGCCTCGATCCCAGGACCCTGCCATCATGACCCAAGCTGAAGGCAGACACTTTACCAACTGAGCCACCCAGGCATCCCTTAAAGTACTATATAAATCTATTACTTACTTTTTAACAAGAATATTACATTACAAATTCTTTGAGATAAGGACATAATATTTCCTAGTCTGTCCCTTAATATGTCTACAATAAATATTTGGTGATTTTTTTTTTAAATTGATGATTAAATCTTAAGAGAACTTATAGCTAATTTCCACTTTTCTACGGTAATGGGAGAAGAGAAAGAAAATAGCAATCTTTGAACTTGTTTAATCCAACTGGCTTAGACACTACCCTCTATTCACATTCCCCTTCTAAAAATAAATGTTTTAAAAACCTTGATAACAAGTAGGATTTGAGCATTTCTTTCTTACTTTCCTCTAGTAACTTCTGAAATATCTATTCCAATAAGAAATACTAAAAGAAAGCCAAAAATTAAGGAGAGAGGGGAAAAAAACCAAACTTTTGAACAAGCAAGAACTGGCTTATGTTTTCCTGCTCGGGGCATTCTTTTTAATGGCACCACATTTACTTTGAAAGAAAAGCTGAGTATTACTCTTTAAAGGATACGCTGTCAAAACTGCAGTTTTGCAAAGGAAGAATGCAGGGATATTGTAGTGTTCAAACATTAACTCTGTCAGTTTCTCTCTCTTTGCTCTAGTATTCCACTTGAGAAGAGGGGAAAAAGAAATGCAAGTTATTTACTGTTTAAAAACTAAAAAGTTGATTTATTTCAAGATTCAGTATAGCACTGTATTAACAAAGATGTAAATATTAAAAATAGAATAGAGTACCACAGAAAATAATCTTCATAAAAATATATACTTTTTGTTTGTAAATAAATTTAGTAACAATAAATTAAAATTTATCATTTAATAAATGTTTCTATGAATTCTACAGGCTATACAGACTTTTCAAAGTACAAGAAAATCATGATTCTTATAAAGTTATTATTAAATCTCAAAAGTGAATCTAGTAATTTTAAACCACCAAATTTTCCTACTTAGAGCTGGTACTCCTAAACGAAACTAGGTTAAAAACAGTAAAAAATGTTGATAATTTATGCTTGTTACTCTAGCCTGCTGGACTCTATGGACTCTGTACTAATTTATTTCACAAGAGACTTCAGTCTCATAATTTCCAGCCCTAGTTCCACACTGGACTTCTCACTTGGAGTGCAGAGTATACAAGCAGATACACCCTGCTCCTAGGGCACAGGGGTAATTCATAAACTCAAAGGGAAGCAGCCCAAGGAAATCAAATGTTAAATAAATCCCTGGAAAATAAGGAGGGCACAGATTGCATGGAGCACTGGGTATTATACGCAAACAATGAATCATAGAACACTACATCAAAAACTAATGATGTACTGTACGGTGATTAACACAGCACAATAAAAACAACAACAACAAAAATCCCTGGTGGGGAGGTGGGGAACCAAACCCCATTAAGGGTGCTTTGTTTTGTTTTTTGAATATTTTACTTACTGAAATAATAAAAATTATAATAGTATATAAAAATTAATCCCCCTTTCCCTAATTTTAAAAATTCAAAATATGAACTTCTATGCCTCTTTAAAGAAAAAGAAAACATTCTTCAAATGAGTTTAAAAAACAACAACTACAGAAACTCAGAAAACAACATCTGTCTTACCGGTGCTTCTGACATGAGAACAGGATGCAGGCTGGCTTCTGATTTAACATGCATTTTGTAGGTATGATCCAAAATAGCCTGGAAACTATCCCAGTCTTCAACTACAATATAAGATTAACATCCTGAAAACAATGCTTAGTTGAAGATGAATACAGAATCTTTTAAGAGACTGTTTCTACAGTTTAGCATTAACAATAGATAGAACCTACTTACTTCATAGATTTACTTCATAATATAGTACTTTAGTGCTCACTTTGGCAGTTCATATACTAAAATTAGAACCATAATACAGTATTTATATAGACATAATCTTTGTTTTCTATGAATATGAAAACTCTTTTTGTTTCCTTCAGCTTCCACAGTATCACAATCTGTAGATCTGTCCCAAATGTAATTAGTGTATCTAATAGGCCTATAATACCCAAAAAATATTATTCAGTAAGTACTTACCTAGTAAGTACTAGTACTTACTAGAGGCATAGTAGGCAATTTAAATGGTAAGAGAACATACAAAAGAATGGTATGATCTAGATCTGATATTCAAAAAGCTTACAATTACTTGAAAAAACATTAAAAGATACAAAAAAAAAAACCCCTCAGGGAATATAATATGCCTTAATTTGGCTTTCACCTAAACGTTCCATCAAAACTACTTGCATAAGTCACTAATGACCTTCTAACGGACAAATCCAGAGGAAACTTCCCATCTGTACTATCGCTTGACCTCTTTTAACATTCTCTGACACTACTGACAGCTCTACAGTTTAAAAACTTGTTTTGCCACTGTCCAAAGAAGAATGTCATGACTTGTACAACATACTCCCACAGGTGTAGGAGGATTTTGTTTGTTTTGGTCAATGAACTTTGTTAGTCACTCTAACTTTTCTCTTCCCTTCTTAGTGTAAATCTCAATGTCACAGCTGAGAACAACGAGAATTAATCACTTCCAGCTTCCAGAACTTGTTCTTCCCTTGGCCTTCTGCTGAATACTAATTCTCCTACATCCCTAACTATTCCTCCTTCAGGGGCACCTTTTCTTCTCTTCTGTTAAATACAGAACAAACTCTGACAAGGAACCCCATCCTCAACCCATGTTTCAAATTTCACATTCTTTCTGGCTAATATAATGCAACTCCATGTCTTAAAATTTTCCTCACCCACTTGCTCTAACAGCACCTATATTCAAACACTTTGAACACAGTAACAAACTCATTTACACACTGTACAGAAAAACACCTGTTTGCAAGGCTGACCCCCAGCTGGTATCTGGGAACTTGACTGACAACCAGTTCCCTACACTGATAGAAAATTTCCCCTAAATAATAAGAGTAGTTCACTGTGCCTAAACTGTTTGTATAATGTGGTTTATGCTGAACACCTTCTTTCCCTCTGGGAACCTTGGACTTTTGTACATGCAAGGCACAGGGTCCCTATGTGACCACCACAGTAAAAATCGTCTCCAATGAGCTCCTCTCGTAGACAACACACATGCTACATCTCGTCACTAGAGGAATTAAGTACATCCTGCCTGACTCCACTGTGAGAAGACTGAGAAGTCTGCACTGGTCTCCTCTGGACTTCACTTGATGTCCTTTTTTCCTATCTATTTTGCTTTGTATCCTTTCAGTGTTATAAATCTTAGTCATGAGTACAACTATATGCTGAGTCCTGTGAGTCCTTCTTGTGAATAACTGAACCTAAAAGTGATCTCATGTTATATACTTGTCTGTTAAGACCGTAAAACTTGCTCCTTCCCATTCTATCCTACTTCAATGAATGGCACCCAATCACCCTATTCAAAAATTGAAGAAACTTTTTCAACTCTTCTCTTTTCATCTCTTTGATATCTCTCAAAGCCACCTCAGAATCTCCACCAGTGATAAAATTTCAACCCTCTTCACTTTTCATCTGAATTCTCACCTCCCTACCTGATCCTCCTGTTTCTATTAACACCTTCCAATCTAGCCTACATACTGCTTTTAGAATCTCTCCAGCTGGCAAATATGAATATTTCACACCTCTGTTTAAACTCCTTTGGGGTTACCTTTCAGAGTTGCCAGCTTAATACACCCTTGGCATGGTTTACAAGCCTTATTATTACTGCTCCATGCTCACCTTTCCTGCAATTGGTCCTAACACATCCACTGTTACAGCTATACTTAATTGATGATCTTTCTAAACAGGCAGGCTTCTTCCACAGCCCCACCTCTTTACATATGCCAGCCTTCCAGTCAGGCTAATCTTTATTTATTGATTAAGATCCAATACAAAAGTTACCTCCTTTATGAAAATCATCACTGACCCCCAATAACAGAGTTAAATACCCCTCCTCTCTAATCCCACTGCTTATCAAACATAACTATACAAACATACAAATATTTGTATATTTATTGTATACTTATATCTATCTACCCTACAAGTCTCTTAAGAAGAGGAACATGTTCGATGCCTCTTTGTATTCTTAGTGCCTCGAACATCAGTTTGTGGAATAAAAATAATAAAATACCTGATAGTCAACTTACAAGTTTTATGTCTAAAACACAGCGTGTATATTCTATAAATAAAATCCACAGAAGCAAACATCGTACCCATCCCATTTTTTAGTGGTGAAATGGCCTCCGTATTCTCCCTGGGAACACGCAGGGCATTAGTATCTATATAATAGGTGGGGCCGCCCTGTTTGCCTTTATCGCCGTCGATTTCCATCAGTGTGCTTCCATCATCTCTTTCTACCACCATACCAATAGCTGTGGGGAAATCCACCTGGAAGAGTCAAGAACATGATAATACAAGTTTTACCTGCTTTTATCAAGTAGTCATTTTTTTCCAACTAAAGTCTTTTACTGTAATTGAGTCAGAATTTCTGCATGAATTTAATTCTACATAAATGGCGTTTTCATAGCCAATTAACTAACACTACACTTACTTTGGGACAGTCTTCACCAGCATAACCAGCTCTCACAGTGTAGGATCCAATATCAAAAACAAGAGCTCCAACTTCATCTGAAAAGATGAAAGGATAATTAACATTAACAACCTACAGGTATCATATGAAAATTAAGAGCACTTAATGTGCTTAAAATGAGAAAGTACATGAAACCTCTATTACAAATTAAAGCAGGTATTACATTCATATTATTACTAGCTTGAACCTGGTTTTAAATACATCTTAAAAAAAGATTCATTTAGTTAAAATATAACAAGTCATAATTGTATCAGTATAGGTTCAATCAGCAATGAGACAGTACACTAAAATTGGGTAATTTGCAAGGCCTTACTTCTCAAAAGGGCTATTTACAAAGATGTAGGGATAATACAGGAAAACCAAAAGGATAGTATGGTACCCTAGCACTAATAATACCACCCTTAGAACTGAAGAAACATGAAAAGAACTGTTATCAGAACCCAGAGAAGAGTTGTGTTTGGAGGGCTACCTGATAAGGAGCTGTGACTTCAGTTGAGGGATGCAGTGAGCCATGGCTAACCCTGAGGGGATGGAACCAGGCTAATAAATATGCCAACCTCTCTCTCCCCCACTGTCCACTGGCTCACATGATCTCACAGTTTATCACCCAAACTGGGCCACTTCTGAGTGCAAAAAGGGTTCCCTATTAATAGTTCTACCAAGACAAGAGGCATTAAGTAGAAAATATGGTTACCCTACCATGGGCCAAACCAGAGGTCAAGAGACCCACAAGAGACCCACTGAGGCAGTCTATGAAGATCAGCCTTTCCAGGCACAAAAAGGATGTAAATGGGTGGAAAGTAGATCTGGAGGGGTAAAGGGAAGATATGCAGTATACTTAGGTACCATTTTTTCAGATATTAAGGGAAATTACATCCCATGCAATTAGAGAAGAAACTTAGCAAAACTCCAAGAAAAAGAGGGACTCCGAAGAGTAAGAGTTTAAGATATAATTATACAGACCAAGTAAAAATCATGAAAATGAAGTTATCAAAGTTCACACATTTCAAAGATTTTTAGTAAAGTTTAATGCTGAGGAAGAAAGCTGGTAATTTTTTTTCACATTCATATTCAGAGAATAGCCTTTAATTATACTTTAAAAATATTTCACCCAAAACAGCATGCCTCCAAAAACAAAACACTTGGGTTTTCCAGACACTAATTTTTCAAGTAAGAATTTTTTGTTATCCTTAAAAAGAATAAAGAACTATTTTTTTTTAAAGATTTTATTTATTTATTTATTTGACAGAAAGAGATCACAAGCAGGCAGAGAGGCAGGCAGAGAGAGAGGAGGAAGCAGGCTCCCTGCGGAGCAGAGAGCCCGATGTGGGGCTCCATCCCAGGACCCTGAGATCATGACCTGAGCCAAAGGCGGCGGCTTAACCCACTGAGCCACCCAGGCACCCAAAAAGAATAAAGAACTATTATTTACCCCCATTAAATCAGCAAAATCCATCTGATAAGATCAAGTGTTGTCAAAGATGTAGGCAAAGAAGAGCTCCTACACATTTGCTTATAAAAGCTGTAAACTGATAAGACCTCAATGTACAATTCAGGGGGTCTGGGAATGTTGCCTACAACTTCAGTTCTGCGGCTTCTTCTATGGAGGGAGAGAAGGGGACTCTATATCAATAACATTCTACTTCTTAAAATATCTCCAGCAAATACAGTAAAATATTACATCTATCACACATAAACTTACACATTTTTAGTATGTTTGAAGTACTAAAAATTCAGTTTTAAAATAAAGAAAAATCAGTGGTTATACAGATATTTGTATAGCAATGTTTAGCAATGGTGTCCTTACAGAATAATGATCTCATTTTTATTCAAATAAACTGAAGAGCTACCTATTTTTACTTCTAATTTGGGAAAGGAATTTTCTGCACTTACTACATTTCCCAAAGTAATTATCCATTCTCTAAACAACCCCTGATCCAAATAATTTTGTCTGAAAGTAGGGGTGCATTTGTTATCACCATAGCTGTACATTCAGAACAAAGAGTAAAGTTACCCAATGAATATGAATTAATAAACGTTAATACTGACTAATCAGAATACTGGGCTAAAGAAATATCCTAACTAAACAAATGAATTGCCTTGCCCAGTTAACCAAAATCTTCAATTACCTTTCTCAAAGATCAATCTTTTGTCCTTCGCCAGGGCTCTTAACCTTTTCTGTATCGTGGACCTCTTTCACAAAGCTCTGGGCTGAACTGTTCCCCCCTAAAATTCCTATGTTGAAGTCTTAACTCCTAGTATCTTAGAACATGACTCTATTTAGAGATAAGGTCTTAATTTAAAGAGGCAATTAAATTAAAATGAGATAGTTAGGATGGCCCCTAACCCACTAAGACTGGTGTTTTGGCATGAAGAGGACATTTGGACACAGATACACAGAGGAAAGACCATGCGAAGACACAGGGAGAAGAGAGTGCTTATAAGCCAAGGATAAAGACCTCCAAAGAAAAGGACTCTGCCAACACTTTGATACTAGATTTCTTGCTTCCAGAATAGAGAGAAAATTAATTTCTGTTATTTAAGCTACACAGTCTGTGGTACTTTGTTACAGCAGCCCTAGCAAACAAATACAGACACATCAGGACACTTATGACTCCCTTCTTAGAATGTTTTAAAATAGATCACAGGGGCACTTGGGTGGCTCAGTGGGTTAAAGCCTCTGCCTTCAGCTCAGGTCATGATCCCAGGGTCCTGCGATCGAGCCCCAAGTCACGCTCTCTGCTTGGCAGGGAGCCTGCTTTCCTTCCTCTCTCTGCCTGTCTCTCTGCCTACTTGTGATCTCTGTCTGTCAAATAAATTAAAAAAAAAAAAAAAATCTTTAAAATAGATGACAAAAGAAACTAATTATAATAAAATATAGTTCTACCTGTGGACTACTTAGGGAGGCCAGGGACCCCATATCTGGAATCCCTCCCTTAATTTATCCTTTCATAGGTAATCTGCTCCATCCCTACAGCCTCAACTTCTACTAAAATTCCAATCTCAGGGCACCTGGGTGGCTCAGTGGGTTGGGCCTCTGCCTTCAGCTCAGGTCATGATCTCAAGGTCCTGGGATCGAGCCCCACATCAGGCTCTCCACTCAGCAGCAAGCCTGCTTCCCCTCTCTCTCTGCCTGCCTCTCTGCCTACTTGTGATCTCTCTGTCAAATAAATAAATAAAATCTTTTTAAAATAAATAATAAATAAATAAAATAAAATTCCAATCTCAAATCTCTCAAGCCCTCACCTTCATCTAGATCCATATCTCAAACTTTCCAATTTTAGTATATGTGCTGCCGAAGCAAGCACCCATATCTCAAACTTTTTAAAAAAATGTTACAAATAAGATTTTTTGTTACCATTAAATGTCCAAATTTTAAACAGATTCTTGGACTGGTAGCTCATATTCAGCCAACTTCATCAGGGGAACCTGCATGGTGCAGAGGGTTAAGTATCAGGCTCTTGGTTTCTGCTCAGGTTGTGGTGGAGTCCCCCATGCCCCCACGCCACCCCTGCTCCATGTTGAGTGGGAAGTTGCTTAAGACTCTCTCTGGAGGCGCCTGTGTGGCTCAGTGGATTAAGCCGCTGCCTTTGGCTCAGGTCATGATCTCAGGGTCCTGGGATCAAGCCCCACATCGGGCTCTCTGCTCCGCAGGGAGCCTGCTTCCTCTTCTCTCTCTGCTTGCCTCTTTGCCTACTTGTGATCTCTCTCTCTGTCAAATAAATGAATAAAATCTTAAAAAAAAAAAAAAAAAAACTCTCTCTGCCCTACCCTACACCACTCCCCTCTGCAAAGCGCACACACTCTCTCTCAAATAAATAAATCTTTAAAAAATAAACAGTAAAAATAAATGCAAGTTCGTCATTCTGTAGATCAGCAAGGCTCACTTCAAAAACATGATCCTTAGGCCTTCAGATGCGATTTTGGCTCCATTAAGTTCTCTTGACTAGTGTTTCTCCCGTACTTCTTAACACTGAACATAGGTGGTACTTCACATCATACCAATTTTTCTCAGAAAACAGATCAACTGCTTTCTTCTTGGGTCCCCTTCTAGCCCCTTTACTAAAGCACTTGTTCTTACCAACTGCCGTGGTGCTACTCAGAGAGCCAAAAGGTCGCATCTCAAACTTCTCAGTGTACAACATCAATTCCTCCTGATGTCCCACTGGTACCTCAAATTCAACATATCTGAAGCACTGTCTTCTGTTCCCCATCCTACCTAACCTAGTCTCAGCCATGCTATCATAATTTGTGGCCTAGTCAGCAGAGGCAAAACACTGAGAACTGTGAATGTCTTCACATTTTTCATACCCCTCAACAAGTTTTGCAAAACATTTCTGCTAAATATTTCTCAATTACCTTCTTCTTTACTACCATTGCGACTGTCTTAGGTCAAGCTCTTCTTTTAAAAAATTTGAGAGTGCAAGTGCATGGATGACAGACAGACAGACACACACACACACGCACGCACGCACACACACACACACACACACACACACACACGGGGGAGGGACAGAGAGAGAGGGAGAGAATCTCAAGCAGACTCCCTGAAGGCACAGAGTCCAAGGTGGGGCTTGATACAATGATCCCAGGATCATGACCTGAGCAGAAACCAAGAGCTGGATGCTCAACCAACTAAGCCACCTGAATCAAACTTTATCTCAACAGGGAATTAGTACAATTCCCTTTACGTACTGTTTCCCATCTCTTCACCTTCTCCATCCCCAATCAATCTGCTGCACTGTTATCTTTCAAAATTTTAACTTTGAACATATGGGTACATAAATCCTTTAATGAAAACAGAGCATCACTCAGTGGTTTCCCATCATCTACAAAATAAAATTCAAATCATTCCACCAAGTTCATATTCAAGGCTTAGCAAAATCTGACAGTAGTCCTGTATCCCACTTCACATACTAGCATTACCACCATGTGCGCTCACTAAGCTAACCTTTGCATATGTGGTCCTTCTCTACTCTTCTTCCACCATCCCCATAACCTCTCTTGTGAAGTTCTGTGACTTCCCCACACTGAGTTAGTAACTTTCTTGTCTGTTCTACCTTTGTAACTTCTACATATTGTCATTACTGAACACACTATGTTGAATTAGTTACCCTTTCTCATCATGTCACCCAATTCTCATCATATGGTATAAAAGATAAGATGCACCATTATTTCATACATTACAAAGAAAAAAAGCATGCTGCCAATTAAACTCTGCCAAACCATCAAGAAATGTTCCATGTTAATTAGACTGGAATTAAATTTTTTTTTAATTTTAAATATGTAAAGTAGAAAAACCCACAAAAGGAGAGAGAAATATTCCAACTTCAGCTCTTTAAATTTGGGGGGGTATACAACTAAAAACAGATAAAATATGGTGTCTATTTATTTGACTGACTCACCTATAAGGCTAAGCGTCTTGGTAGAGGCTATACCTGCCTGGCACATAATGAGCACTCAAAAACTGTTTTTTTAATGAAATGATAAATCTAACAAATCTATTATGCTCCTGTCCTAATTAGATGACAAACTATTTTGGGGGCGGGGGGCAAACTAGACAGAGTAGAATTTTAATCTGAGTGATACTCCTGATTCTTGGAATTTTACATCTGCCTATTTTCCTTTTTCAAAGGATGGGAAATAGATCTATTTCCTGTATCTTGTTTTGTTAAAAACTAAGTGCCAACAAACCCAAAAGAGGAGAATGGCAAAGGGAGATAGGGGACTTAAACCATAACCATGGAGGTCTGGATATTTAAAAACTGGGATACAATTTCTAACAGAAAAAATCCGCTGGATCCCTCTGCCTCAAAAAACACTGTTTTCACTTTTCTGAGGATATTGATGTTTTTCCACAGAGTAAATGGCTTTCAAATTTAGAGGTGTGGTGATTTTTCTGGGAAAACATGAAGCAATGGTGGCAATTTTCTAACCTGGTTTTAAAACATTCCAATATGATACTGAAGGCAAATGACTTTGGAAGAAGCATTTTATTTATTTTTTGTTTGTGTGTTTGGAAAAGGATGCCCCAACTCCTGGGGATGATGGTCTTGAGAAAATTTTAAAGATTAGATATTTGGGGGTGAGAGAGTGCAGGAATGATGAAACACAATTTATCAAAAGTGGACTGCTTATTTTTATAATGTGAGTTTGAAGAAAAGAAGAACCATGAAAAATAGTCACAGGGGCAATGAGTAGGCCCAGAAATCAGTTAAAAGTATGGAAATCTGCATTTCCATATTTTTTCCAAAGTATGAATTATGCATTATACCCAAGCTAAAGATCAATGTCAGATCTAGTCAGAAAACATTATTAGAATAAGATAGCTATAAATTTTAAAATTTAAAATGCTAAGATCTTTTAAATAAGCAAGTTAAAAATACAGACTACTGGGGGTCTGGGTGGCTCAGTTGGTTAAGCCTCTGCCTTCAGCTCAGGTCATGATCTCAGGGTCCTAGGATTGGGCCCCGCGTCAGGTTCTCTGCTCAGCGGGGAGCCTGCTTCTCCCTCTCTCTCTGCCTGCCTCTCTACCTACTTGTGATTTCTCTATTGAATAAATGAATAAAATATTTTTAAAAAATACAGGTTACTAAATTAATTACACAAAACCTGGGCAGGAGGTTTGGTTTTTTTTCACAGTATACCCTTCGCAAAGGGTGACCTACTACAAATACCAGCCATACCCGGGTAACTGCAACACAAAATCATACACTTATTTTTGTGAGTTTGAAGTATTTTATATATGAAATAGGCTTTAAAACATATTCCTCTCCATAAGCCAATGAGACAGAGGGCGTTTATTCTGAAGACCTAAAACATACATGAATATGCTGTGGCTATATAACTGAAAAATGACCTACGGAGAAACAACCAAAGAAATTTTTTTAAATAGGAAAGAGTTTTATTGAAATGCCTTTTTCTTCATTCCAGAGATTCTTGTTCACCACTTATTTGGAAGTTAAGAAACTCTGGGCCAGTTACTTTACCTTTTCCATACCTTATTTTCTTATTCCATTATATGAGAATAGCAGTATCATTTCCTAGGGCTACTGCAGACTGATGTTATTATTCCATTCTATGGGGATAGCAGTATCATCTCCTATGGCTGCTGCAGATTGAGTTAATGCACATATTAAACGCAACACATGAAAAGTCTCTGAGTACAAAGTAGGCACTCAAAAAATGCTACTAGCATTTATTAGTATCCATTTTTACCTCAGTCAAATTAAACAACGCCTTCTAAGGAAAAACTCATGAACAGCTTCTAGGTCTTTGGATCAGTGAACCTAAAGGTCAAAACAAAGTCAACATCCTCCAAGGGGCAAAGGCATAAAAACACCCAGTTTTTTGGTCAGGATGGCATCTTCAGATGGGAAAGAAGTAAACCATGAAGATCCACTGCCCTTTCTCCAAAACAAAAATGGGAAACTATTGACTCTCACATTTGAGAAATCAAAACCAAGAACATAAACGGGGAAGAAAGGGATGAGGATCAGCATATTACCGCAAAGAAACTCAAGCTACATTTCAAAAATTACTAAGAAAACCTCATTTCTATCCCTTACCTGTAAAATGCCATCTCTTCAGAAACAACAACCTTAATAGACACAATGACAAAAGCAACGCTCTAGATTTGTCTTGTTTTGCTCTAGATTTGTCTTGTTTTCTAAACTCAAACACAGCAAAAACCAGAATCATATACATCAGTGCTTCCTACCCATCTAGCAAGAATGAAAGCTGTGATTCAGTGCATTTCGAGTGGGGCTTGAGATACTGCATTTCCAAAAGGCTTGCAGGTGATGCGGACACTGCTGATCCATGGACCACACTTGGTGTAGCAAGTGTATCGTTATCTCACTGAACCTTCACAACCAACCCCTGGGTAGGAATTACCATTCCCAAAATGAGGAGCCTGAAGTTGGGAAAGGCTAAGTAACTTGCCGAACGTCAAAGGGCTCCATAAATGGTGAGACTGAAAGTACAAGCCAGGTCTGTGTAACTCCCAGGCCCGTGCTTATCTTTCCCCTACACCACAGCCGACCCAAGGACAACATCTTTAAGTTACAGGTGTTCCCAGGAGTAACTCCAGAGAACCCACAGTCAGCAAACAGGTAGAAGTTACTGAAAGGTGTGAGGCAGCAGAGCACGGAACGAGAAGAGGCTGCGTCCTGAGTGGCCGCCACTCCTCCAATCAGTGGTACCTCTCGAAGCTCGCGCTACCCTCCACAGGACGATGCGGAAACCCTCCGTCCACGCTTACACACTGCTGGGACCTCCCAAGTTTAAACACGCGCGCGCGCCCCGATGTAGCCGAGTTATGGAGACACCGGGGAAGATACGACCCTACGGCCGGCCACTCAAGCCGGGGCTCCGGCCCGACCCCTCAGGATAGAGTGCCCGCCCAGGAGGAGACCCGCACGCACCCCCAAAAACCCTGCTCCGGGTGCCGAGGCTGGAAGGAACCGCAGGAGGCGGCGACTCCCGGCGCCCGAGGCTCTCGCCTAGCCTGGTGGGCTCCGGGGGCGGGCAGAGCACGGGGCGGGGATGGGGCGGAGAGGCTGGGGTCCTGCACGGGGGAGACCGGAAGGGGCCGCCGGGGAGGGGAGGGCTGGGGGCGGCGGTTACAAATCCCACACGCTAAAAAGGCGCGCTCTCTAGTCCGGCCGCACTCACTCACCTCCCCCGTACACCCCGCCGCTCATGGCTGTTGTCCGCGCGACTCCTACGCTAAAGGCTACCGGGCGAAGTGACTGCGACGGCCGCGAGTGCGGGTCCTGAGAAGCACCAGCCCCCTACCCCCTTAACTTCCACCGCCACCCCCCTCAGGCAACAAAGCGGCGTCCACACACCCCGGAGCTCAGTCACACTTGCTGTCTGGTCTTATCGGCCAATCATGAGAGGCCCGGATACCCTCTAGCCAATCAAAACGAGGCTCTGCTGCATCCCTGCCGCGGCATAGCCAGTTTAGCCAATCGAAGGTAGCCAGGGAGGCGGGGAAAAGGGAAAGCGACGGAAGGAGGATAGGAGTTGGGTTGCGGAACCCGCCGCAGGCTGGCGGCGTGGGAGGGGGTGGGGGGAGGCTGGGGCGGAGCTTCCCGGGTGGGCGGGAGAGTAAGCCCGAGGGAGCCGGAGAGGGAGGAGACAGACTGGAGGCAAGTGCCGGGGTGGGTCTAGGGGTGTGGCTGGTAGCTGAGTACCGGAGGGAGTCGGGTAACCCAAAGTAAACCTCTGGAAAACAGTCTAGAAATAGAAAGTGTCTCCGCGCAGCAATTCCTAGTTTTGGACTGTGGAGAATGCAGAATTTTTTTTTCCCCAGGAAATGTACTTTCAGCTAACCTTTCTGTTAAAAAACTTAAAATGTTATGCTCAACTTTAGGGTAGGGAACAGTAAATCAGACAAACCAACAGGATCCCGCAATTTTTGAAATGGTTATTAATAATTAAAAGAAGAGGGGCGCCTCGGTGGCTCATGATCCCAGGGTGCTGGGACAGAGTCCGCATTGGGTTCCCTGCTCGGTGGGAAGCCTGCTTCTTCCTCTCCCACTCCCCCTGCTTCTGTTTCCTCTCTCGCTGTCTCTCTGTCAAAAATAAATAAATAAAATCTTTTTAAAAATAATTAAAAGAAGAAAGAGATGATATACTGTATACTTCCCCAACTAAATTTAGGTAGCACTTTAAAAATTATTTTTAGAAATATCAGCAATTTCTTTTATCTTGTGAGACAAGTGTAAAACAATCCTCATCCAAGCAAGTATCTAATACTAGATACATTCTCAGTCCGTCTACTGTTCTTACTCTCCTATTTTTACCAGACCAGTCCAGGTCACTATCGTCTTTCCCCCTGAATTACTGCAATAACGTAATTGCCTTGCCTCTTGGCCACATTGCAAGCAGCTCAACCTATAAAAACGCCCAAATGGGGTCATGTTACTCCAACTCAAACCCTTAAGAAGGATTGTATATTCTTGTAGTTGAAAGCAGTTCTTCCGTTGGTTTGTCTAGAGTCTAGACATAGAGGCTGCTCTTAACCTTAGGAACAATGGAATAAAGCCCGGTAAGTCTTAGTGCCAGCAGCTGGCAGAAAGTGATAGTAGGGTGAGGAACAACGCTAGTGAGGAACTTTCCCATTCACTTAACAGTATAATCTCAGTATATCTCATCATTTAGGAAACCCCCATTAACCCAATGAGGTAATGCAGAGATCTGCAAACCATTGCCCCATGGCCATAACTAACCTACTTTCTGTTTTCCTGTGGCCTGTGAGCTAACAAAGGTTATTCCACTTTTAAATGGTTTTTTGGAGGGGCACTTGGGTGGCATAGTTTAGTGTCTGACTCTTGTTTAGGCTCAGGTCCTGATCTCCCCGTCAGGAGATGGAACCCTGCCTGGGGCTCTGCTCTGAGTGCTGAGTCAGCTGGAGTTTCTCTCTCCCTTTCCCTCTGCCCCTCAGGCTTGTGCTTTCTCGCTCTCTCTCTAAAACAAATAAATCTTATAAAATAAACACTTTTTTTAAAAAAAAGAAATTGTTTGTCAGAGAAAGAGAGAGCACAAGCAGGGGGAGCAGTAGGCAGAGGGAGGAAGCTGGCTCCCCACTGAGCGCAGAGCCCGATGCAGAACTTGATTCCGGGACTCTGGGATTGTGACAAGGGGGAGGCAGATCCTTAACTGACTGAGCCAAACAAGTGTCCCTAATATTTATTTATTTTAGAGAGAGCGAATGGGCACTTGCAAGTAAGGTTGGGGTGGGGGGAGGGAGAGAATTTTAAACAGACCCCAAGCAGGCTCCATCTGAGGACCCTAAAATCAAGACCTGAGTGGAAACAAAGAGACTGACCTTCAACCGACTGAGCCACCCGGCGCCCCTACTTTCAAATGGTTTTTAAAAATATTTTTATGAATAATATTTTGTGACATGTGAAAATTATATGAAATTTGCATTTCAATGACCATAAACTAAACTTTACTAGAACATAGCCTGGCTTATTGGTTAATCACTTATGGCTGCTTTTGCTCTGTAAGGCCAAGTTGAGTAGTTATGACAGAGACTGTGTGACACTAAGCTGGAGAGCATGTTTACTATTAGACCCCTTGCAGAGTTACCAACCCCTAAGATAGTTCATTTAACACATCTAGCACCGTGCACTAAATACTCTATGTTAACTGTTGTCCCATCGTTATAGCTCTCATTATATAGATACACATCAAATCCTAAACCACATTTCCATTTCCACTCTGTGGTTTTACGCTGTGTTTGACTAATTAAGCTGATGAGCTATAAAATATGTGATACTTTGGTAATAATTAAACATTGAAGCAATACTATTTGTGTTCATAATACCGTAATTCATTTAAATCTGTTCACAATTTAAATGCATAGGAATTTATATATAACAGCTTAAGTAGATTATATGTATTGCTATCTCTCTTCAATGCTATCTCCAATCTCTTCCATACACATAGAGTTGGGTTGAAAAATTAATATATTTGTCCTACTATTTCAGAGTTCATCAGAAAACAGAACAGTTCAGTAAGGTGAATGAGAACCATACTTCTAGACTTCAGGGAGGCCTGAGATACTGTGAATGTCTCCACCCATAAAGAACACAGTGGAGTGCAGGGGGATCTTCAATATAACAACACATAGAAGACAGCTTGAGAAAATACTGGAAAGTTATTCTTAGCTGTTTTTGTTTAAAATAAGGGTTTTGCTTCATTCAATAATTTGAAAAGATATTATAAAACAGATCATTCATTCATTCATAATTTTAGGTCAGCTTATTCTCTTGATATATCACTGGACATGTTACTTTATATGATAATAAACCATCGTAATGAACTTCAAACGAACTGAACTTCAGAGTCATTTGATATGCCTTAACTAATGGCATGTTAACGCAGATACAAGTACACACTTAAGTCTTTCATAATTTTTTTTTTAAGATTTTATTTATTTATTTGACAGAGAGATCACAAGTAGGCAGAGAGAGAGGTGGGGGAAGCAGGCTCCCTGCTGAGCAGAGAGCGTGATGTGGGGCTCCATCCCAGGACCCTGAGATCATGATCCGAGCCGAAGGCAGAGGCCCAACCCACTGAGCCACCCAGGCACCCCAAGTCTTTCATAATTTTAATCAGCAAAATTGTTACAGGGCACTAAGATTGTTGGCCTTAATGTACTGAATTGTCAGAGGAAGAGACTGTTGAAAGAGGAAACCTATTTAGTATCCCAAGAGAACAATGTCAGGGAACTGCGCATCCTCAGTAATAATGACATTGTTTCCTTTGTGACAAGACTTACACTGTGGCAGCTTGTCTTCCATTCTTCATAATTAGGAAAATTGGTAGAAAATTCATTAAAAGAAAAACACTGACCCAGCAGAATCTACTTTGTAAGATATAAAATATGCGAGGGTTTTGGTTTTGCTTTTGGTTTTGGGTTTTTTGGTGTTAATATTTCTCCTCTGTAGCCTAACATGTTTTCCCTTAAGTCTTGGTTCAGCCTACATCAACATTACTGATAGCTAGTTGGGTTAAAAAAAAAACAACAACAAAAACAACAGCAACTCAAGGTTATTGTCTGTTTGCCAGTTCTCAAGGGCATAACATACCCAAGCAATCAATGCTTGCGATTTTCCCACCTAAGCCAGCATTCTCCTCATGTCTATCAACCTAAAAATAAAAAGATATTAAATTAACATATATGTAAACTTATTGAGCCCTTAGTAGATGCTCAGTGGTTGGTTGCCTCTGAATCCAGATCAATAAAAATAAATGCCCTTTCAGAAATCCTTTGTAAATCTCCAAGCTGCAAGAATTTTCTGTGTAACCGCTGCAATACTTGGTTTTTCCTCACTGAGTCGCTGGTCTTCCATTCTTGTAAGGCTGCATCTGCCTGCACAAGATGCCGTACCTCTCTCTTCCTTATTCACCAGCTCTGTCAGATTTCAGATGATGGAATCACAGCAGGTGTTACAAAATATTATCCATCTTGTCCTGTCTCGGACTTTATCAGTCTCAGAGTTGAAAAAAAGTTGCAACTTACTAATGTAAGTTAGGAAACACATTCAGGAGATTATCATTTGTTAAAAAGAAGGACACAACAAATCCTGTACATTTAGAATTCCTTTGTTTCATGCAGCAAAATATGGGATATTAGCAATTACCAAAAACTAATTTCAATGTAAACAGTTTTGTGGAGATATGTTTGTGAATAAGAAGTCATTGTAAGTACCAGTCTGTTCAGTGAAATTCCAAAAAATATAAGCACTACGGGGATAAAGAATAAATATCTGGAGTTTTTCACCAATAGAAATATGATTGATCAGATTTATATGTCTGTTTGCCATTAGAGTAGTAAGAGCTCTGCTAACCATTCAAATAATATGACATGGTTAGACAAAGAGGCAAATGAAAAATATGTGGTTATAGCTGGTACCTTTATAACAGGCCAATAGATTTGTCATAGTATTAACAATGTGATCCTGAAAAGACAAGTAAGGAAAGAAAAGATGAAAGTGCTAGATGTTCTGTGGATTTTATGTCTTTGTTGCTTTTTTCGTAATCTCTTTAAAAAATCTCTTTGTTCATTTGATAGTGCTCTTTTCAGAAATCACAGCACAAGCAAATACTGTCAACATTTAATCAACCATGCCACCTGGGGTCACTTCAGGGTCAATGCTGGGCTTCCCACTGATCTAGGTCAATGCCAGTGCCACCTTAGGGGACTTTTACACACCCCACGTGGGGTCACTTCAGGGTCAATGCTGGGCTTCCCACTGATCTAGGTCAATGCCAGTGCCACCTTAGGGGACTTTTACACACCCCACGTAGCAACACTGAACCAAGTCCAAGGTTCTTGTTCTGTATTGCTTCCTTTTTTTTTTTTTTTTTAAAGATTTTATTTATTTATTTGCCAGAGAGAGAGATCACAAGTAGGCAGAGAGGCAGGCAGAGAGAGAGGAGGAAGCAGGCTCCCCGCGGAGCAGAGAGCCCGATGCGGGGCTCGATCCCAGGACCCTGAGATCATGACCTGAGCCGAAGGCAGCGGCTTAATCCACTGAGCCACCCAGGCTGTACTGCTTCCTTAAAACCCTTGAAACTGTTCTTTGGAATACAAAGTTCATCTGCCATATAATAATGACTACAAATTACTGACCTCCTAATAAATGCTATCATAGGAAATGCCACTTTATATGTAGTATTTTCTAGGGAATCCACACAACATTCCTGTGAGGCTTTTTTCACAAGAGGCCTAGAGATTTCAGCAAATTGCCCAACATCACACAGCTATTGAAAGAGTCAGAATTTTAGGACGCCTGGATGGTTCAGTCGGTTAAGCGACTGGCTTTGGCTGACGTCATGATCCCAGGATCCAGGGAGCCTGCTTCTCCCTCTGCCTCTGTCTGCCTATGCTCTCTCTCTTTCTCTGATAAATAAATAAATAAAATCTTAAGGGGAAAAAAAAGGAAGAAAGAAAGAGTCAGAACTTGAAACTAGGGCTTTCTGACCCCAGCAAACATGTTATTCCTATTTTCCAAGATACCTTTCCTTTCTACTTTTCTATACCTTTCATAAATTTTATCTTTTTTTAAAAAAGATTTATTTCTTTATTTGAGAGAGAGAGTACACAGGGGAGGGGCAGAGGGAAAGGAAGAGAGAGGGAGAGAGAGAATCTCAAGCAGATTCTGCACTGAGCAGGGAGCCTGACAGAGGGCTAGATCTCACAACCCATGAGATCCTGACCTGAACCAAAACCAAGAGTCTGACATTTAACCAAACTGAGACATCCAGGTGCCCCACTTCTTGTAAACTTTAAAAACAAAAACTATATATATATATATACATATATATATATGTGTGTGTGTATATACACACATTTTTTTTTTAATCAAAATGTACAAAAAGACATACAGAAATTCTCCTCTACCTGTGTCCCCAGCTGCCCCATTCTCCTCTTCAGCTCTTTGGAGATGTTCTATGCTTCTATGAGTAATTATGTAGATATTTCACTCCCCGCCTTGCAACTTTCCTGATATAAATGGTAACTCTCACTATGGTAAGTGAGTTTTAAAAAGCATTCTCTTTGGAAACTAATTTTAAGATGTTTACTTCTGAGCATTTTTATTTAAAATATCTTAGTAGCTAGTTTATACACACAGCTAGAAACAAATAATACAGAAGGGTGAAAAAAGCAGGGTGCCTGGGTGGCTCAGTCAGTTAAGAGTCTACCTTCAGCTCAGGTCATGATCTCAGGGTTCTGGGATTGAGCCCTGTGTTGAGCTCCCTGCTCAGTGGGGAGGCTGCGTCTCCCTCTCCCTCTGCCCCATCCCATGCTCGCTCACTCTCCCTCTTTCTCAAACAAAATCTTTAAAAAAAAAAAAAGAGTGAAGAAAGCAAGTTTCCCTCCCTCCACTCCTTGAAATTCTATGGTTTCTCCACCAAGATTCACCCAGTCTTACCAGTTTCCTTTTTAACCTTCCAGAGATAGTTTTTTCAAGTAAAGACATGTATGTGCATCCTTTCTCCTACCTTGTTTATTTACACTAAGCAGTAGCGTACTGAACATGCTGTTTTGCACCTGACTTTTTTCACTCAACCATGTTATCTTGGAGATCATTCCATGTCAGTATGTGTAATTCTGTCTTACTCATTTTAACATCAGACAGAATTCCATTATATGTATATACCATAATTTACTTTACCGATTCTCTATAGACAGGTATTAAGTTGTTTCTAGTCTTTTGCTGGTATAAAGAATGCTGTGATTACTATTCTCTTCTGTATGTATATGGGAGTGAGTTCTTATGCAGGATGAATTCCCAGAAGTGGACTTGCTGGATCACAGGTTATATGCATTTCTTTCAATGGTCATTGCCAAATTACTCAGAGTTTGTACAATTTACATTCATCCATTAACATGTTCAGGAGTATACTTTTTCCTTCAAATCTCACCAGCGTAGAACTGTATCAAACTTCTGTCAAGATGGAGTTTTTATATAAGATGTTTCATTCATTCATTAGCTGTTTAGGCAGAGCCCCTGATTATACTAACTGATTATACTAATGGCATACCAGAATCAGGAATACATTTTGCAGGCTCTAGACTTTGGATGATAAAAGCAAGATGAATCTTTGATCACCTAATTTACTGAACACCCAGTGCCTCTAGGGCAGGCACTGAGAATACAAGGAGAAATGAGCTGTGTTCCACTCAAGGCCTGTAACAGCTCTCACATCCTATGAAAATGGCTGCTAACACATTCCAATTGCTACTTGGAGAATGGATTCCAAATGTTTACTTAAGCATCGGTTTCCACCAAAGCTTGCAAAGATGTGGGTGGTGGTTGTGCAATCCTTTCATTTAAAGTCTTTTTATCTCCACCCTGGCATATGAATAAGACAATCTTAAAGAAAAGGGAAAGCATTTGGCACACCCAGTTGGTGGTCCTCCCATTTTAATTGCAGGAGGCACTCTGGCTCTAGCCAGGGAACAGTTTCTAAATGTTTGTTTTGTTGGTAGGTATGAGAAGTATTTCCTTTGTTCTGGTTCTTTGACAGGTAGTGGGAGATCCAGGTTTTTTAGAAGAAGTGTATCAGAAATGGAGGAATCATTAATTACAAAACTATCAGTCTTTGCTGATAATTCAAATAACTGCCATCTTTCAGTGCTACCTAAACAGACTATAAGAAAACCTGTACTTAAAATTACCATTATGTTTGTTGATTTCTGATAAAAATGTCAAAAGTGCCATATTCAGATGGAAAAAAGCAAACATTGAGGAATTTGAGCATTAAACTGGGTCATAATTAGCCTATTGTACATAATCAATACAATGAGATGTGATTCTGGAGTCCAGCCTCTGCTTCCCACCCTCCCTTTACCTCATAGAGCTAATATGGAATCACATTATGCTACTCTAATTTACTCACTTTATCAACTGTCAGACTTTGATAAATTCACACAGGGATTATAAGCCCCTGATTTTATTCCTTGTACTGTGGTGCACCAAATCCGGGAATACATTTTCAGGTCTCTAGACTCTGAATGACAAAAGCAAGCAGAATAATTCACAAGCTAAACCTTTGATCATTTCATATCGTTCTGTCAGCTGTTAGAAGCATCAAAGTCACTCCCACTGTGCCAACTGGGCTAAAGTAAGAAACAGAGAGATAGCAATGCTCTGGGAAACTTTTTAGTGTCTATCCCCTGGGACATCTGAACAAAGAGATTAGGAAGGATTTTATCCCTTCGGAAAGGTTCCTGAGTAACATTTGACAGTAACCTTTGTGAATGCAATTGCTAGTTTTTCCCAAGAAGCCTTGTTAAAAAAAACTTTACCTTGGGGCGCCTGGGTGGCTCAGTGTGTTAAAGCCTCTGCCTTCCGCTCAGGTCATGATCTCAGGGTCCTGGGATCCAGCCCCACATCTGGCTCTCTGCTCCGCGGGGAGCCTGCTTCCTCCTCTCTCTCTGCCAGCCTCTCTGTCTAGTTGTGATTTCTCTGTCAAATAAAAAAAAAAAAAGAAAAAGGGGGAAATGATCCCTTCTTAAAAAGAAAAAAACTTTACCTAAAATTGCTCTACTTCACATCATTATCACTATGATCATAATCACATCTGTTAACTAATATTTACTGAACTGTGGTTTTTGCAAACTGCTGACTCTGAGGATACAATAGGAATAAGGCAAAGAAAATCAGGAAAAAATACACTTTGACAAACATATAATGCAGATAAGGATTGAAAGAGAACACAGAAATGAAAATGGTTATATATAACTAGTAGAGTCATGTGTACATTTTTTAATATTTAGTTTTGTGTCATAAATTTGTTTTAACCATTATTATTTTTTAAAAATCATTTAAAATTTTACACTAGGAAAATAATTTTACAATCCTAAATTGGGACATCATTCTCCAAGTTAAAATTGGTACATATTATTTTAGGCTTTTTTCTTTTGCTTGAACTATCTCTTTATCTACATAAGGATATAAATATAATTTTATATATAACTATAATACTTTCATATATAATCATATATAGTCACACACAATTTTATTAATGTAATTTGATGTATAAAATATTTAATAAAATAAAATACTATGTAAGTACACATTCTGTTCTAAATTATGCATTTTTTGCTTAATTTAAACAGGTTTCCATAGTGTTATATATAGATTTATCTAGTTTTTATAAAAATTATTATTTAGAACAGGGATCAGCAAACTATAACCTGTGGGTAAGTTGCATATTTTTGTGAATAAAGTTTTATTGGAACATCTTTTTTTTTTTTTTTAAAGATTTTATTTACTTATTTGCCAGAGAGAGAGATCACAAGTAGGCAGAGAGTCAGGCAGAGAGAGAGGAGGAAGCAGGCTCCCTGCGGGCTCGATCCCAGGACCCTGAGATCATGACCTGAGCCGAAGGCAGTGGCTTAATCCACTGAGCCACCCAGGCGCCCCTTATTGGAACATCTTATGCGTTTTTGTTTCTTGATTGTCTATGATGGGTTTTGTGCTATAATTGCAGAATTGAGTAGTTGCAAAAGGGACTTCATGGCCCACAAGCCTAAAATTTTTATTATCTGGCATTTTAAGAAAAAGAAAGCCTTCAAATTTCACTGTCAGGATATTTCACAGCAATTGTCTTTTAATCGTTTCAGTCATATCTGATTTTCTGCAGTTATAAATATTCATATAGATTAAACGATAGTTTTATCTTGAGTTATAAATATCTTGTGTGCTTATGTCTTTGCGTCTTTGTGAATATTTATTGACATATAGAAGTTTAAACTTTCTTATATTGACATTGATATGACTACATCAGTCTTTTCCTTTATGATTTTTGCCTTTAGTATCTAGCACAGAAAGGTGGGTCATTCACTTTTGTTAAAATATCCAACCCAGAGCTACTAGGGTCTGGCAGGTTTTGTTGGTTTTTTTGTTTGCTTGCTTGTTTGTTTCAGAATATCTAACCCTCAGCTGTATTCCTCAATACTTGGATGGGTCTGTTTACCCTCTTTCCATTTACATCAGGAAAACCGCTCAAAACCAAAGCAAGGCAAAGCCACTGCCAACCAATAGCTCAGTGGTCCTGTCCTGGTTGTGCTCCCAGCTGGTGACTGAGTTGATCTTCCCAGGCTCTGGATGAACTCCTTTCTTTATCTCCCTGCTAACTCCGAATTCTGACTGGCAAACCCGACTTGGGGCCCACCTGGCCTGGCTTTCCCCGGGGCCTCCCTGTGACTCTACCTGTGCCCTTGATTAGCCAGACACAGCTGAATTCTCCGAGTGCTAACCTCTAGGACTCCATACTTGCTCATGCCTTCCAAACCTGTCTCACACCCATACAGGCAACTTTTTAACTCGGCTTGCCTTATTTGTTGTGTGGTCACCAGCCTGGAAAGGTGAACAGAATCATTGCCCAATTAAACTGCTCTTCAGATAGTTCTCAGTGCATGGAGTTTGTATATATGCATATTTGTTACTCAAGAAAAAAAAATCCATCATGTAAGAAAAATCCAATTAGCCCTCTGGAGTAACACCTCTCAGGTACTTGAATGAAATCCCAGCGAGACTCAGACCATCCAAGAAAAGATCTGGGAGCACCGAGGAAAGAGGTGAGAAGGACACATCTATATTAATAAAATTAACACTTACAATTAGCTGTTTTTCTTTAAGTAATCTCTATACCCAGTGTGGGGCTCAAACTTATCACTCCAAGACCCAGAGTCACATGCTCTACTGACTGAGCTAGCCAGGAACACCTACAATTAGCTATTTTTTAATGATTCAGAAGACCTAGAGGTTGACACTACAGTATAACAATTTATAGGACTAAGTAAAAAAAAAAAAAAATACTCTTTCTTGAAGTTTATGAGAATTTACCATCACAAGTTTTATTGGTGCTAAGAATTCATTTCCTGGGCCACCTGGGAAAAGCCTCTGCCTTGGGCTCAGGTCATGATCCCAGGGTCTTGGGATCCAGCCCCACATAGGGCTCTCTGCTCAGCAGGGAGCCTGCCCCTTTCTCTCTTTCTCTGTCTGCCTCTCTGCCTACCTGTGATCTCTGTCTGTCAAATAAAGAAAATAAAATCTTTTTTAAAAGATGAAGTTAATATCATTAAAAAAATTCATTTCCTCATAAACTGTACAGAATTACCTTACAAAACATAATTGCATGGAATAACTCTTTCTGTTGTTGTTGTTGTTTTTAGAATAGCTATTTCTATTAAAGATTTTATTTATTTATTTGACAGACAGAGATCACAAGCAGGCAGAGAGGCAGGGGGAGAGAGAGGAAAGCAGGCACCCTGCTGAGCAGAGGGCCCGATTCAGGGCTTGATCCCAGGACCCCGAGATCATGACCTGAGCTGAAGGCAGAGGCTTTAACCCACTGAGCCACCCAGGCGCCCCTAGAATAGCTATTTCTAAAATGCAGTATTTATTTTCTTTTAAATTCTTGTTCATCATTTACAACTCTCTTTCACTGAATCTTTCCAGGAGGAATTTCCAATTCTCTTTGCAAACTAACAAACATAACTTCAAAACACCCGAATTTGTCTAGAAGCATAAAGTGATTGCATTTTTTCCTGAGAAAATTTAGCTATTACTTCTATTGGATTTTTTTTTTTAAGATTTATTTACTTACTTGAGAGAGCGAGTGAGTGGGAGAAGGGGCAGAGAGAGAGAGAGAGAATCTCAAGCAGACTCCCCAATGAGTGTGGAGCCTGACCTAGGGCTCAATCTCACAACCCTGAGATCATGACCAGAGCCGAAACCAAGAGTCAGATGCTCAACCAACTGAGCCACCCAGGCACCCCTACTTCTATTGAATTTTAAAGATGAGGAATAGCAAATAACAATTCCTCTTATTTTCCCACCTAACTCCAGCCATTCTTTTCTTGCCTTTTCCTAACATTGTGAAGTCAAAGTCTGGATTCTCTTCAATCATCTCATTAGATGTTGTATTAATTTCCTATTACTGCTATAAGAGAGTATCACAAAATTAGTAGCTTAAAACAGCACATTTTTTTCTCTTACATTTCTGAAGGTCAGAAGTCCAAAATCAGGTCTTAAGGGGAACAGATCAAGGTGCCTATAGGTCTGTGTTTGTTCTGGAGGTTCAAGGGCAGAATCCATTCCTTGTCTAGAGGTTGCCTGCATCCCTTGGTTCATGGTCCCACATCACTGTGCTCTGTTTCTCTCAACATATCTCCTTTTCTAACTCTGACCCTCCTCTTTTAAGGATTCTTGTGTTCACCCAGGTAAACCAGGATAATGTCCCAATCTTAACCTTAATCACATCTGCAAAGTCTGTTTTGCCATGGAAGTTATTAATACATTCCCAGACTTTAAGGATTAAGTCATGGACATCTTTGGGAGGACCATTATTCTATCTACTACAGATGGCGTTCTAATCTAGTCATCCACTTGATCTGCTTTATAATTTTGTCCAGATTAACACACTAACAGAAAAACACCATTAATATTCTCTGCCCTTAAAACTAAAGTATAGGGCTGGGGCGCCTGGGTGGCTCAGTGGATTAAGCCGCTGCCTTCGGCTCAGGTCATGATCTCGGGGTCCTGGGATCGAGCCCCGCATCGGGCTCTCTGCTCCGTGGGGAGCCTGCTTCCTCCTCTCTCTCTGCCTGCCTCTCTGCCTACTTGTGATCTCTCTCTGTCAAATAAATAAATAGAATCTTAAAAAAAAACCAAAAAACAAAAAACTAAAGTATAGGGGTGCCTGGGTGACTCAGTTGGTTAACTGTCCAGCTCATAATTTCAGCTCAGGTCAGGATCTCATGGGTTAGAGGATCAAGCAAGCCCTGTGCTGGGCTCTGTGCTCAGCGGAAAGTCTGCTTGAGAATCTCTCCCTCTACCCCTCCCCCCACTTTCTCTCTCTCTAAGATAAATAACTTAAAAAAAAAATAAAACTGAGGTATAAAGACAACAGCTATGCCCATGAAAAGAGAGAAAATCAGAGATTAGGGCAAACTAATCTTACAGAAGATTAGTTTCTTCCACAACCTTCTGTAATGATCTATTTCCATAATTATATAATCACATATCCTCTCTGCTAGTCCCCTGCATACGTTGGCTCTGTTCATTCTCATATCTCCCATGCCTGGTCTTTAAATAGGATCTCCTTTGGAGCAGTAGGAACTCCCTGTTCTAGGGTCGACAAGCTTCCCTACATCCTTGAACACAGTTTCTGTTAAATGTAGTTCATGTCTCACTATGATTAAACATTGGTTTTCCCCGGGCACCTGGTGGCACAGTCAGTTAAGTATCTGACTCTTGAGTTCTGCTCAGGTCGATCTTAGGGTTGTGAGATCCAGCCTCCCTCCACCTCTGGGCTGCACACTGGGCGTGGAGCCTGCCTAAGATTCGCTCTCCCTCTGCTTCTGTCCCTCCCCACGACACACACACACACAAACACTCACTCTCTCTCTTTCTCTCTAAAATAAATAAATAAATCTAGGGTACCTGGGTGGCTCAGAGGGTTAAGCGTCTTCCTTCGGCTCCAGTCATGGTCTCAGGGTCCTGGGATCCAGCCCCACATTGGGCTCTCTGCTCAGCGGGAGCCTGCTTCCCCCTCTCTATGCCTGCCTCTCTGCCTACTTGTGATCTCTCTCTCTCTCTCTCTCTCTCTCTGTGTCAAATAAATAAATGAAATCTTTTAAATAAATAAATAAATAAACAAATCTTAAAAAAAATTTACCAAAGAATAAAAATATTTTTCATCTCTTCCTCTGTGTGTTAATCCCTGGGACAATGTTCTGTCCCTGTAGACCTCCAGGGTCCTGACCTCTCTCCTTTATTTATTTATTTATTTATTTATTTATTTATTTATTTATAAGATTTTATTTATTTATTTGACAGACAGAGATCACAAGTAGGCAGAGAGGCAGGCAGAGAGAGGCGGGGAAGCAGGCTGCCTGCTGAGCAGAGAGCCCGATGCGAGGCTTGATCCCAGGACTCTGGGATCAAGACCTGAGCGGAAGGCAGAGGCTTAACCCACTGAGCCACCCAGGCTCCCCTCCTTTATTTATTTTTTAAGTTTATTTTTATTTTTTGTTAGTAAACTCTATACCCAGTATGGTGCCTGAGATCAAGAGCTGCATGTTCATCCAACTGAGCCAGCCAGGTGTTCCTCCCACTTTTTAAAAGTTTATTAATTTTTTTGGTAATAATTGACCTCTCTCCTTTAAAACTGCAATCCAAGGCTGGGGCTTTATCTGTGACCAACTTTCCTGGTACTGAAAACCTCTTTTGTATTGTTTCAATTCTCTGAATGTTACCTGTGTCTAGATCCCAGCACTGCATTCACCCTGTGGCTGACCATTCACTGGGAACCTGAATTACATAGGTTCACATACTGCCTGACTACTGTGTTCTGCCGGCTTGACTGGACATTTTTCCGGTACCAACAGCTGGATCTTTATCCCTGGCACCTGTCCACAAAAGTAGTCTGGCCCAGCTTCAGTTTAGTCTAGTTCACCAAGCTGCAGTGAACTTCTCTGTGACCAGCTATGTAATGAGATACAGTACTATCTCACCCCCCTAGCTTTCTACAACTCTCTCACCCTTTTCAAACTAGACCTTTCATCTCCCTTTGTTCTCCAGTCCCTTAATATCTACCGGGCTACACAGATGCTCTCCTTCTTCCTTGCATCACTCCAGAACATTCCAGCCATTTTAGATTCTCTTATGTCTTGGCTTCTCTGCCATAGACTCTCTACCAATATCCCAAACTTGGTGGGTCCCTGGGGTAATCATTCAGACCATTTATAAAACTTCCAGTTCTCTTCCCTCCAGTACCTGGTAGGATCATACTTCTCCGTTCCCCTACTTTGGCCAGTGAAATGTGAGTAGTTTTGAGGAGTCATACATCCAGGCAGAAACGTTAAGAGACAACGCTTCCTTTGTCATGTTCTCTTTCCTTTTGCCTATGTGACAATACTCTCTGAAGTGGGGAAAGTGGCCCCAAACTGACCTACAGTGGATGTAGCACCAGGAGAGTAAACGCTTGTTGTTTGAAGCCTTTGAGACTATAGGTTTGTTGTTGTAGCATAACCTAACCTATCCTGAAAGAAACTGGCCCTACTATCTATTTTCTCGACTGCAGTTCTCAGTCTGTAATGGACCTGGTTGCTTTGCCTGACGAGCATTCCCCTGAAAACCCACCCCTTCCCCACTTTGGGTCCATGTAATTCATGGTTTTAGGAGTGAGTTTATGATTAAGATTCAGGCAATCATACTGTCCCAGCCCCTAAGCCCCCGTGACTGGTCCAGCATGGGACACCTTACCCAAACTGGGCCAATTATAGTCTATCCCAGGATTTGGCTGGGGAAATTGGGAAAGGAGGGCTCTTTTTGTGTGGGCTTACTAAAACAGGTAGACTACGTTGTTGGGGCTGCCAGTGGCTATCTAGGAAAGCAGAGCCAAAACAGAGAGAAACATACTTTTGATGACAATTGTTTGAGGCCCTGGATTTAGCTGTCTTAAGAATGTCTAGACAAGGGGCACCTGGGTGGCTCAGTGGGTTAAGCCTCTGCCTTCAGCTCAGGTCATAATCCCAGGGTCTTGGGATCGAGCCCCACATCGGGCTCTCTGCTCAGCGGGGAGCCTGCTTCCTCATCTCTCTCTGCTTGCCTCTCTGCCTACTTGTGATCTCTCTCTCTGTCAAATAAATAAATAAATAATCTTAAAAAAAAAAAGAATCTCTAGACAATCTTCGGGCTTTGCTGTTACTTAAGCCAATTGATTATCTTTAGACTCTAATCTAGTTTGAGTTGGGATTTCCATCAATTACAACTGAAAAAGCACTGACTAACATAGCTTGAAGTGTTAATGGAATATCACAAAACTACACAATTTTCCCTCCACTTTTATGCTATTGAATATCTACTGAATTCTCACTGGGCTCAGCAGTCTTTTGTTCAGCTTTATTTACTTCCTATTACATTCCTCATGGTGCTTATATACCAAACACTTTCTATTCTCCTTAATTCCTTTCTCGCTCTCCAGGATGAACTGGCCTTTCGCTCCTCTGAAATCAAGTTCACCTGCCTTGACCACCTACGTATTTTCATCTATCGATCTCTTTCCAAAGATACCCACATCCCTCGTTCCTCCTGGTGGCTTTCGCGTCGTGGCTCTCCTCTGCTACCTTGGACCTCTCCAGTGCCTTCACTTCCTTTACTCAGCCTGGGAATGGTTATTCATAGCCTCTACCTTTCTTTTCTCACAGTACACATCCCTGATACCTTTGACTGTATCTGGCAAATAGCTCTCAAATCTGTGTATTCCAGTCTTGGCCTGCTAGACTTTGGCATTCACACATCCCAGTTGGGAATGTTCTTCAAACCTGACATGTCCAAAAATGAACTTATTCTGCTTTTCCAGAACTCAAGCTCTGAGTTATTCCCAGCCATCCCAGTGACTGTCTGGTACCCTCAGACCCAGTGAGCTGCTATGTCCTGTCCATATCGCCTTACAGCACCTCTCTAAACTATACCCTCCTTACTACAAACACAGGTACTAGTTCTTTTATTTTAGACTTTTATTACCCGGTTTTTCCCTTCCGGGGTCAGACTCCAAAAGGCCAGAAACAAAATGATGCAGAAAAATACACATTAAAGTAAGTTTTAGGTTGCTACTTCTTGTCCAGGTGCCTACATCAGTTCAGGACTCTCAGTTGAATGCCTGCTACAGATCTCTTGTTATTCATGAGTTGGGTCTCAGTATTTCCTATCCCTGATGATATTCTTGGCACACTTGGAATTAATACATCTTATGCTCAGTGAACATTGCTGCAAAATTCTTTTGTCGTCCTCAGGGCTCCACTGAAAATGTTCAACATGCTATTGTGAAAGGTTTCCAGAACTCATGCAACATCACTGTTTTCTTCGAGCATTCTCCCAGCCTGGTCCCAGACTCTGATCTTCTTATTCCACTACTATCCTTTTGTATCAGAGCCTAAAAATATGCAACATTATATAAGCCTCAAATGTAAAGACATAAACCTGGAAGAATCAGCCTCAACAGCAGTAATCCACCCAGCATCCCTCCTGTCTTCTGTTTAGCTCATTCTCTTCAGAAGATGCTTCCAGTTCCTTTCCTGAAGGGCAGCAAGGATCACATCACCCCCTTTAAAAAGTTTAGTTGCTCACACTAACTACAGAATCCAACCCAAATTCATTTGCCTGGTATCTTAGACCCATTCGAGCTGTTAAAACAAAATGCCATAAACAGGGCAGCTTATAAACGACAGAGAGGCTGGGAAGTATAAGATCAATAGGGTCAGTTTCTTCTGAGGCTTCTCTCCTTGGTTTGTAGATAGCCATCTTCTACCTCTGTGTTCACACGGTCTGTCCTCTGTGTGTATACGTGTCTGTGTCCAAACTTCCTCATTTTGTAAGGACATAAATCATATTGGATTAGGGCTCACCTTCAAGACCTCATTTTCATCTAATTATCTCTTTGCTGAGTACTAACCAATATGCTGTTCTTTGAAAGGTAGATTTCACTTGAATAGGCAAAAAGAGGATGTCATCTTGTGAGCAAAGCCCAGGGGCAAGGAAACTTCAGGGAATGCCGTGTGGCCAGTTTGGCTGGCTGGAGAACCTGGTCATGGGTGGATAGGCTATGCTATGGGTTATATTGGGTCCCCCAAATTTATATGCTAAAGTTCTAATCCGTGGTACCTCAGAATGTAACTGTAGTTGGAGATAAGTTCTTTTTTTATTTTATTTATTTATTTGAGAGAGAAAGAGAATGCATTTGCAGTAGAGAGGAGCCGAGGGAGAGGGAGAAGCAGACTCCGCGCAGGGCTGGGTCACAGGACCCTGGGATCATCACCTGAGCCCAAGGCAGATGCTTAACAACTGAGTCATCCAGGTGCCCTGGAGATAAGTTCTTTAAAGAGGTAATCAGCAGACAGCCCCTCCTCTGATAGCCTACCTACCCCTCCCTTGCGGAGTATTCAGTAAACTTCTATCTCCTTAAAAAAATAACTAAATTAATAAAAATGTACTTAAATTAAAGCGAAATTTTTAAGGTGGGCCACCATCCTAATCCTAGCTATCTTTCATGAAGTCTTTGCAGACACTGGATTAGTTAATACTGAACAATTGCTACTAAAGAAAATACAGGGTTATGTCCCGTGAGCCTCTGGTCACAACATTTTTGTCAACCGATTAATATATAATCTTGTTTTTATGTGTGTTTCTGTTTAAAGGTGTTTTATTTAATATATGTAGTTGATTCATTAACATTGACCCCAGAGCCAACAGCGCAATAACACATGCCTGAATGAAGCTCATGGAATGCACAAGTCTGTTTCTGTAGGGCAAATGGCAGCCTTCCTGTGCTTGAGAACACCAGGCAGCACCTCACCACTATGCTTGGGGGTCATGTTAAATGATTAATTAATTAGATAATTAATTAGATACTTAAATGCAAAGTCACCAAGAGAAATAACAAAAATGCAAAACTGTGGCCCAAAATAGACCTAAAGACTCCTTGTTTACAGCATGGTGTGAAGCCAGAAGGCAAAGTATCACCGTGTTTAAACTCGGCTGGGAACATGCCTGTGAGGTGACTCAGATTGTTCATCGCACCGCACAGGTTCACGAATGACTCCGACAGGGCTGTGAGTATTCACTCGGGGATTACAAACAAATCCTTGCAAGCAGATGAATTCGCAAATACGGGATCTGTAGATATTGAGGATCAACTGTGCTACTAATTTCATTTTATAGGTAAGGAAACTAAGACTCAAAGCGGTTGAAAACTTACACAAAGTTACAGTTTGTGAAATTGGCACCGCCAGGATTCAAATTCCATTTTGTAGAAGAGGGAGATGTTTTTCACCTCTCCTGAGTCAGGATAGGATGAAGAGACTTGAAGAAATCAGTCAAGCCCATTAACACGGAGGCGGCAAACAGCGAACAGCCTTTACCCAAACTTGCCCATTACCGGAAGCACGCTTTCTGGGAAGGGCAAGATATTAGTGGTGAGCAGTTTCATACTTTAAACAAAGAGGATGGTTGTTCGTGTGATGGCCCTAGAGCCTAACGGACCAAAATCCGTAGCCTTCACGTCTGCAGAAGTTTTATTGTCATCTTCTCAATACAATTCTGCTTAAAGAAATAAAACAGCATTCACACCAAGGCATTATGGGATATACAAAAGCATAATTGGGGCCATATTATAATAGAGCAATTCAAGGAATTAATTGTCAAGTCTATAAAGGAGATTTCATGCACCAAAATCTTACCATATCACAGTAAGCCATTAAAAAAAAAAAAAGCATTTATTCATTAAAAAAAAAATCTATTGAGGGACGCCTGGGTGGCTCAGTCTGTTAAGGAACTGCCTTCAGCTTAGGTCATGATCTCAGGGTGCTGAAATCGAGTCCTACATCAGGCTCCTTGCTCAGCAGGGAACCTGCTTCTCCCTCTGTCTGCTGCTCCCTCTGCTTGCGTGCTCTCTCTGACAAATAAGTAAAATCTTTAAAAAAAATCTATTGAGTTGCCACCACATACTGAATGTTAGGCTAGGTACTAACATCAGTGGCCCATATGAAACTGCTTCTGCTTTGGCCATATTCACAGCATAGTACCTGAGATACGTGTAGAATAATTGTGTGTGCCCTTGTGTGTGAACTCCTTGGCATTCCTATCCACTTCCCTCTCCCTCCGCACTTAATGCATCTGTAGATTTGTGCAGCTGAGAGCCTCCCAGGAAAACTCAAACCACCTCCCTTAGGGCTGAGATACATTGAACAAATGGCTTGATCTGGGGATGTCAGAAGTCAAATTACAAAGCAATTTCAAGACACCGGAGAGGCAAAAAAGAGTCAGGAATGATAAGTGAGGGCAATAAGAGATTCTGGGAGTCCCAGGAAAACGGTGCCTTGGGCCACTTCAGAAGGACTCTTTCTTGAACCTGTCTTCACTGAGCCACTACATGTTACTGATTTTCTTCTCCTGTCAATGCCCTCCCCCTTGTGGAACTCACCTCCTCTTTCCCGCCCCTATGTAAGAGTCAGTCCTCAAGTCTCTCTTCTTTTCTATCTCTTCTTACTCCCTAAGTGATCTCATCCAATCTCCGATTTTAAATTCAGTCAAGGCACCGACAGGAAACAGATGGGACACTCAAATTAAGATAATTTAAGCAGGGTCCACTAAAGGACTGTTTATAAAAGTGTCAGGATGGGACACCTGGGTGGCTCATTTGGCTTCCGCTCAGGTCACGATCCCAGGGTCCTGGATTGAGCCCTGCCTCCAGCTCCCTGCTCAGCAGGCTGCTTCTCCCGAGGCCCATCTGCCTCCCACCCCGCCCCTGGCCCTGTGCTCTCTGCTCTCTCGTTCTCTCAATCTGTATCTCAAATAAATACGAATTTTTTAGAAAATGTAAGGATATCAGTACTCTGAAGCTAGTGAGGGGAGGAGCTGTCCTAACCATAGTCCTGCGGGGGTGAAGGGAGGGAGTACTTACTGCATAGGAGAGAGACAGTTGTGTGACCTGCCTGACAGGTCATGTATTTTCATGGAGGGTCTCAGGCAATTGAAGGAAAAGTGCAGGGAGAGTGCTGGGAGAATGGACTACCCCATCTTACTCTCCTCCCTTCTGATCTGAATCCAGCCCAAACCAGAAGTTTGGAGTCCATCCACTTAATCCATACTGGTTAGTCGGTATGGAGGCAGAAAGAAGGGTGGACAGGCAAGGAGAGAGAATTTGGAAGGCCTATACAGATATCCAGCACACTGTTATATTGTAAACCCCAAGATTATAAGCTCCGATCCTAACTTTGCGAACTGAGTCACAGTGGCCTACTTGGACATCTCCACCACCTGAACTTTCACTTGATTTTTCCCCGCTGCAGCCTGGTCCCCTCCTAACCGGTTCATTTCCCACTTCCCTCCAGTTTTACTACCATTCACTTGGTTGCTCAGGCCCCAACCTAGCTTTCATCCCTGCACCGTTTATTTCTCTTACAGCCAGTCCATGAGCAAGTTCTGTCAGCTGTGCTTTGAACAAGTGTCCAGAATCTGGATACGTCTCGTCTCGTCACCTCCATTGCTTCCATCCCAGATAGTGCCTGTCTCTTGCCTGTATGACTTCAGTAGACTGTTAATTGTTTTTCTCACACCCCTCTTACTCCTACTAGGGTCTATTCTACTTTTGGCCCCAGGAGGTCTCCACAGTCAGTGTCTGACCTGGTACCCTGTTTACATTTCTTCCCAGCAACTATCTCAACTTAAATGCCTATTACATGTTTATTCCTCCATCTCTTTCTCATTTTCTCTGTTCAAGTGTAGGCTTCATGAAGGCAGGGGTCTTCTTTACTACTGAATCGTCCCCTCAGTTGAATAGGCTATTTCTTGTTTTGTTTTAAGATTTTACTTATTTATTTGTCAGAGAGAGAGTGCACCAACTGGGAGGGGCAGGCAGAGGGAGAAGTGGGCTCCCTGCTCCCCAACACGGGACCTGATCCAGGACCTTGGGATCATGACCTGAGCCGAAGGCAGACACTTAACCAACTGAGCCACCCAGGTGTCCCAAATAGGCTATTTTTTGAATGAAAAAAATGGGTAATGCTTCTGTGGAAGATGTTGTGAAGAGAATGAGAAGACATACTGCAGACTGGGAGAAATTTTTTGTAGAAGACAAATTTGATTTAAAAAAAACAACAAGAACTCTATTATCCAATAGAACCTTTAAATTCCAATAATAAGAGGGACGCCTGGGTGGCTCAGTGGGTTAGGCCTCTGCCTTCAGCTCAGGTCATGATCTCAGGGTCCTGGGATCAAGCCCACATCTGGCTCTCTGCTCAGCAGGGAGCCTGCTCCCCCACCCCTCCGCCTGCCTCTCTGCCTACTTGTGATCTCCATCTGTCGAATAAATAAATAAATAAATCTTAAAAGAAAAAGAAACATAAACAACTTGATTTTTAAAAATGGGCAAAAGTCCTGAGCAGCCCGTATCACCAAGGAAGGTATACAGACATTTTCCCCATTCTCTATCACGGCACAGTATCAGGATGAAAAAAGAGAACCCATGTGGGAACCCTGCATGCCACAATGTCTGTGTTGAGAGAGTGGAGACAGACTGATCCTGGCAGCCACAGCACTAGAGCAGAGGCAGAGCCCTGTGTTCACCAAAGCTAGATATACCATCAGACGCTCGGGGATCAAGACAAATGAAAAGATTGCACGGTCCGTGGGGCCAATGTGGAAGAAATTCCAAAGGAAAGTCTAAAGGCATGAGTGTATGAGTCAAGAAAAATAACTTCTCAGATGCTAGGAACTTTGGTTTTGGGATCCAAGAATGCATTGATCTCGGAATCAAGTATGCCGTAGCTTTGGTATCCATGGCCTGGACCCCTATGTGGTACTGAGCAGGCCAGGTTTCATCACCACAGACAACAAGCGCAGGGATCAAACAGAATTAGCAAGAAGAGGCTCTGTGTTGATTCCAGTAGAAGCATGAGAGGATCATCCTTCTTGGCAAATAAATGCCTATTTCTATCCAAAAGGCCCATAACATTTTTTTCAAAGAAAAAACCATAAGATATACAGATGGCAAACAAGCATATGAAGAGATGCTGAACATCATATGTCATTAGGGAATTACAAATTAAAACAAGACATCATGGGACACCTTGATGGCTCAGTCAGCTCAACAGTTAAACTGTTGGTTTCAGTTCAGGTCATGATCTCAGGACTGTGAGATCGAGCCCTGTGTCAGGCTCTGCACTTGGCGGAGTGTCTGCTTGAGATTCTCTCTCCCTCCCCTCCTGTCCCTCCCCTCCCTCTAAAATAAAAAGCAACAACAACAAAACAAGAAATTACTACACACTCATCAGAATGGCCAAACTCCAAAACACAGCCAACAGCAAATGTTGAGAGGGCTATGGAGCAAAAGGGACTCTCACGGCTGCTGGTAAGAATGCAAAATGGTGCAGCCACTTTGGGAGACAATTTCGTTGTTTCTAACAAAACTGAATATACACTTACCATATGACCATTGTGCTCTTTCAAATTCACCCAAATGAGTTGAAACTTAAGTCCACACAAAACTTGCACACAGATGTTTATAGCAGTTTTAGTCATAATTGCCAAAACGTGGAAGTAACCAAAATGTCCTTCAGTAGGTAAATCCATAAATCCACTGTGGTACGTTTAGACAATGGAATTTACTCAGCACTAAGAAGAAATGAGCTATCAAGCCATGAAAAAAATATAGAAGAACCTTGAATGCATATTGCTAAGTGAAAAAAGCCAATTTGAAAAGATAACATCCTGTATGATCCCAGCTGTATGACTTTCTGGGTATGGTTAAACTATGGAGATAAGGAAAGGATAAGTGGTTGCCAGGGGTGGGAGGGAGGGACGAATAGGGAGCACATAGAAGATTTTCAGGTCAGTGAAACTATTTTGGACAATACTATAATGGTGGGTATGTGCCAGTAGACATTTGTCAACACTTAAGAGAATGTACAACACCAAGTGTGAACCCTCGTGTAAACTATGGACTTTAGGCCATAATGTAGGTTCAATGATGGCAACAAATGTGTCCTTCCAGTTTGTGATGTTGACAGTGGGGGAGACTATGCATGTGTTGAAGGAGGAGGTATATGGGAACTCTGTACTTTCTGCTCAATTTTGCTGAGAACCTAAAACTGCTCTAAAAATAAAGTCTAAGCATGCCTGGGTGGCTCAGTCGGTTTAGCCTCTGCCTTTGGCTCAGGTCACAATCTCAGGGTCCTGGCACTGATCCCTTCATCAGGCTCCCTGCTCAGCTGGAGCTTCCTTGTCCCTCTGCCTCTCTCCCAACTTATGCTCTCTTTCTCTCTCTCTCATTCTCTCTCCCTCTCAAATAAATAAAATCTTAAGAAAAATAAAAATAAAGTCTATTTAAGAAAATAAGAAGAGTGTGTATAGGGATCCTGAAGAAAGTAATCAGTACCATGAAAAATCCTGGTTTGGTACTCCTGTAAGAATGCACTACATAGTGGGGACCTGAAAGGGGGAGATGGGAAGGTACTGTTTCTGCAGCTCCAAATAAAAAACTCATAGTCCAGGGGCACCTGGGTGGCTCAGTGGGTTAAAGACTCTGCCTTCGGCTCAGGTCATGATCCCAGAGTCCTGGGATCGAGCCCCACCTCGGGCTCTCTGCTCTGCAGGGAGCCTGCTTCCTCCTCTCTCTCTGCCTGCCTTTCTGTCTACTTGTGATCTCTGTCTGTCAAATAAATAAATAAAATCTTTAAAAAAACAACAACAAAAAACCCTCATAGTCCAGCTGGGGTTAAAACCTCCTTCATGACTTACTCAGGGGCAAGGCCTACAAGAAAAGCTATCAAATTCACTTACTAGAGCCTGGGTTGATGAGTCAGTGGACACCAGTGGGGCCATCCCCGAAGGCTGAAATCCTGATAAATCCTTATATATTTGCTATATAACCACTGCTGGAATCCCCTAGTGCCTGTCTGCTGCCCATTACCTTGGCCCATGCCACATCTCCTGAATCGTCCCTCTTCATCCAGCTACTAAAAGAGAAACTCTACAACCCACCTTGACTGCTATGGCTGGCCTACAATTTGATCAACTGGGCCACCTCTTAGCAGTTGTTAAATATTTTGACCAAGGCCAGCTTCATGAGTGTACAACCTGTGCACCTTAGTTTAATGCCCGATTGTCACCATCTTGAATTTTTTTTTAAAGATTTATTTATTTATTCAAGAGAGAATGGAGGGGAGAGGCAGAGGGAGGGGGAGAGAGAGTTTTAAGCAGACAGTGCAGAGAGCAGAGCTTGACACAAGGCTAGATCTCACAACCTTGAGATCACAATGTGAGCCAAAACCAAGAGTCGGATGCTCAACCGACTGTGCCACCCAGGCACCCCACCATCTTGAAATTCTTAATATTGAACAAGGGTCTTGCGTTTTCATTTTCACTGGGCCTCGAGAATTATGCAGCCTGTTTCCATTTTGCCTTTGTCCCTGGAAACGGGGCATTATGATTACATGATTGAAGTAGGGGGAAAGCTAGAAGAGAGCAGAAGTAAATGCTGGACACACTAATATTAAATGTCACTGAACATTTACACTTGTAATTTGAGGGATAAATGAAGTCCTTGGGACAGTGCAAGGGAGGAGACTCTTAGAAGTAATAAGCTCTTAGGGTGCCTGGGTGCTGTAGTCAGTTAAGCAATTGACTCTTGGTCTTGGCTCAGGTCCTGATCTCAGGGTTGATTTCAGGGTCATGATCTCAGGGTCATGATCTAAGGGGTGTGAGATCAAGCTCCACATCCGGCTCAGCATGGAGTCTGCTTGGGGCTCCCTCTCCCTCCCCCTCTGTTCCTCCCCTCCTTGCTCGCAGGCTAAATAAATAAACCTTTAAAAAAGAAGAAGTTAAAAAGAAGAAGAAGAAGAAGAAGAAGAAGAAGAAGAAGAAGAAGAAGAAGAAGAAGTAATAAGCCCTAAAAGAAAGCTCTAAAAAATATTTTCAGGGGCACCTAGGTGGCTCAGTGGGTTAAACCACTGCCTTCGGCTCAGGCCATGATCTCAGGGTCCTGGGATCAAGCCCTGCATCAGGCTCTCTGCTCAGCGGGGAGCCTGCTTCCCCCTCTCTCTCTGCCTGCCTCTCTGCCTACCTATGATCTCTCTCTGTCAAATAAATAAATAAAATCTTTAAAAAAATACTTTCAGAAATAGGGAGGATGGTTGGGTTGGGATTGAATGGGAAGAGGCATATGGGAACTGAATACGTTGATAGTGGTGTTTTACATCTTGGCAGAAATTTATATGCATTTTAAATTTTTTTATATGCATTTTTTAAAACTCAGCGAATGTGCATTTAAAATTTGTGCATTTCATTGTTTGTAAATGTTAAATCAAAAGAAATATTGAACTATAGTTAATAATATGCATGATGAACTATTTAGGAAGTATTCTCATGCCTGCAATTTTTTTTTTTAGATTTTATTTATTTATTTGACAGATAGCGATCACAAGTAGGGAGAGAGGCAGGCATAGAGAGAGAGAGAGGAGGAAGTAGGCTCCCTGCCAAGCAGAGAGCCCAATGTGGGGCTCGATCCCAGGACCCTGGGATCATGACCTGAGCGAAAGGCAGAGGCTTTAACCCACTGAGCCACCCAGGCTCCCCTCATGCCTGCCATTTTGACGTTTATATCAAAAAATAGATGGCTTGGGTGCCTGGGTGGCTCAGTGGGTTAAAGCCTCTGCCTTTGGCTCTGGTCATGATCGCAGGGTCCTGGGATCGAGGCCCACATCAGGCTCTCTGCTCCGCAGGGAGCCTGCTTCCCTTCCTCTCTCTCTGCCTCCCTCTCTGCCTACTTGTGATCTCTACCTGTCAAATAAATAAGTAAAATCTTTAAAAAAAAGAAATAGATGGCTTAAGGTAGGACAAAAGGACCAATATACGGATGGATGGATGGATGGATGGATGGATGGATGGATAAAGAGTAGATGAATATGTATGTGATAAGGCCAGTAGAGTAGAATGGTAATGACTCTGGGTGATGAATGTACAGGTGTCCACCGTAAAATTCTTTCAACTTCCTATGTTTGAAATTTTTCATATTAAAATGCTGGGGAAAGGGGCGCCTGGGTGGCTCAGTGGTTTAAGCCGCTGCCTTCGGCTCAGGTCATGATCTCAGGGTCCTGGGATCGAGTCCCGCATCGGGCTCTCTGCTCCGCAGGGAGCCTGCTTCCCTCTCACTCTCTCTGCCTGCCTCTCTGCCTACTTGTGATCTCTCTCTGTCAAATAAATAAATAAAATCTTTTAAAAAAAATGCTGGGGAAAAATACTTTCAGAAGAAATGGGCAGCTTCCATTTGTTTTTGAGACTTGCTAGGTCCCCACTTTTTTATGGATTTGACAGCTACTGTGAGACACAACACCCAAGTGAGTAACTGAATTGTATTTTGCTTAAATTAAAAACTGAAAGATGCTCTTTTCAGATCTCACAATCTTAATAAGTTAATGAAGAATGTTTGTAAATGGAAGATTGCTTGTGCTCCTCTTAAAGCCATTTAGTGCCTATATGAGCCTAAGCATTCGAAGTCCTCAGAATGATCTCTAATGTATGGCGTGTGTGCTCTCAGCAGTGTTTTTCCTCTTTTCTTGACGTCAGTTGCCATTTGTAAGGGTTGCCAAGGTAATGACCAGACACAGCTAAAGACAAGCCTACAAGAAAGGACAGCATACTTATTTTTTCCCTTTTAGCATCAAATATATTTAAAATTCATAACACATTCAGTTTGATGAAATTCTATTTCACAGAGAACCAAACTTCACAGTAAGGAAAAGAACTCTCCCCTCCCTTGTCCTTGCAGTTCTGCCTTAAAAGACAGGATTTGTTCAAAAACTGCACATAGACATTTATATATGCCACAAGTTTTTTTTTCCCCTGGGAAAAAATGTGAGGTGTGGTTGTATTTCATAAAATCATCTTGGTAAAGTCAATAGAAAAATCTAGTTTGGCTCAAAGGCAGGCATGCAAAAATCTGGGATCTGTTCAAAAAAAGAATATTTCACATCCCTTGTAAAGCGGTTGATTTTTTAAAATGTCTTAAGAAATAATACTTGAGGGGCTCCTGGGTGGCTTAAGGGGTTAAAGCCTCTGCCTTCGGCTCAGGTCATGATCTCAGGGTCCTGGGATTGAGCCCTACATCGGGCTCTCTGCTCAGCGGGGAGCCTGCTTCCCTTCCTCTCTCTCTCTGCCTGCCTCTCTCCCTACTTGTGATCTCTGTCAAATAAATAAAATCTTTAAAAAAAAAAAAGAAATAATACTTGAGGTTATCTATCCACATGTTTAACTAATATGTTTCAAATGGGATAGACCTGTGACATCACGCTAATTCCAAGTTTTCTATCCATACAAGTGTAAGTTTTACAACTTTACACATTAGCAAATATGTTTTCATTTTGTGGCAGCAATAAGTAAATCATTCTGAGTTGAGGAGAAACCCCATCATAGTTAAAATGAATTTCATTCTGTTTTGAAAAGCACTCAATCTAATATTAGAAAATCAATCTCTCCCCTGCGCTTTAATATTCTATTTCTGTTGGTGGCTCTTTCATTTCAAAATAAGTTCTTACTATTGTATACTCTTTTTTTTTTAAGATTTTATTTATTTTTTGACAGACAGAGATCACAAGTAGGCAGAGAGGCAGGCAGAGAGGCAGGCAGAGAGAGCGGAGGACGCAGGCTCCCCGCTGAGCAAAAAGCCAGATGCAGGGCTCCATCCCAGAACCCTGGGATCATGGCCTGAGCCAAAGGCAGAGGCTTTAACCCACTGAGCCATCCAGGTGCCCCTACTATTGTATACTCTTAAGTATGTATGTTTTGGTGTCATTGAAATTCGTTTATTTACATTTCAGATGAAATTAAAAACATTGAGCAAAAGTTGTTTTCTAAGGAAATCCTTTGCAAAATGCTGAAGTCGTTTTATGTCTGAGCAAACACTGAAAACATGTTTATATTAGATATAGGGACTTTTTGTTCTTGAGCATGCTTGCCTTGATGATGCCAACCATAGAGGATCAGAAATATATCTTGTCCTCAAACACCCTTAGATTCTCTTAATAGCCCATTGTGAATTTGATGATCAAATATATTTACCTTTTTGGGGAGACACATTCTATTTTCAACCTGAACCACTTCTTGAGCAGAAGATACCATAAACTTGTACCAAGTATGTCAGATTGTAGTGTACCTCTTTTCAAGCTTCAAATCGTGTGCCCTTTTGGTTTGGAGTTTGATGGAAAATTCTGTCTCCATTCACATGGTGCACTCCTTTCCTCACTTCAAGGGCCTGAGTCATACCACTTTCCTGAGTCTCCACCACAGGCCCACGACCCAGAGTCCACACCCCTGGAGGTCATTCTCTTGCCTTTGGTCATTTTGGAATTTCTGCTTTGGAACTTCCCCAGCTCTGTTATGTTCTCCTTGAAAGCAAACACCATTTCATGGAGTGTGCAAATCGATTTCAGTTTGATTCTCTTCTTCTTCTTTTTTTAAAAGATTTTATTTATTTATTTGATGCAGAGAGAGATCACAAGTAGACAGAGAGGCAGGCAGAGAGAGAGGGAAGCAGGCTCCCTGATGAGCAGAGAGCCCGACGCGGGACTGGATCCCAGGACCCTGAGATCATGACCTGAGCCGAAGGCAGAGGCTTAACCCACTGAGCCACCCAGGCGCCTGCCTTTTTTTTTTTTTTTAAGATTTTATTTATTTGTGAGACAGAGAGCACACAAGCAGGGGGAGTGGCAGGCAGAGGAAGAAGCAGGCTCCAGACTGAGCAGTACTCAGGACATAGCAGGACTATGGGGGGAATCAGTTCCAGGACCCTGGGATCGTGACTTGAGCCCAAGGCAGATGCTTAACCAACTGAGCCACCGAAGATGGTAGCCATTATTATTTTGAGATTATTTCTGAATTACTGTGTGTAATATTTGTGTGGAAGCCTGAGCCTAGGTTTAAAAACAACAGAACAGGGCGCCTGGGTGGCTCAGTGCGTTGGGCTTCTGCTTTGGGCTCAGGTCATGGTCTTGGAGTCCTGGGATCTAGGGCTGCATTGGGCTCTCTGCTCAGCGGGGAGCCTGCTTCTCCCCCCACCCCCCCCCCACCCCGCCTCTCTGCTACTTGTGACCTCTCTGTGTCAAATAAATAAATAAAATCTTTAAAAACAAACAAACAAACAAACAGAACAACAATAAGGAAATGAATCCCTTTGGCCCACAGAAGTTTAAAGTGAAAATGAAGAAATGGCCGGTAGCAACTCTGTCTAAGCTTCTCATTTTTATGCATACTCATTCAGCAACATGTATGAAGTGCTTTCTATTTGCTAGGTGTTGTGCTGGCAATAGATAGCTGAGTAGATGTCCCTCTCCTCCAGGGACTAGCAATCTAGCCAAAAAGAGAAACATGTAAATAACCATTTAGCGATATGTGACAAATACTGAAAGGGTCATATTGCTGTGAGAAACACTTGACTCTGCCTAGAAAGGTCTGGAAAGACCAAATCCCTATTTTCAGTTCCGTGTAGAAGCAATGAGGTGAAAAGAGGAAAGCTTTTACATTGTTGATCTAACCAGGGTTGAAAAATGGTCGTTTATGGCCCATCTTAGGACCACAAACTTGTTTTTGTTTTGATCCATACAGGTTTTTGGTTTTGTTTTTTTCAGATCTATTAACTTTTTTATAGAGAGAGAATGTGCATGCCTGTGGTGGGGAAGGGCAGAGGGAGAGGGAGAATCCCGAGTAGACTCCCCACTGAGCATGGAGCCCAGGGCAGGGCCCCTCTCAAGATCCTGAGATTGTGACCTGAGCAGAAATCAAAAGTTGGGTGCTTAACTGACTGAGCTCCCCAGGCACCCTGGTCCATACAGGGTTTTAAAAATCAAGATTGTCTCACATAAAAGTCCAGAACTATGGATTTTCTGAAAATTTGCAAGATCTGGAAATTCTGGACCCAAATCAACTGGATCTTGACTAGTTGCTTTCAGTTTGCTTTATAACCAAACCACTAGACCCCTCTGACCTACTCAGCCTCCGTAGGCATTTGAGATTTCAGCCTTTCAACCAGGCACACTTGGGCCAGAACCCCACTTTTACCACTGACTGATTGTATTGCTGTCAGCAGTGGACTCTCTATTACCTGTCCCTTAAATGGGATCTATACCACCACCTTTTCCTCTTACAGAAAGTGGTTTCTAGAAGGGCATGGATTTGAACAGCGTTTTTCAAAACGTGGGCAGCGAACACCGTTTGTCCGTATCACCAATAACAGTGCTTCTAAAAATTTACCGGCTCTTGAGTCACCCAGGAACTCTGTAAACTGTGCTCTAAGTCTTCCAGCTGTGTCATCAAGCACAATCCAGTACAGCAGTCACTAATCATGTGTGACTCTCAATTTAAATTAATTAGAATTTGGTTCCTCAGTCACACTAGTCACAGTTCCAGTCCTTCATAGCTATATGTGGCTTGTGGCAACTGGACTGGACACTGCAACTATAAGAACATTTTCAACACCATGGAAAGTTCTCTTAGGTACTGCTGTAGACAACCTTGTCTAATGAGTCCACCTGAGGTCACCTGATTACCTCAGGGATGTAATTTTGTTTGCTCTGTTATGTTTTATTAATTAGGGCTCCAAGTCTTTAAAAGTAGATGTTAGTGGAGAACAAACTGATGGTTGCCAGAGGGGAGTGGGGTGGGGTATGAGCAAAATGGGTGAGGAGGCATGGGAGATACAGGCTTCCAGTTATAGGACGAGTAAATCCCAGAGATAAAAGGTACAACATGGGAAATACAGTGAATAGTACTGAAACAGTGTTGTATGGTGACAGATGGTAGCCACACTTGTGAGCCCAGCATAACATACAGACTTGCCAAATCACTATGCTGTACACTTGAAACTAATGTAACATCATGTACCAACGATATTTTGGAAAAACCCTCAAGAAAGTAGATAATGTCTAGAAGATTGTTACATTGCAACTTATTTTTGTCCTATAGAGATAAAAATGATTTATGTCCCATAGAAAATAAACCTAAATGTTTGGTTTTATTGCTCTGTGGAACATTAGTCAGTTTTCTGTTCTGTGTCTTTGCAATCTTGTCCGGCATCCTTCTCTTCCACTGGTGAGACATGCACACACACACACACACACACACACACACACACACACACAATCTTATATCCTCTCCTTTGAAACAGCTGGTTCTCTCATAAGTGAGGTAAGTAAATCTTCCACATTGTATGTTTGTATAGAGATCACGTAAAAATTTGTACATTGACAGGGTCAGACTTTACATTTATAACCTTGGGCAAATGATTTAACCTACTAAGCCTCAGTTTGCTCATTTATAAAATGAGGAATAATTTCGAAAACAGGCACATTCCTCATTGGGTTCTTGAGACATAAATGGGATAACAAATATGAGACAATATAGTTCTTCGCATGTAAAAGTGGCTAAATAAATGTGGCTAAATAAATAAATAAATAAATAAATAAAAGGCATAATAAATTATGCCTATTACTTCAGAAGGCTTTATCAATGGTATTTCTAGATGTCTAGGCATCTCAGTTCCTACTCTCATGTAGTTCCATTCAGACGCTGGAAGTTCCAAACGTATTCTGGTCACAATGCCTGTTATCTCCCGACTTTGGCTTCACTCCCTGTGCACTCATCCTTTGTACAGCCACGGGAGTAGTTTTCTGGCCTATATCTGGTTCCAAATTGTGCAAGAAAGTCTTCCAGGCTGAGAACAACTAAAAATCCAGTGCCCTGCTCTGTTCTCCCTCCACCTTCTCAACTCCTTCCTGCCAGCAGAAGTCACTGACTCCCCACTTCCTGCCTCGCACTATAAACACTTCTTCCAGCTGCTGCCTGCATTCACTCAAGGTTTAACTATTTAATTGCTAAGTGACCCTTTCTCCAGAGCACACATAACAGTCTTACCCTCTACATTAGGGAATTGTTTACAGAAGTTCCCTCCCCTTTCCCTTAAACCTCCTTGTGGGTTCTACCATGACCATTTGTACCAGTCCTATATAAAAGTAAATTTTGTGGTTAATTCTGGGAATGATGCCAAAAATAATTTTCCTATAGCTCAGTTTATTGAGGATTTTCGATGTGTGTAATACTGTAATTTATCTATCCTGTAAGGGACTATGCAACAAGGAAAAGAGAGAGGAAGATTTTTGTTCTCTATTTTTCAAAGTTTATGCAAGCAGATGAAGAAAACTCAATCTAGAGTATAACTTGACAGGGTCTTGGCCCAGAAGCAGAGTTCAGATTTGCAATAAAAATAATAAAGACAGTGTTGAGTTAGAGAATAAAATAGAGATGTCCAGGAAAGATCAGCAGACAACTCAAACACAGCTTTAAAGAGTGGCCCTCCAGGGTCCAAAGGGTAGCTCTCAGCTTTGTAGGGTCAAGAAACTCCATTTTTGGTTCAGACATGAAAATCTTATGAGAAAGTTTACTCAGATATCTGCAAATTTTAGTGTAATATGTTTTCTCTTCCGTGATAATGGTGTGGAGAGAGGTAAGGAATGCTTGAGTTTAGTTTGAAGCCAAATACAACCTGCCTTTGACTCACACAGCACCTGGTGTTAGCACTTAGTTTCATCACAGAACTTATATTCTACTTACATTTTGAGTTGCACCTGGAAATAAACAAATTATCCTCAATACATTGTCAAATGGCAATACTTCTTATTAGAATGTTAATATATGGATCACTATCTAGGTATTATGTCAATTCCAGTTTATCAACCTCAGTTCATAACTATAAAACCCCTGGGGACAGGTTACTTAGCCTTCCTGGGCTTGATTTCCTGGTCTGTGAAATGGGCATAAAAATAGTAACTACTTGATGTGATTGTTTGAGGGTTAAATGAATCAATACATGAGGAATCGTATCTGCTATCTTGTAAGTACTCGGTGTTAATGATGTTAATGTTGTATTAATTTTATTGTTATTATGTTTATTATTAGGTCATTTAACTTGAAATCACTCAGTGTGACTTTTGAATATTTATATAGGAGTTAACATACTCCTATATGATCCTGGGTGGCTCTTTGGGGAAACTGCTTCTCTCTCTCCCTCTGCCTCTCCCTCTGCTTGTGCTCTCTCTCTCATTGTCAAATACATAAATAAAATCTAAAAAAAAAAAAAAAGAAGCAGCAGCATACTGTAAATATGAATGGGGGTGTTCAAATATCAGGTTATCATACTAAGTAACAGCAATGGAGTTGCTGTTTCAATGCAGAAGCAACGCTTGAAGGGGTAAGAACAATTCCATTATTTTAAGATATGACTATTCTGAAGTCCATTCTTTAGCAAGGACCAAGAAATATTTTGGGCGCCTGGGTGGTGCAGTTGGTTAAGCATCTGCCTTAGGCTCAGGTCATCCCCCAGGGCCCAAGGATTGAGCAGCGCATAGGGCTCCCTGCTCAGCAGGGAGTCTGCTTCTCTCTTTCCCTCTGCCCCTCCCCCCTGTTCAGGCGCACGTGTGTGCCCGCTCTCTCTCTCTCTCTCAAATAAATAAAATCTTGAAGAAGAAGAAGAAAAAAAAAAGAACCAAGAAATGCCCTAAACCAAATGTTAAACTCTATGTCTTCGTCTGCTAGGACTGTCTCAACAAAATACCACAGACTGGGGAGCTTCAACAACAGAAACTTTGTTTTTTTCCCACAGTTCTGAAGCGTGGAAGTCGAAGATCAAGATGCTGGCAGCGCTGTTTCGAGTGAGACCGCTTGCTGGCTTACAGATGGCCACCCCTTTGCTGCTTCCTCATCTAACCTTTTCGCGCGCGCACACACACACTCCTTGTCTCTTTACCCGACTCCAGTCCTATTGGATTAGGACCCCACCCTCATGACCTCAGTTAGCCTTAATTACTTCCTTAAAGGTCCTAGGTCCACCTGTTGTCTCACTGGGTTAGAGCTTCAACATATGAATGGGAGGAGAGGGGTTTCACAATTCCCTCTGGCAACACTCTGCCTCAGTCCCTTACTTTGAAACTTTAAAGGTCTCCTCCCTGGCTTCAGAGATGATCCAACCTAAATGATGATGCCTGAGGTTTGCTTCCCACCCTGCTTCCCCGTAAGCTCCTTCAATGTTTTAAGCAAAATGCTTCAGGTTTTGCTTAAGGCATATTCCTTTTTGTCTGTACTTGTGTAGCTCCCAGCATCTGAGTGCCAGTCTCCATCTTGGTCCACGTCATACCGACCTCTCACAACTCAGCCTAGATGGAGCTTCTGCCCGGAAGCCTGTCCCAGTCCTCCCTGGGACAAAAAAGAGGGAAATGCTCTTTTCTCAGCTGAGCTCGCAAAGCAGGGGTTCTCTCTTTCATAATTTTACATATTCTCCATTTTCTATCAGTCCTTGGCTCAGCGCTTCTGAGTTCCGTGGAGGCCAGGTAGTTCTGATTCATCTACCATCATCCTTTCCCAGTACAGAGCCTTATTCTACATAGATCCTACCCAAAAGACGTGTTGAATTAAAATGTTGGTTTCATGCCAATGACAACCAGGAAGGGGTTGACAGAGCATGAAGGATCAGGAAGGAGAACACCAAACTTGAGCTGTGGTTATCCATAAGAGAGTGGAATTTCAGATGTCTTCAAAGATTTTTTAAAAGAGGTAGGTGGGAAAGAACAGACTGAGGTCAGGAAGCATGGCTATTACACCTAAAGTGCATTGTCTTGTGGCCAAAGTAGTGAAGAAGGAGGACTTTGGCGGCAACTGCACAGGTATGGACATTTGCAGAATTGTCCTTCCTAAGAAATAATTCATAAGATTTGCAGAATGATTTGATTACTTAAAATATGTGCATGTATAGCTGATGACAAATGCCTTATGCCTACTTTATATGGTATTGAAAAAATATTAAGTATATATTAATGCAATCCATTTTGAAATATATATATATATAATTTTTTTTTTTAACCACAAATTGAGCCTGCAGCTTGCCATTTCTTATTTTTCTCTTCTGGTCTTCACCATACAATTCTGGTCTTCTCCCAGAATGCCAAAAGAAAAAAAAAAACAGAGTTGTATTTTTTTTTTAAAGAATTTATTTATTTATTTGAGAGAGAGAGAGTGTGTGTGTGTGTGTGTGTACAGGGATTGGGGGTGCAGAGGGAGAGGGAAAAGCCGACTCCCTGCTAAGCAGGGAGCCTGACACAGGGCTCCATCCCAGGAGCCTGGGATCATGACCTGACCCCAAGTCAGACACAACTGAGCTACACAGCTCCCTGAAAACAGAGATTGTTTTTGAAATTAAAAAGAATAAAGTCTTTTCAGTGATAAATGGAGATGATACATTTTAGTAAAGTAAACAGTAACACGTTTGGGGAAGAAAAGAAGGTAAAATATATTTCAGAACATACCTTCAGGCTCTTATGCATACCTTTAGGATTACCTACACAAAGCTGAATTACATATACACACAGATATTTATGCTCATTATACATAACAATGAACATGTATAGAACTTAAAACGATGGTTGGTTACTTTTACTCTGCTTTGAATACAACACAGAAATGAGTCCAGAGAAAACATAAAGTGTGCTTTCCCAGAGTCCAGTCCTGCGATCAGACACAGTGAATGCTGTCCTCTGGGAGAGAAGCAAGCCATTTAAATTCAGAGGACAGATCCTCAACACTGGCAAGCTATTTTTAGCTCAAGCTGTAGTTTAATTTGGAATCCAACCAGTTGAGGTCTTGCCTTTTCCTTGGATTGATTTTTTTTTTTTTTAATGGCAGGAGATATCTATACATATGGAAGAGAAGTTCTCTAAAAGTAGCATTCTAAATGTTCTTGAAGAATATGTATTCTAAAACTGGTTTAAAAAATGTTCACATTAGACCTTTGAAAGTTTTTGTTTATTCATATATTGTTGTTGTTTTTAAATTCATGGTGTATGGCCTTAAGAGAAAAAGAAAAAGGCTCTTAATTGGTTTACTCTATCACAGTTCTGGGGGGTGTGCCAACCTGCCCAGCTACCTTGATAGAGGGGCAACAGTCCCTTGATGCCAGGTGCCTGACCTGGGAGGCCTGACCAAAATAAAGATGTGGGGGAGGAGTTTACTGGCTTCTAGGAGACTGTGCTGCTCGTGCTCAGAAGGATGTTGCTGGGCTTAACCCGCAGCCAGACTCTGTCAGCCGTGATGACTTGGCTGCTGTAAGAATTCCTGCTCCTGACTGGCTGTCAGAGTAGTCCAAATTCAAATTCTAATTAATTAAAATTAAACTAAATTAAAAATTAATTTCCTCCGTCATGCTAGCCACATTTCAAGGGCACAGCAGCCCCATATGGCCTGTGGGCTATCGGAGCCTTTCCATCATGACAGAAAATTCTATTGGACAGCACTGGTCTGATGACAGAATAACATTAATCAGTTTTGGGAAAAACACTGGATAGGGAATCAAGAGACCCAGAATTTGGTCCTATTCCAGCTTCTAACCAACAGATATGTATAATGCTTACTATGTACCGAGTATTTGAAACCCTTTATAAATATTATTTAATCCCTATAATAACTCTGTGAGGAGATACAACGATCCCCATTTTCCAGATGAGGAGATTGAGGCACAGAGACAGTAAGTTAATGTAGACATTCCTGAGCCAGTAAGTGGTGGAGCCTGGATTGAACCCAGGAATTCTGCCTTCAGAGTCTGTGGGCTTAACCTCTGCTTAATGCTGCCCTTCTGACCGTCCCTGTGATTTCAAGAAATTGCTTCACCTGCCTCACCAAATAAGGAAAGCAGCGCGGGTATCTTCTAAGGTTCTCCCCACTGGCAAATTGTCTGGGATCCACTCACGCAGTTGAGTACCTCCTCTGGTATGGGAATATATTAGGTGCTGGATGTGCATTGGCAAACAAAGTACACATGGTCCCTGCCCTCCGAGTGAGAGAAGCAGACAGAAATCCAACATCATTACGTGGACAACTGCAATGGGGAGCAGTGTGACAAAGGATTGGCTTTGGGGGCTGAGCGTGCTTAATGAGATGTGACCCGGTCAGAGGCCAGATCTGGCTCTGTTGAGCAGGTGGGGTGTGAGCACTGCAGCCCACCCGCAGAGAAGGGAGTCTCACCGTGCTGGCCACTGCCACCAGCGGGTCACCAGAGGGTCAGCTCTGCCCACCGTTCCCCAAGAGGGGTGTGCTCACCTGGTCTCTGTGGTTGGGGGATGGGAGTGAAAGGGTAAGATTAGAGGCCGTGGGCAAACAGGACCACAAAGAAACAAAATTTGCCCTCCCTCAGGGCACTTCTCTCCAGGGTCTGCCCAGATTCGTGTCTCCTGGGCAACCAGTACACGTGCCTACGTCAGAGTTAAAAACGGAACACAGGCTAACATCTGTAATGGGGACCAAGAGTAATTTGGGTTTCAGCCTATGCACAGCTCACACACAGGGGATAGTCGAGTTCATGCCTATGTCAGTAATATCAGGGTGTGCAAACTGACTCAGCCACAGACAGGAAACTTCTGTTAGAGAGTCACTTCAGGGCTTCTGATTACAGAGTTTTGCTTCAGAAAGCGTACTGATTCTAAACTCCCTAAGCGGACAATGTTGTTAAAGGAAAAAAGTGAAAAAGAAAGGAGCAAACAGGAACTGCCTTCTGAAGAGACTACTTCTCTACCTCTCACTTTTCTACTGTGAGGTTCCCCCCACCGACCACTTGGCTTGGGCCTCAGTTTCCTTCTCTTTGGTGAATTAATTCTATTGCATGGTGGTAACCACCTCATCCATAGCTGGTGCAAATGCAGACGGGAGGTCACAAGAGTTACCCCACTCTGGCCTTGAACCTGGATCCTAGGAATAAAGGCTGTCTTCTGAGAGTTAATGACCCAACAGGGGCAGTGGCTCAGGAGAGTGAGTGATCCTACAGAGGCAGCTTAGTACCGTGGCTGCAAACACAGTACCTATGCTGTTTAGCATACAAGAATCCTCTTCAAGTAGCAGGTGCATGTCGAGTCACTTGTGCAGAGATGGATGCCTCAGATGATCCCGCCTTGATGATATCAGCCACTGGGATCCCCCAGCTACCTCTGTTCACTGCGGCTTGCAGCTCCCCATACGACTTTTGCTCATAATTTGCTCTCCTAAGATCTGTCCACAGATAGAGAATGCAAATATAAAATAGCCAGTTTATTTGATAGTTTTACTCCACCTTCTAAAATAATAGTCATTCTGATTTTACAAATTAACCTCTTTTGGTTAAATCAAGTGCATTCCCCAGGACCTTATCACCTAAGACATGCTAGATAATTAAATGTCTATATGATGAATTTTATACACACACACACACACACACACACACACACGTATCTCAGGTCCTAGATCTGGAATCACTCATTTCTGCAAGGAGCCTTGGCTTCTTGAGTGGGAAATGGTATTTAAAGGCCACAATCTGTGCTGTCATTACATCTAGGCCTTTTCAGTGGTCAGAGCTGTAAAATACGTATTTCTGGAAATTAAAAAAATCACAGGCTCCTACTGATATTTCCAATTCAAATTTAACATTATAAGGGAGATATATATACTACTGTGGGAAATCTTGATTCCTAACAACATTAACATAGTTAACATTTGCTTTCTCCTGAAATGTAAAAAACAGTTTCAAAATAATACTAATGTGACTGTTAACAATAAAACTATTCAATGCATGAAGTTCATGCTTTCTTTGCAGCTCTGTTTGTCCCTAGAATACATTCCACTGAGCATATATAGTAAAAATACAGTGTTAATAACTTGAAATCATTATTTTCTCTGTGCAGTTCTAGCACCAACTTGATATGGAGCTAAAAATAATGAAACATGCATTTCATTTTTAAAAACTTACAAGGGATTGCATTTTCAGTTATCTTTTGGATGTGTAAGATATTGATAAGTTACAAACCCTAAAACTGTATATCTTTGCAGTGTTTATCTTTACGATATTTCTTTTTACAATTATAAGCAAGTGGGTATCTATTTTAACCCCGTCCCCTCACGTGATACTGAAGGACAGAGCCTCACGTCACTCTGGATCCTGCCACTCCGCGATGGGTCAGCGGTATCCACATGTGCCCCCATGGCGATGTGTTTGCCATGGGTCTGTATGTGTGAGAATACTGTGGCCGTATCAGAAAATGTCTTTAAGCAGTCTGATTTAGAAATGGGCAAAGGACTTGAATAGATGCTTTTTCCAAAGAAGACATACAAATGACCAACAGGCACATGAAAAGATGCTCACCGTCAGTCATCATCAGGAAAATGCACATCAAAACCCCAGAGAGATGTCACCTCACACCAGTCAGACTAGCTGCTATAAAAAAGACAGGAAATAACAAGTATTGATGATGATGTGGAGAAAAGGCAACCCTCGTGTACTACCCACGGGAAAGCAAAGCGGTGCAGCCACTATGGAAAACAGTATGCAGGTTCCTGAAAAAATGAAAAATAGAGCTATCATATAGTTCAGCAATTCACTTCTGGATATTTATTTGAAGAAAATGAAAACACTGATTTGAAGAGATATATGTACCCTTATGTTCATCGCAGCATTATTTAAAATAGCCAAGATATGGAAGCAACTTAAGTATCCATTACCGGTAAATGGATTAAAAAAAAAAAAGGCGTGGTATAAATACACTGTGAAATACTGCTCAGCCATTAAAATGAATGAAATCTCGCCATTTGCAACAACATGAATGGGCCTAGTCAGACAAGGAAAGACAAATACCATGTGATTTCTTTTTTTCTTTTTAAGATTTTATTTCTTTATTTGACAGAGAGAACACAAATAGGTAGAGAGGGAGGCAGAGAGAGAGGAGGAAGCAGGCTCCCTGCTGAGCAGAAAGCCCGATGTGGGGCTCGATCCCAGAACCCTGGGATCATGACCTGAGTGGAAGGCAGAGGCTTTAACCCACTGAGCCACCCAGGCGCCCCTACCATGTGATTTCACTTATATCTGGAATCTAACAAAACAAAACAAAACAAGTGAACTGAAACAGACTCATAGATACAGGAAAGAAATTGTTGGTTACCAGAGTAGGGAGAGGATGGGGGTGAGGGGCAAATAGGTGAAGGGGATTAATAGATGAAAACTTCCAGTTATAAAATAAATAAGTCATGAGGATACATGAGGATATAATGTACAGCATTGGGAATACATAGTCAACAATATTGTTATAACTTTGTGTGGTGACAGATGGTGACTAGACTCATCGTGGGGATCCTCTCATAATGTATAAAAATATCAAATCACAATGATGTCCACCTGAAAAAGAGAGAAAATGCCCATATTTCTCTTTTCCATTAAGATACTGTCAGTGAAAATTCAATTCGTATAAAGTCAAAGCATTGGCCCTTTCTTCAAACTAGCTCTGCCTCCACACTTCCCCGCATCTGTTCTCAGCTCCTAATCACCCAGTATCAAAACTGTGGTTGAGGGGCACCTGGGTGGCTCAGTGGATTAAGCCGCTGCCTTCGGCTCAGGCATGATCTTAGGGTCCTGGGATCGAGCCCCACATTGGGCTCTCTGCTCCGCAGGGAGTCTGCTTCCTCCTCTCTCTCTGCCTGCCTCTCTGCCTACTTGTGATCTCTCTCTCTCTGTCAAATAAATAAATAAAATCTTTAAAAAAAAAAAAAACTGTGGTTGACTTGGACATCTCCATTCTGTTTAGTCATCATATTCTATCAATCACCAAGACATTTGATATCCACATTTTTTGAGCATCGACTCTATGCCCTGCATGTGATGAATCAGACATACTGTTGATCCAGGAGCTTACATTGCAGTGGGAAGACACAGAGTAACTAACTGATTCCAGTATAGGAAATGCTATAATTAAAATAGGCAGGAGATGGTTTGGCAGGGCAAAGGGAGTACAGAAATCTCGAACTAAGGAGGACTTCACAGAGGAGGTGATGCCTGAGCTGAGGTTTGAGAGAAAGTGGAAATGGGATTTAATCATAAGAAAGGGATGAAGATGGGAGAAAGAAAATTCTGGCAGAGAGAGCTCAGAGGTAAATTAGAGTAAGACGTGTTCCAAGAACCACAGATTTTTTTCAAAATGTGTGGAGTGTCATAGTTTGGTGGAGGAAGAAAGATAATTAGTGACCTGACAGTGAAGATTTTTGTCCACTCACCATGTTGCAAATTTTGCTGTTTTTATCTGAACTATGAGTTTAAATTGTATGGTTAAAGATGCCCTTCAACGGACGAATGAATAAGGAAGATGTGGTCCGTATACACGATGGAGTATTATGCCTCCATCAGAAAGAATGAATACCCAACTTTTGTAGCAACATGGACGGGACTGAAAGAGATTATGCTGAGCGAAATAAGTCAAGCAGAGAGAGTCAAGTATCATATGGTTTCACTTATTTGTGGAGCATAGCAAAGAACATGGAGGACATGGGGAGATGGAGAGGAGAAGGGAGTTGTGGGAAATTGGAAGGGGAGATGAACCATGAGAGACTATGGACTCTGAAAAACAACCTGAGGATTTTGAAGGGGTGGGGGGTGGGAGGTTGGGGGAACCAGGTGGAGGGTAATAGAGAGGGCACCGTATTGCATGGAGCCCTGGGTGTGGTGCAAACACAATGAGTACTGTTACGCTGAAAATAAATAAATAAATTTTTAAAAAAGCAAAAAAAAAAAAATTGTATGGTTATATAATCAGAATTGCATTTAAAAAAGTCCCCATGAACGCAGGACAGAGAATGAGAACAGAATGAAAGAGTGGAAAGTCTGAGGGCAGGACTAACACAATAATTCAGGGGAGAAATGATAAGGGCCTGAACTAAGGGCAGTGGTGGAAAAGGTGGTGGGAAGAAAACTAACTGGGAGACATGAAGGAGAACTGGTAAGACCTGAAGTGGGCGATGACTCTAGGACACTCTCAGACTTCTGGTTTGGCCACTTTCATGAGTGGTGGCCCCATTGACTTAGAATACAACATAAGGGCACCTGGGTGGCTCAGTGGGTTGGGCCGCTGCCTTCGGCTCAGGTCATGATCTCAGGGTCCTGGGATCGAGTCCCGCATCGGGCTCTCTGCTCGGCGGAGAGCCTGCTTCCCTTCCTCTCTCTCTGCCTGCCTCTCTGTGATTTCTCTCTGTCAAATAAATAAAAATCTTTAAAAAAAAAAAAATAGAATACAACATAAGAGGAGAAGCCACAGATTGGAGGATGGGGAAAAATCATGAGGGTATCCACATCCTTGGAATAACACTATGAAAAACATATTCATTTAACAAATATCTATTAAGTATTTACAACATGAAAGACGCCATGTTTTCTGGGGTGTGAGCAACAGATTGTACGATAAGGACAAAGATGTGCAGGTGTTTATTTAAAAGAGGGGCAGGATTAGAGAGGGTGACCTAAGGAAAAAGGAGACAGAAAAGAACAGAGGGATGAGTGGCATTAGGAATGAGAGTAGGAGCTTGCATTTGAGAAGCGTAAAGGAAGTAATTGATCTTGAGGATCTAGACAGTGTGCTTACCTAAAATTGCTTCCATAGGAATGAATGCTGAAGCCCAGGAGAGTTTCAGAGGCTGAGCAGCTGGTTCCTCTCAATTCTCTTTTTATAAAGCTTCTTGCATCTTCCTTTTACTTCTCATTGCTGTCATCAGAGCTCACTTTCCTCCTATTGCTTTACTTTGTACATTTCTCCTAATTTTTGTTTGTGTTATTCATTTTGCTTGAAAGTGTTTTATACCACTCCGACTCATATTTGATTGGCCAAAGCAAGCAATATGGTCAAGCCTGATGTCAGTAAGTGGGGGAGTATCACCCTCTTACATGGAGAGACAATCACTGGAAACAATAATAAAATCCAACTCAGCTCTAAATTCCAATGATACATGTATTTTGCTCGTTCTTGATGTATCATCTTTATGAACTAGCTGGATTTGTGGGACAAAATTTTAAATAGCTTTTTTTTTTTTTCGCCATCTGAAAAAAATATGCCTGAATGACATCTCCTTCCCCAGCTATAGCGATTATCTGAAGGAGATCCGGAAGATTTTCTTAACACTTTGAGGTATTAGCACACAGTCTTTGTAACTTAAAAAGCTCAATTTGATCAAAATAAAAACCGTGATTCTGCATTCAGTGTAAAGCTCCTTCTGTCTTCCAGAACTCTATTTTTTTTAAGATTTCATTTATTTATTTGACAGAGAGAGAGACACTGAGAGCAGGAACACAAGCAGGGGGAGTGGGAGAAGGAAACAGGCTTCCTGCGGAGGAGCAAGCCCGATGTGGGCTCCATGTGGGGCTCCATGTAGGGATCAGTCCCAGGACCTGATCACGACCTGAGCCGAAGGCAGATGCTTAACCAACTGAGCCACCTAGGTACTCCTCTCTTCCACGACTCTTAATCAGACCCAGGTTTGGACACACATAATGAGAGGATCTGCCTCTCTCTACTCAATCTACCTCTCCCCCTAACCATTTAGCTTGACTGGTGTCACAATGGTATAGAATCTCTGTACAACAGATGCGGAATTGCTGGCTGTTTCTCCCAGGGGATGTTGTGTGGGTTGTTTGAAGACTCCTTGCTGGAGCGACCAGCTGCCCTGCTCTTTGATGTGGGCAAGCATCTTCCTGCCGAACCTGCACCTGCTCACATAGTGCTTACTTCTGGCTTTACATCCCGGGACCATTCTTTCTCAGAAGGCCATCTTTTCAGGCAGACAGACCTCTGGAATGAAGATGCTTTAAGACAACTCATGCTGGCCTTCTACTGCCAGTGAACTGCATGTCCACTCTGGTTCATGGCAATACTCACATTTTTGCTCCACCACATTCTGAAGGTGCTGGCTATTCTCACTAATTCTGACAATGCCAGAGTGAGAGCCTACACTCACTGTCATCAGAGGCAGCTCTAGTTAGCCCTTATCTTTAGACTTTTCGGGTGAAGATCAGCATCTGGATCTTCCAAACACCTGAGGACACATGGCAAGCTCTCTGAGATGTTCTCCTACTGTTCCTTATCTCAGCAAAAGTGGGGAGGGCATGGGAAGTCTGCAAAGCATGCACTCCAATAACTGTTTCCAAAAGTGATTCTCACCTCCAATGGTCCTCATCTCATCAATAGGCTGGAGGTGGGAGATGGACTTAGACTCACAAAGTGAATTTTACAACCTCCTAGCAGGTCTTACACGTTAGGTCAGCACCTCCTTTGGTTTACTACTTGGGGCAATAGCCCAAACGAAGACAAAATGATATCATATATATTCAGAAAATGTATTTTCTGGGCGCCTGGGTGGCTCAGTGGTTTAGGCTGCTGCCTTCGGCTCGGGTCATGATCTCAGGGTCCTGGGATCAAGTCCCACGTCAGGCTCTCTGCTCTGAAGGGAGCCTGCTTCCGTCTCACTCTCTCTGCCTGACTCTCTCCCTACTTGTGATCTCTCTCTGTCAAATAAATAAATAAAATCTTTAAAAATATATATATATATTTTTTTTCCACCTGTCACATACTTTATGCCTAAACCGATTAGCATCAGGCCTGAGGGAGAGAATGGGAGAAGATGATAAATAAAACTCTACCTCTTTCTCATATCTAAGGTAGCTGTATAAGGGAATTTCACCATTTTTTTTTTAAGCAGAGATTTACGAAACCTCAGGGAAGACTAGAAAGTTCAGAATCATGATTAATACAAATGAAAGGGATTATAATACCAGAGGGAAGATTTCCTGTTCCCATTCATCCCTGGAACCTGTGATGAAATGGAGGGAAAAAGTACTTAGAAATATCTGGGAATTCAGAACTCAGAACCATTCCCTAGTTTAATTCAATGTAGCTTTATCTGTTATTAGTCTTACAAGCAATTTGAAGACCTAAAGTAATATTTCAAATCTTGCCTGCTAGCAAATTAAAAACAGATTGAACACGTTTGGCTTGTGATTCATCCCACAATTGAAAGCCATTGCCCTTTAATTTGATCTTTTGAATGCAACTATAGTAGGTTTGCATCCTTGTATTTGGATAATAAGCCAACACACCATGAATGCTGAAGGCTGTGTCTGGGGCTTGCCGGCACTACATAACACTGAGTGCTATGACGTTATGCCTCCAACAGTGTTAATTATAAGGGTCTTAGAATAGAAACACAGAACAGAAAATCAAAGATGTTCTTACTTCACCATTAGTAAACAAATGGCAGGCCACATATGGCAGAGGCTCTCTTTGTTGGAGGTAATACCACTAAGGTATTGACCAGCTATTAAGCCCAGAATACTGTAATGAACTGTGTGGTAGACAATAGGATTTTTTCCTGACATTTTATCATAATAATTTTCAAACATACCAAAAAGTTGATAAAATTGTAACCTCTCACATATTTACCACCTAGATTCTATAATTAACATTTTATTATATTTACTTTATTAGACAGATACCTAGTGATCTCTTAATCTATCTATCCACCAATCCATCTTTTTTTTCAAATGCACTTCAAAATAGTTGCTGACATCAGTACACTTCACATCTAAATACTTCAGCATGCCTATTATTATTATTTTTTTAAGATTTTATATATTTATTTGACAGACAGAGATCACAAGTAGGCAGAGAGGCAGGCAGAGAGAGAGAGGGGGAAGCAGTTTCCCTGCTGAACAGAGAGCGCTGTTGCAGGGCTTGATCCCAAGACCCTGAGATCATGACCTGAGCCGAAGGCAGAGGCTTTAACCCACTGAGACACCCAGGCACCCGAGGTTCAGCATGCCTATTATTAACCAGAGTTCAAAATTTGTTCTTTTTGTGTGTGTGTGTGTGGTAAAACTTAGATGTGGCAAAATAGACAGATCTGAAGTGTGCCATTTGACAAGTTTTAACAAATTCACACACCTGGAACATGAGTTCTAATCTCCAGTTAAAATGCCTGTATTTGGGGACACCTGGGTGGCTCAGTTAGTTACGCGTCTGCTTTCAGATCAGATCATGATCCCAGGGTCCAGAGATCAAGTCCCATGTCTAGTTCCCTGCTCAGTGGGGAGCCTGCTTCTCTCCCTGCTTGTGTCCTCTCTCTCACTGACAAATGAATAGATAAAATCTTTTTTTTTAAAGATTTTAAAATTTATTTATTTATTTGACAGATGGAGATCACAGGTGGGCAGAGAGGCAGGCAGAGAGAGAGAGGGGGAAGCAGGCTCCCTGCCGAGCAGAGAGCCAGATGTGGGGCTCAATCCCAGGATCCCAGGATTGTGACCTGAGCTGAAGGCAGAGGCCTTAACCCAGTGAGCCACCCAGGTGCCCCCAAAACTAAAATCTTTTTTTTTTTTAAGATTTTATTTATTTATTTGACACACAGAGACAGATCACAACTAGGCAGAGAGGCAGGCAGAGAGAGAGGGGGAAGCAGGCTCCCCGCTGAGCAGAGAGCCCGATGCGGCCGGATCCCAGGACCCTGGGATCACGACCTGAGCCAAAGGCAGAGGCTCAATCCACTGAGCCACCCAGGTGCCCCCCAAAATAAAATCTTTTAAAAAATTAAAATAAAATCACTGTATTTTACTCTCAGGACTGCATATTTCATCTTATCAGAAGAGTATTGAAGTTCAGGGTTTTTTCCAAAATCTTGAATATCAAAGACCACCAGAAGGCTAAACTATAGACTACCACGACCCACTCAGTTACTTCTCTCCATTCATTAGACAAATATACCAGCCAATAGCCGGCTAGAAAACACAGTAAGAACAGTGCCATTCACAACAGGATCCAAAATGCATAAGTTTATAAGAGAAATGTGTGACATAAATAAAGGACACTGTAACTCTTGAAAGATAGAAGGCTTTAATAATACAAAAAATTTTCCTTATTCCTGAGTGGAGACATTAAACATTGTAACAATGTCAGTTCTCCCCAACTTAGTTGATGGGCTTTAGACCATTGAAAGTGAGATATCAGTGGGAATTTCTCTATATAGTATAACAAAATGATTATGAAATTTATGACTAAAAAGTTAAAATAAATAAGTAAATCTTTCTTTTTTAAAGGTACAAACTTCCAATTATAAAGAAAGAAATAGAGAGAAAAAAAAGAGAGAGAGAGAGAGGGAAAGAGGAAGGAAGGAAAGCAGGAAGGAAAAAAGGTAGGAGGGAACAAAGGAACTCAAGGGTGATGCCTATTTTTTTTTTTAACCTGAGTTATTTTTGGAAATGTGGAAGACATCTCACTAAATACTAGGAGGGAGAAGGAGGGACTCAGAAGTTTTATTTTCAGTTTTTGATGCTGAGTTTTAGATGCCCATTATATATCCAAGAGGAAACATGAAGCAGGTAATTGGATGTTTGGGTGTGGAGTTCAGAGAAGTGAAGGAGCCCATGTTCAGGCTGGAGTTCTAAGTGCAAGATCAGATCACCTAGGGAGTAACTGTCAAGGAAGAGGAGAAGGGGTCCGAGAACCAAGAGCTTCAGAGACAAAAACAGGTACTGTCCCAGAGACAAAAACAGGTACTGTCCAGATTCCCCTTCTGTGAAGGACTTGCAGCCCCACTTTTGGGACAGTGGTCAGCAGGAAGCCTCAGTTGTTGTTAACTCCTTCAGCAGCTTCCTCGGCTGAGAAAGCCACCTCAGCCAAGGTCCCACACTTTCTCAGGCATCCTAAATCCATGAAAGTACAACCATTTATGTTCAATTGTAGGACAACTCTGACAAGTAATATATGTTCTAGGCACCCCACTGGGTAGACCACAGCTTTGTTGAGTTTGCATGGAAGTTAAACTCTGTCTGCCCATTTCTGCTTTCTCTTCCTTTCTTTCATAGATTTTGAACCCTATGATACATCTACATATTAATTCAGTGTCGGCTTCTAGAGAATTAAACCTAGAACAGAAAAACAAGGGGAGACCAGATAAGAGAGACCTTGAAGCAGGAGAATAACCAAGAAAAAAGGGGAGGGGTTAGAAGCCAAGAAAAGTTCAAATGCTTATTCCGTGAAGCCTACTGTATCCGAGATCTCTGGGTGTCCCTCAGTATCTGTTCTTCTTTCTCCATTTGATAACTCCCAGCTTTCAGATGAGCACCTGACTGTCCAAAATAGAGACAAAATTTTGCAATTTCCCTGAAAGCTAGGTGTCATGGACACATGGCTGGTTCCAGGAAACTTCCTTATTAAACAAACAAATAAACAAACCAACAAAAAACAAACCAACTGACAAAATCTTTGCCTTTCCCTGTCCCTCCCTTCCTGTTACTTGGAACAGGGGTATCTGTGATGGCTACAACTCCATTCTGGACAGGGACAACAAGTGCAGGACAGCGATGGCAGGACAGAAGGTAACAGTCAATCTAGGATCCAGTGATGGTAGAACCTCTACCCAGCTCTGGGATGCTTCCATCCAGACTTTTATAAAAGCAAAAAATAATGATTTTTTAAAATTATTTTGAGTCTGTGTCATTCTTAGGCTAATCTAATCCTAAGTCATATGTCTACCTCAATCCTTCTTTACCCCTTCACCCACCAGGTTGGCCACTCCTTCTTTCCGGCCCTGCTGCTCTTTTTTATGCCCCTATCACAGCACTTTTTTTTTCTTTTCCTTTTTTTCCAAGATTTTATTTATTTATTTGAGAGAGAGAGAGAGCACAAGCAGGGGGGAGAGGGTCAGGGTCCCCACTGAGCAGGGAGGATCAATGCAGGACTTGATCCCAGGACCCTGGGATCATGACCTGGGCTGAGGGCAGATGCTTAACCAACTGTGTCACTCAGGCACCCACAGCACTTTCCATAATGCTATTGTTATGATTTAGGTGTTTTAATAAATGATGTGGGTTTATTGAAATCTGTAAATGGATTTCAATCTATTGATTTGGTTCTTTATTCGCTTATGTATTATTGTGAATTTAATTTTCTTATCTTTTCAATTAGATTGCATAGACTGTGAACAGAGGAATCTCTTCTTACCCATCTTTGTAAAATTTCCATTTGGTTCTTCTTTTTTTTTTTTCATTTGGTTCTTTTTTATATTTTCTATTTCTTTCTTGAGAATTTCTAACTTTCTCTTTGTTTCAAGAGTGTTTACCCTTACTTCTTAGAGCATTTTTATAGCAACTATTTCAAATAACCTATCATAAAATAGAGCATTTTTTTTTTAAAGATTTTATTTACTTATTTGACAGAGAGAGATCACAAGTAGGCAGAGAGGCAGGCAGAGAGAGTGAGAGGGAAGCAGGCTCCCTGCCGAGCAGAGAGCCCGATGCGGTGCTCGATCCCAGGACCCTGAGATCATGACCTGAGCTGAAGGCAGCGGCTTAAACCACTGAGCCACTCAGGCGCCCCAAAATAGAGCATTTTTATAGCAACTATTTCAAATATTCTATCATATGTCTATCATATGTCTATCTATTATATGTCATTTTGGTATTGGCCCTTAATGACTATCTTTTTTCCCACCAGAGTTAAAACTGCTTCTTCCAGTGCTGACTAATTCTGTATTGTGTCCTGGACATTTTTCATATTATAGGGTCTGGGGTCTTACTGAAATCTTAGGGAGGATGTTGGTATTTTTCTTTTAGCAGTAATTGACCTTGTTGTGTTCGGGCTACAAATTTTGACCACATTTTTGAGTGTGAGGCTACCTTCAGTTCAGACAAGGGAATATTGAAGGAGTAAAAATTGGAAAGTCACTGCCAGTTCAGTGGCTCTTCAAATTCTGAAATTCTTCTCTAATCCGTCTTCTACTACTTGCTTTGTCAGAGTGCTAAAACAGCTACTGCATTCTACCTAGATTCTGTAGTTATATTCAGTGGCTGAAACTAAGTGAATTGTGTTTATTTTACCCAGGACAGAACCTTACTAAGTCATTTTAAAAATGGATGCCCTCAATTTCTACAGAGCTTAACTAGAAGAAGTTGTCATAAAAATGGTTCTGAGAATATTTCTGAGTGTTCAGTAAAGTCCTTAAGATGTATCCTGACACTTTATAGGGTTTTAAATGCTCTGTGCCATAAATAAATAAATAAATAAATAAATAAATACTAAACTAATTAATTAAGTGCTGTGTATAAAGTGGCTGGGAAATGTGGAAAAGACTTAAACCTTGGAATTAAACAGTCCTAGATGTGAATCTACATCTTGTAGAATGGAAAATGGATTAATATGGTGCTCACTGAGATGATTAATGCATATCATATATGTAAATTCCCCAGCATACATAAAATTTAAAAATGAACATTAATTCTACTTCCTTTTAGAATTGAGTATCAAAAAAAGATTGCCTGAAGAAATTTTGGTCATATGGTAAGAATTATGTAACTTGGATTTTCCTTTATTCTTTGGCTCATCGCAGACTCAGAGCTAAGTGTAATAAGCAATCAGTATGTTCATTTGTGGATTAGTATATTCACCTTTGTACAAGAACACAGCATTTGTTTTCCTTTTTTTTTTTTTTTTTAAGATTTGATTTATTTATTTGACAGAGAGAGGAAGAACACAAGCAGGGGGAGTCAGAGAGGGAGAAGCAGGCTTCCAGCTGATGCGGGGCTTGATCCCAGGACCCTGGGATCATAATCTGAGCCGAAGGCAGATGCCCAATGACTGAGCCACCCAGGTACCCCTATTTTCCATTTTTAAATTTCAATATCCAAATTGTATGATGTGATTTTTATGGTAAAATATTTTAAGCTTTTGGACATAGATAGAACATAACCATAAAAAACTAGTTCCTTGCCTTTTAATTTAAATGGTATTACTAAATGTTTTATATCCCTGGGACACCTGGATGGCTCAGTCCTTAAGTGTCTGCTTTCATCTCAGGTCATGATCCCAGGGTTCTGGGATGGAGCTCTGTGTCAGGCTCCCTACTTAGCGGGAGTCTTCTTCTCCCTCTCCCTCTGCTCCTCCCCCTGCCAGTGCTTTCTTGCTCATCCACTTTGTTTCAAATAAATAAAAATCTAATAAAAATAAAAATAAATGTTTTATATACCTTAATTGAAAGTTTGCAGTTGTTTCCTTATAAATCACTTTGAATTAAAATATAGTTATTTTAGAGTCATGAACACAGAATAATCACATGTTTTATATTTTATAATTGGAGCTATCGTTTTAAATCTCAAAACTAGTATTTCTCCTATATGTGACCCATTTTAAAAACATTTCATGTAAGATACTGGTAACAGGTGAAGAATATTTTTCTAACAAAATATGATGTGAGATGCAGTTGTATAATCTCCTTTCAAATGTTATTAGCATATTCATCACAGTTAACAGTATGCCTTTGTTAAACACTGTAGGAATGGGTTTATCATCTAAAGACATTCAGAATAAGCACATGTTGCATTAAATGACTTATTTAAAATGGGTTTGGTTAGATTTTGAAACAGTGAAGTGTCTCATGCTTCTAATGAAAGCGTTCTCTTTTTTCTTTCAGATTTTCCTTAGAAGGAGCCATTTTTAAACAGAGTGTTTTCTGATTTCAGGCCCAGAGTCTCCAGCTTGATTGATGCCAATAAGTTTTTAAAAGAGTGGTTGATTATGTTGTGAGGCCAGATGTTTAGACAGTCTTGTCTGGCTTTTAATTTTCAGGCTCACCTTTCTCAAGGCAACACAACTTCCTAATGATTGATTGAGAGCTCTTTCTGAAGGCTTAGAGTTTCCCTAGTAATTCGGTTCATGGCAGGGCAGCAGAATGCTGAGGCACCCACTTTACTGAATTTGAGGCAAAACTTTGCTTTTTAAAATGAGGTAGCCATTTAAACAGAGCAAACAAAACAAAACAAAAACAGGCTCACAAATACGGAGAACAAACTGGTGGTTGTGAGAGGGAAAGGAGTTGGGGGGGGGTGGAAGAAAGAGGTGAAGGGGGTTAAGAGGTGCAAAAGAAAGAAATGAACGGATGGGTTGATGAACGGACGGACAAATGGACGGATGTGTGGGCTGGCCAGCTTCAACCTGTTCAGATCTCTTTTGGACTTAAATGTGCATGTAATTTGCCACATCAAGTAAAAAAGGAACAAAACCTTTCCTATGTAACAGAGAATTCTTGAAATTCAGTTAGAATCCTAGGACAGCTTATTGACTTATTGCAGGAGATGTCAGGAATCTACTTCTTTTCTTTTCACATTTTCTTACTCTTTGGCTGAAAAATACAAATACTCTTTAACTTTAGGCAAAGATTAATAACTGTAGCTGGGAATTGGAAAAGCTAGATTAACAGCTCCTCAAATTGGGGCGCCTGGGTGGCTCAGTGGGTTAAGCCTCTGCCTTCGGCTCGGGCCATGATCTCAGGGTCCTGGGACTGAGGCCCGCATTGGGCTCTCTGCTCAGCAGGGAGTTTGGTTCTCCCTCTCTCTCTGCCTGCCTCTCTGCCTACTTATGATCTCTCTCTGTGTCAAATAAATAAATAAAACCTTTAAAAAAAATAAAGAAAAGCTCCTCAAATTAATATCACAATTTTAAGATGGAGAACAATGCAAAACAGGGAAAGTTCACAAAATAGGGGATTTATTAAGTAGATACGTGGGGTTTTTTAAAGATTTTATTTATTTGACAGAGATAGCGAGAGAGGAAACACAGCAGGGGGTGTGGGAGATGAAGAAGCAGGCTTTTTGCTGAGCTGGGAGCTCGATGTGGGGCTTGATCCCAGGACTCTGGGATAACAACATGAGCTGAAGGCAGACACTTAACGACTGAGCCACCGAGGGGCCCCAAGATGTGATTATTTTAAATTATTCAACAGAAGAATGGTTGAAGAATATTCACAGTTAGTAGAAAGAAGAGGGTTACAGAGGACACCTGTGTGGCTCAGTTGGTGAAGCATGTGCTTTCAGCTCAGGTCATCATCTTGGGGTCCTGGATGAGTCCTGCATCAGATTCCCTGCTCCACGGTGGTGGGGGAGGTCTGCTTCTCCTTCTCCTCTGTCCCTCTCCTCCACTCATGCTCTTTCTCTCTCTCTCTCTCAAATAAATAAGTAAAATCTCAAAAGAAAAAAAAAAGAAGAAGAAGAAAAAGAGGGGGTTACAGAACCCACATCCCAAACCAGCCTCACTCTGGCCTGGTGGGTCCTACGTTCACACTGGGTTTGCAGTTCCCCAGACCTGACATACTGCCTTCCCGAAGAGCCTTCTCACCAGCAATTCCTTTTCTTCCCTTATTTTCTTCAAGTTTCAGCTTTAACATTACTTCTTGACCTCTGGGACTAGGTTGGATGTTGTTTGCTTTAGGCACTACTAGTTGGCCGCTAAAACAATAGTGGGAGGTAGGCAGGTTAGGTAGTTATTAACCTCATTTAGAGATGAGACAGAGGAGGACACTGAGGCCCAGAGCAATTCAATGATTTACCCGAGATCACACAACTCCTAGAGTGAGTGATACAACTTGATGAAACATCTTCTGAGGCTACAATAGCAAGTCTTTGAAATTAGCCAAATGGTTCTTCTCATTAACAATACTTCCCAAATAAGGTCCTCAAAACTTCTAAAAAGAAACAAATCTAAGGGAAGTTTTGTAAAAAAGATTTTATTTATTTATCAGAGAGAGAGAGAGAGATAATGAACAGGGGGTGGAGGAGGAGGGGAGGGGTAGAGGGAGAAGCAGACTCCCTGCTGAGCAGGGAGCCCAGTGGAGCCTCAATCCTAGGACCCTAAGATCATGACTTGAGCTGAAGGCAGATGCTTAACCGACTGAGCCACCCAGGTGCCCCTAAGGGGATTATTATAGTTTGAATCATTAGTTTATATTTGGGTTAGGAGCAAAATAATGATCTCATAGCTGTATAACTGAAATACAAGTTTCCCAAAGAGTTGGGATGAGGAAGGGATTTAAGAGTGAGTGAGTGAGTAACTATAGTTAATTCATTAACATTGAATTCTTGGCCAACAGCACTCTAATCATGTCTGAACGAAACTTACCTAATACACACATAAGACACACCATAGCCTTCTTGTGCTAGGAACACTAGACAGCACCTCAGCATGATGCTTGAGAGCCATTTTAAACAGAGAAAGCACCAACAAAAAAGTACAAAATTGAAAAACAAAATAAAACATGGCACTAACTAGACCACAAAAGGGACACTTACGTGCAATGTGAGAGTTGAAACAACGTGTCACTTTGCTTGACCTCAGCTGGGAATGTGCTCCTCAGACAACTCACATTTGTTGCTGCTCTGTGCACGTCCTCGAATGACCATGAAGGCATGGTGAGTATTGATTTTGGAAATCCAAATAAATTTTAATGAGCAGGGGAATTTGCAGATATGGAGCCGACAAATAATGAGGATTGATTTTTTATCTAGCAGAAAGGCAAATGATTCCTATCCAATGGAACAGAACCCTGTAGATTATGATATATGGTACTGCCAGAGTCAATTTTATACTTAAGACAGAAATCAATTAGATTACCTATATAAATCTAGTTTCTCAATTGCCCTTCGAACCGGTTTTAATGTCCTACTAGTTCCCTCACTAGTTAACAAGTTAAATAGGGGAGCCTGGGTGGCTCAGTCAGTCAGGCGACTGACTCTTGGTTGTGGTTCAGGTCATGATCTCATCGGTCTTTGAGATCCAGCCCCACATGCAGCTCTGTGTTCAGTGGGGAGTCGCTGCTTGATTCTCTCCCTCCACCCCTCCCCTCACTCATGCATGCTCTCTCTCTAAAATAAATAAATAAATCTGAAAAAAAAAAACAAAACCCAAGTTAAATAAAATTTTTGATATGGGTTAATTTTTTAATTTATTTGAGTTTTTTTACAATTTGAAAATTGTACTATCTCCATTTTCAAAAACTAAAACACTGAGAAAATATACCCATAACTACTAAATGAGGAGATGAACTACAAGAGTTCGAAGGTCCTTGCTTTCAGGTCTGAATTCTGCAATTTTAAGAGACTGAATGGCTTCCAAAAGGAACAGGTAAGGGATAATTCAGAACTATTTAAACCATATTGATTGCAGTAAGATTTGTTAAATATTTTCACTTTAGTTAACATTTTCTAACCCTAATCTTTATGAGGACACTATCAGAAAAGAAAAAAATTCTCTTAAAGTCAAAATGGAAATAAGCCATCTAAATAATCTACAGAGAGTACCAAAGATAAATCAAACCATTGTCTGGCAAAAGGTAACACTTTTTTCAATCTTAATAATAGAGGTTATATTTAGTAGCCTTAGAAATAATTGCGTATTTGTCTTGGGTTTTCTGCCATTTGTGATTTTAATAATTAGTTTATCATATAAATCTACTATAGCATTCCCCATCAAATTAATGAAGGAAAATGAAATTATGCTGATTGGTTCTTTCTTTTAGTTTTAATTGCCAGGCAGCTTAGAGTGAAATTTGAAGCTCAACTGTAACAACTATATAGTTTTTTTAAGACTTGTGCCTTTGTAAGCCTTTTCCTCTTCCTAATCTTATTAATAATTTATATAACTTACTTATAAATTGACTAACATAAATGCATGGTAGTGTAGTATATATTCATAAATTACAAAGTTATTAATATTTATAATTTTCTCAATCCCGACTTTTTACCTCCTATTTCTAGTTTACGTTTTCATTTTATATATCTTTTGTTGTCAGCCAGACAATTCTGGAATTAGAAGGGAAAACATATTCTTCTTTTTTGTGGAAGGAGGCAGAATGTACACAGGAAAATAGCAAATAAAGGAAATAAATAAAGGAAAACGTTAGATTTTCACTTGGAGAGAAAGAGAATGAGCCATTATTTTCCTGCAGGCAGAACTATGTCTATGACTTCTTCTATATGCGGGCATCATGGTTTTATTATCATGAACCGGGGATGGCGTTGAAAGATAACTGGTTAATGGGGTGCCTAGGTGGTACAGTCGGTTAAGCCTCAGCTTTTCATTTCAGGTCGGGTCATGATCTCAGGATCGTGAGACCCAGCCCTGCATTAGGCTCTTCATTCAGCATGGGATGTGGAGCCTGCTTATGGTTCTCTCTCTTCCTCTGCCTCTCCCTCCCACCCCAACTCACACTCTCTCTCTTGCTGAAAAAAAAGTAAAAAAATAGGTAACTGGCTCACTAGCTGATTATCGCTAGAAAAAGAGCTTCAGAACAACACCTTCTTATACTTGACATGATAAAAAATAGAAATCAAAAAGGCTCACCAATTTTTAGGGGGAGGAAGGTAAGATGCCTTATTTCTCAGGACTAACTTCACACACTGAGGCCAGAAAAATAAAATTCCAGAGTATACTTTTTCCTTTTTTAAAGATTTTTATTTATTTATTTGACAGAGAGAGATCACAAGTAGGCAGAGAGGTAGGCAGAGAGAGGGGGAAGCAGGCTCCCCACTGAACAGAGAGCCCGATGCGGGGCTCAATCCCAGAACCCCGGGATCATGACCTGAGCCAAAGGCAGAGGCTTTAACTCACTGAGCCACCCAGACTCCCCTATACTTCTTTTTTTTTTTTTTTTTTTAAGATTTTATTTGTCAGAAAGGCACAAACAAGGGGAGTGGCAGGCAGAGGGAGAAGCAGGCTCCCCATTGAGCAAGGAGCCTGATGCCAGCGTGATCTCAGGATTTTGGGATCATGATGGGAGCCCCAGGTATATGCTTAATGACTGAGCCACTCAGGTGCCCCTAAGATTTTATTTATTGATTGATTTGTCAGAGAGAGAGAGAGATTGAGAGAGAGGTGTTTAACTGACTGAGCCACTCAGGCATCCCGAAACTTGACCTTTTAAAGGAGCAGCTCATGAAAGTAAGTTCATTTTATCCTATGTTGAACAAAATTAGGTTGTGATTGAAACTATGCATGAAGTCTTAGAATGAACTGAGTCTTGACTTTGTTTTGGAGCAGTTGATGGAAGAAAATATACTCAATACTCGCAAGCATGATTTAAAAAATGATTCATCATAGGGGCGCCTGGGTGGCTCACTGGGTTAAAACCTCTGCCTTTGGCTTAGGCCATGGTCCCAGAGTCCTGGGATGGAGCCCCGCATCGGGCTCTCTGCTCAGCAGGGAGCCTGCTTCCTCCTCCCTCTCTCTGCCCGCCTCTCTGCCTACTTGTGATCTCTGTCAAATAAATAAATAAAATCTTAAAAAAAAAAAGATGGTTCATCATTTTATTAATTAAAGCATTCTTTTAAGAAAGCCTACTGTGCTGCTTCTCACTCTCCCTCTGCCTGTAGGTCTGCCTACTTGGGGTCTATCTCTCTCTCTCTGTCAAATAAATAAAATCTTTAAAAATAATAATAATAAAAATGTCTACTGTGTTATGATTCTTATCTCATTTCTTTAATTAGCAAGTTTAATCTTCTTAAACTTTGTCAGATCCTCATTATCAAGAACATTGGCTACCTGAAATATTAGAGGGAGCAAAGTAATAATCTTTATTTCTCAGGACTAGTTTTACAAAAACAGACCTCATGGAATTCTGGCATCTTTTACCAGGACTTTTACAACTTCAGTTTTCAGTTTGCATTGTGTTCCCATGATTTTAGCAGATGGCTCCCATATCTAAAAATCAGGTAGAGATGACTGACCAAGTTGTAAATGCCATGGGTAAGGAAAGGCCATAGTGTTAACTATGTGGGAGTTTGAGCAGTCATTTCATTAGTGAATATTTTCATGAAATAATAAGTTTTGCTTCCTTACACTGTATCTTATCTGTGTGGACAATAAACACAAGCCCTACTGTAGTTGATGACAGTATCAAGTTGTGGGTGGGAATCACAGCCTATGAGATAAGAGCTCTGCAGAAGACAAATTGTTTCCCAGGCTCCTCCTAGAGGAAGCGGAGACCTTGGGAATGACTTGTTGATAATGGAGAAAAGGAAAAATAAAGACAATGAGAGTGAAAGAGAAATAGCCTATGAAAAGGTGCCCAGAGCTATGGCCCTGAAAATTGTTATTGCTGTTATGACAGGAAAAAAGAATATCTGAGCTCAGCTCCAGACATATTCGATACCTTTAAGCCACTCGTTTCCACTGGGGACACTTAGGGTTCTTTTTTGAAATGAAGGGCTGGGCTGCGTGATCCTTAGGATTTCTTATGGTTCTAAATTCTGTAATTCTATGACCTGGAAATATGCAATATTTCCAAGGGATGCTCTAGCACATCAGAACATTTGAGAATTATAATAATCCTGATATTTTCTATCTAAGAAGAGATTGTAGCTGAGGTTTTTTTTTTCTAATATGTATTCATACATTTGGCATTTAACTATTTCTTCTACCCCCCCCCCTTTTTAAAAAGATTTTATTTATTTACTTGACAGAGAGAATGAGAGAGCACGCGAATAGTGGGGAGGGGGGGGGAATGCAGACCCCCTGCTGAGCAGGGAGCCTGACACCAGGCTCAGTCCCAGGACCCTAGGATCATGACCAGAGCTGAAGACAGATGCCCAAACATCTGAGCCACCCAGGTGCCCCTGTTTCTTCTACTTTTTTTTTTTTAAGATTTTATTTATTTATTTGAGAGAGAGAGAGTGAGAGAGTGAGAGAGAGAATGAGAGAGGAGAAGCAGACTCCCCATGGAGCTGGGAGCCCGATGTGGGACTTGATTCTGAGACTCCAGGATCATGACCCAAGCCGAAGGCAGTTTGCTTAACCAACTGAGCCATCCAGGCGGCCCAGTTTCTTCTACTTTTAATTGAACTAATTAGTTAGCCCACAGGATGCCTTTATGTGGATTAGGAAAATGCTCCTCCAGTAGCCTGGCAAAAATAACAGGAATTTTTTTTTTTTTTAACATAGGCACTCCTTCCATTGGCTAGTCAAAGACAAATTATTCCTCTCCTAGGCTCTTCACCTGAAAAGTGTGGCCCTACGGTCAATAATCTCATTTTATTTTCTCCCAAATGCCTTTTCAAGATCTACGTGAAGTGAACATAAAATAATTAAGATGTCTGAATAGGTATGGGAGACAAACACAAGTGTTAGACAGGAAATTGGGTCAGTTGGGTACTTGGATACGTGTGTTGAGAGAAGAGTTCCAACCATTTAAAAACAAGTGGACACCAGGGATGGTGGAGAATCATTTGCTTGAGTCTAGAATTGAAGTGTATCTTCGTATCCTGTAAACTGACAGTGTCATCATATATATGCAACTTTATCATCGTTTTAAAGATTTCTTGATTCCTAGAAACATACAAACTACCAGGAATAAAACATGAAGAAACAGAAATTCTGTACAGATTGATGACTAGTAAGCAAGTTGAATCAATCATCCAAAACCTCCCAACAAACAAAGGCCGGGACCAGGTGGCTTCACTGTTGAATTTTACCAAATGTTTAAAGAAGAATACAGTCTTTCTCAAACTCTTAAAAAAAAAACAAAAAACAGTTTCCTGAATTATGTAAGCAAGGTGGTTAGGAATCCCCAAGTATGTGAATTAAATGTTTATAATTTCTACAGCAGAAACAAGAGCTAACACTTCTTGAGTGCCTACTATGGACCAGGCAGATAAACTGAAGAACAGAAAGTCACCCAGGGCCCACAGCTCATCAGGGACACAGCCACAATGTAAATCCCGGCAGTGTAACTCCAAGCGTCTCCTCTGTGCGGTGCTGATTTTACCATCTGCAATTTGGCAAGAGAAACAGTCAGATTTGGTCTTTTTGTTTCATTTTAATCTCATAATCAAGCAGATGTCATTAAAGAGCGTTATTTTTTTTCAGTCCTCAATGTGCTGAAACCTCAGCACATTAAAAATTAGAGAAGTTTATGTCAATCAAGAGGCTCTTTTCCGCCCTCTCACTCCTCCCCCTTCTATGAGCTAAGAGGAGCAGAGGAATTTCCAGAACCTGGTCATTCTGTACAAAGGCAGACCCCCAGCACAAATGCACTCTTGAACTGAAACTGCAACGAAATGGTTACATTTACAAATCCATAGGAGAAAAGAAAGGATACAGTATAGCAGGCTGAGATTTCTTTTCAAGCATTGGACTCAAAGGTCAACCATCGGACTCAAAGGTAAACCATGGGTAATTAGGAAAAAAATTATTACCCTCAAAACAGAAACCAAAGGGACTGGATTTGCCTTTACAACTTAAAACACAGCTGCTCAGCATGACTCTCATTCTGTTAGAATAAAGAAATTAAATCCATCAAATAATTTGTGTTTAAAAGTTGCTTGGAGAAGAAATTGGGTTAAGGGCACAACGGAGTTCTCTGTATTATCTTTGTAATTTCCTGTAAGTCTATAATTATTCCAAAATAAAAATTTTTTTAAGTTCCTTCAGTATGGGTAATGGACTTTTAAACTTGGAAAGAATTACTGTTACATTCTTTTTTTTTTAATAAGATTTTATTTATTTATTTGACAGAGAGAGATCACAAGTAGCAGAGAAGCAGGCAGAGAGAGAGGGAAGAAAGCCAGATGTGGGACTTGATCCGAGGACCCTGAGAATGACCTGAGCCGAAGGCAGCGGCTTAAACCACTGAGGCACCCAGGCACCCTTACTGTTACATTCTTAAATTTAGCAGAAGAATAGGGAAAGTCAGACCTTTGTCATTTTCAATGAGTATATTTGTGTCTGTCCATGGAGCGTCCCTTCTTCCAAATTGGAGGCAGCAAGTAGAAAAAATTGATAGAATGATCAAAAAATATGTCCTTTTCCAACTCAAGACTTGAAATCAGAAGCAGTTTTCAAGGAAGAAAAACTATATATTTTGCTTTTATTTAATTTTTTCCCCTAATGATAGAAATAATACATGTTGAGGGATGCCTGGGTGGCTCAGTCAGTTAAGCCTCTGCCTTTGGCTCAGGTCATGATCCTGGGACCCTGGGATGGGCTCCCTGCTTAGCAGGGAACCTGCTTCTTCCTCTCCTTGTGCCTGCAGCTCCCCCTGCTTGTGCGCTCTCTCACTCAAATAAATAAATAAATGATCTTTTTTAAAAAAAGAGAGAGAAATAATACATGTTCACTACAAAAATATGACAAAGAATGAAAGTCACAAATGAGTTAATTAAAATTTCTCACAATTTAAAAATGAACAATACTATTGATATTTTGATATATATCTTTTCATTTTTTTCTACTTGTAAATAGTTTTGGTTTTTTTTTTTAATTTATTTGACAGAGAGCAATCACAAGTAGGCAGAGAGGCAGGTGGGGTGGGGGCCGGGGAAGCAGGCTCTCTGCTCAACCCCAGGACCCTGAGACCATGACCCCAGCCAAAGGCAGAGGCCCAAACCATTGATCCACCCAGGTGCCCCATAAATAGTTTTGAATATGATTTGGGTCATACTCCATTTTTATTTACGTTTGCATTTGGTATAAAATTTAGCATATTATGAACTTTTCCCAAATCAAAAATAAGATTTTGTTGGCTGCATATTATTCTATTATTCAGCTACATCATAATCTAGTTCATCATTTCATTATTATGTTGAATATTTAAGTTATTTTAAATTTTTCACGAATACAAATAATGGCACAAAATTTTTCAGTCATCAATCTTTCTGTGCATCTTTGATTGTGTATTTTACATAAATTCTTAGAATTGATATCATTGGGTCAAAGAGTTTTGTGTTTTCATATTGCCAAATTCTCCTGCAAAAAGGCTATACTAACAACTACCCACCTGAACTTGAAATTCTGCAAGAGGCAATGGCCTCTCCCTTTGATTTCCTCAAAGTCTATTTTACCTGTCCAAATCACGACTTTTTCAAGAGACTAATACTAGGTCACCCTAAGGTCAGCTATACTGACTAGGAAAGAACTTTTTTTTTTTTTTTTTTAAATTTTATTTAACAGAGAGACAGTAGAAAGCAAGAACACAAGCAGGGGAAGTGGGAGAGGGAGAAGTAGGCTTTCAGCCAAGCAGAGAGCCTGATGTGGGGCTTCATCTCAGGACCCTGGGGTCATGACCTGAGCCTAAGGCAGGTAATTAATGACCGAGCCACCCAGGCACCACAGGAACTTCTAATTCTATGCTGCCATTCCTCCGCCTCAGTATAGTGCAAGCGGAAAAGTTGCCATCACTTCTAGAACATTCTTGCAACCATATTACTTTAGTATGTGGTTCCATTTCTCAAACCCATGTTAGTCCAAATTATTCTTGAATGCTCAAGATTCTCAAGTAACTAAGACAGGTGAAAAGAGAGAGGAAAAAAATTATTTCCCAGTGTGTTAAAGATCTTAGAATCCTCATGGAAAGGACTTTATTTAATAGGGCTTCTCAAACTTTAGTGTACCTAAGAAATACCTGGGATCTTTCTTTTACCTGAGGTACAATTGACATATATTACATTAGTTTCTGGTGTACAACATTATTATTCAATATTTGTATATAGTGTGAAATGATCACCACAATAAGTCTAGTTACCATCCATCACCATACACAGAGAATTTTTTCTTGTGATAAGAACTTTTAAGATCTATTCTCTTAAAAACTTTCAAATATGCAACAGAGTATTATTGACTTTAGTTGTCATGATATACATTATATCTGCATGATTTATTTATTTTATAACTGGAAGTTTGTGTTTTCACTCATTTCACCAACCCCCTCCCCCCATCTCTGCCAATTTGCTCTATCTATGTGCTTGGTTTGTTTGTTTGTTTGTCTCTAAAGATTCTACATATAACTAAGATTATTAAGTATTTGTCTTTCTCTTTCTGACTTATTTCACTTAGCATAAGGCCCTCAAGTTCCATTCATGCTGTTGCACATGGCAAGATCTCACTCTTTTTTATGGCTGAATAATATTCTATTGTGTATATATATCACATCTTCCTTATCCGTTCGTCTTCGATTCCTGGGCTCCCTGCTTAGCGGGGAGCCTGCTTCTCCCTGTGCCTGTCACTCCCCCTGCTTGTGCTTGTGTACTCTTTCTCCCTCTGACAAATAAATAAAATCTTAAAAAAAAAAAAAAGGAAATTGTCCTTGAAAAATATGAAAAATTTCCTGTTTTGAAAGACAAAATAGCTAATCTCTACCATATGCTAGATAACACTGTTTCTTTTCATTGTCTTATTTCTGAAATATAGTACAAAATGGACAGATTCAAGGAGAAGTAAGCTTGACTTTTATTTGATTTCCAGTGGCTTTGTTGCTTTAAATTACTACAGGCATTGCTTCCTGACTCAGTGAATGTACTGTCCACTAATAAAACTCCTTCAAGAAATTGGAAAATAAAGGCGCCTGGGCGCTCAGTCCGTTAAGTGTCTGCCTTAGGCTCAGATCATGATCTCAGGGTCTGAGATCGAGCCCCACATCAGTCTCCCTGCTCAGTGAGGAGTCTGCCTCTCCCTCTCCCTCTGCTGTTCCTCCTGCTTGCACTCTCTTGCTTGCATGCTCTCTCAAATAAATGAATAAAATCTAAAAAAAGAAAAAAAGAAAAAAGAAATTGAAAAAAAAACCCTGTTCTGCTCTTTCTTTTCTCAAACCCTTTAACTCATCATTTTTCTGCATTTTTCTGCATTTTCTCAGACTTTCAGAAAAAAACTTTCTCTTTTCATTCATTGACCTCTGTTCACTCTATTTCATCTTGATCACTTTTTTTTTTTTTTTTGGTATATACAAGTGGGATTGGTCTAGGTAGAGGGAATCTTCTTTTTATTTACAATAACTTGCAGAAGAGAGGAGGAGTCCATTACTTTTACACAGACTTTTTAAAAAAGCTCAGAAAGATAAGTTATTTGTCAAAGTCACACAGCTCATAAGTGAGAGGCACTATCTGAACTTAGAGTTTTCTTTTTTTTTTTTTAAGATTTTATTTATTTTTACTTGAGAGAGAGAGAGAGCACAGGCAGAGGGAACAAGAAAGGGAAAAGCAGTCTCCTCGCTGAGCAAGGAGCCTAATGCAGGGTTCTATCCCAGGACCCCGGGTTCATGACCTGCGCCAGAGGCAGATGAGGCCTCAGACCAAGAGTTTCTAATCTCATGTACAGCTCATGTTCTCTCAAGCATGCCATGCTTACTCTCAAATCAGAGAGATAAAAGAAGCACACAGATTTTTACAATTTAAGCCAAAGTGAGTAGTAGTGATGTAAATACACAAGAGGGGTATAAATCAGGTCCTAAAAAGATCAGAAACAGGGAAAGATTTTTTTTCGATTGGTAGGATCAATTGTGGCTCTGTGGATGCATCTCTGTGTAAGGTGAGGCACTCTAGTTGGTGAGAAAGCATGAGAAAAATGGGAAATCCCAGGACCTCTTCTCAGAAGTAGAAAGAGCCACGTTTCAAGGGAAAATACCACGGAGATAAAAGCTGGAAAGGACAGGTTTGGGCCAGATAATGGAAGATTACACATACCAGGTGAAGCAGAAGTGTATGATTCAGTAAACAACCTGAAATTGTTGGAGATTCTTATCCAAGAAGTCACTTAAACAGAGCTGAGCTTTAGGAAAATAAATTTAGTAGTATATTGGATGGATTGGGGCAGTACATGTCAGAAGCTCTGTTTGGCGCCATAAAGGTGGTTCAGACTTGGTTTATATATTAAGACTCTTCTTACACAATCACTTTTTACACAGTAACACAAATAACTTCAATAAGAGGCAGATCTTAATAACTGTCATTGAAATGTGCAAAATGACATGGTAGATGTAGGTTGAGGATGAAGAGGATCTGGAAAGCTATTACATTTTTAGTTGGTCTAGAATAGATTTTTTGACAATCATTGTCAGTGAAGATAAAAAAAAACAGGTCTGATTTCATGGAAAACATTTCAATCAGGGACGTTTGTTTACTTATTTTTAAGATTTTATTTATTTATGTGACAGAGAGAGAGCACAAGTAGCAGAGAGTGAGGGAGAGAGGGGAGAAGCAGGCTCCTACTGAGCTGGATGCAGGGCTTGATCCCAGGACCCTGGGATCATGACCTGAGCTGAAAGCAGACAGAGATTATAACCCACTGAGTCACCCAGGCACCTCACAATCAGGGACATTTAAATTTCTTTGAAATTTATATTTCAATTCATATGTGGACCCAAACAATTAGCACACCATCCCAAACCAAGCAATTTCTTCCAAATACTAAAACTCAAAGTCATTTTTAAAAATTATTTATTATTTAGGTATGCAAAAAGGCAAAGTTAAGAGTTTGGTGTTTAACATAAAAAAGAACAAATCTACAGTAAGTTTTATTCTTAGAGCTACTGCTTTATTAACTAGACCAAGATGAAACAGTTACTCATTAGATGACAAGGTTCTTTTTTTCTCCTTAAATTCATTTCTGAGTTAATACAAATCTGACTCATTGTCACCAAAGAGGAACCTTCTTGCAGAGACGTGTGCAGCCGCCCCACAGTCTCTACAGAAGATATACTTATCTTCAAGTAAAACTAATAATGTAAAGGCTAGTTAATTGAATTCTGGGTTTGATTATAACTAAGTCAGATTTTTTAAATTAATAAGTTGGACTAGAATTTTCTTTGAAAAAATGAGATTTAAAAATGAGGCAATCAATCATGTTACTTGAGAAGATGCAAGTTCCAAAACACTGACTCATGTGCAATGAGAAAGTCCATGAAATTCTCAGAAAGCAAGATGGAGCAGTATAAATATCTGTAATGAGCAATAATGCCACTTTGCAGAAAAGGTAGGATTAATGTCATTCTTATTCAAAGCTTTTAAGCTAGGAAATCTATCCGACAGAAGGGATAAGAGCTCAAGTTTATTTCAGTTAAAGCAAAACAGGAAGAGCCATAAGTAGCTAATCCTGATAAGGGAGGGACAAAAAGGAGCAGCAAAGAAGTTGATGTTCCCAAACCAAAAGAATTTGTGAAGTCTCTGGGGTTTGGTAAGTGTTGGGGCAAGTTGGATGAGGGTGGAGTGGTTCAATTCTCCACCTGCCAGGTTTTTATTTACGTGCTACAACTGAAGGTTGAGAAAAACTTCTGAGGTATTCTTTAGCAAGAGGTTTTGCCCTGATTTATCTAGAAGGAAATAGATCATTCAAAATGAAACCTAAGTGAAAGCAGTTGTGTTACTGCTTGGAGGGCAGGCTCCTAAAAGCAGGGATGGAACACAACCAAGTACTAAGCCAGGAAGCTCAGGCTCCATATGTCAGCCCCGCCATTTATTGGATGCTTGATTGGCTGTAGGAAAGTCTTAGAGGCTAGGGTATTGCAGAAGGAGGGGCATGTTTAGGAGCTAATTTGCATAACATCTGCATAAACCTTTTGTTCTAGATTGCAGTTACCTGGGTAGCTTTTTTTTTTTATAATTTTTTTATTAACATATAATGTCTTATTAGCCTCAGGGGCCGGGGTAGCTTTAAGGGCTGTTGGAGTTGGGGCTGAGGGAGGCAAAGAAGCATGCCCAACCCCCGATAACCTTTGGCAAGATTTCGCTCTCTCTGAGCCTCCTTTGCATCATGAGAATAGTTATATCTCCTCATAAATCAGTTGTCAATAGTCAGTGAGGTAGATAATGTGAAATCTAGTCTCCTGAATACCCAATAAATATAAACCTAAAATATATCAAAGGGGGAAATACTGTATTATGACATCTGTTTCAAGACAGTTGTTTTGATTAAGAAAAGTCTTAACCTTGCCTTGTTCCTAAAGCATTTTAGACATGTATTCTCAATACTTTGTTCCAGTGGTGGATCCCCCCCGCCCCAATGTACTTTAAAAGGAGAAAAGCAGTTTTGTTCAAACCGTCAATACCCTGCTAATATTCTGGCTCAAATCAAAGGGCTGGGCTTTCCCACAGAGCCCTTAAAAACAGGTGATGATATCATTCCCATTAGTACACTTAGCACGGCCTATGAGAACAGAAGCTGGCTTCTGCCCGGTAGTTTTCTCCCATGCTTGGTCCCTGAGGAGAGTGAATTGCTCCAGAAGCCCTTATCAGTCTCTGTCATTAAGATGGCAAAGTGTTAGAGCAGCCCTCTTGCCCCGCCCCACATCACGTTATGAACCAAAATGACATCGAAAAGACATGGAAGCTGCAAAGGTAGCTCATATGTGACCGCCGATGAAGTGAAAAGTATAAAAACTATTCTGGAACTTGTGCCTTACTTCCACCCTAGCTTGACCACCTCACCCGTCAGGAGAAGACTCCAGCTCCTAGAAGCATTAATGTTGAATCAAGCATTTTGTTGGCCTGATTCAACTCATTCCTAAATAGCTATGAAGATATCTTTTCTTTTTTAATTTATTTTTATTTGAATTCAATTAATTAACATATAGTGTGTAAGGGCCTACTTAGCCAGAGCGACCCCATCTCGGTTAAATAGCCATGTTGTCGTTTGTGCAGTAAACTTAAACTGCCCCTGCCCCTGCCCCTGCCCCCCCACCCCCTCCGAGGAACTTACTTAGAAGCAAGTCTGGGAAACCAGTAAAATATGGTCAACCAGTCCCTGATAACAGAGCCCAAACACAAGGACGGGTCAGGTCAGGTGGAGATAACAGAGCCCAGAATACAAGGACGAGTCAGGCCAGGTAGAGACATCCAATCAGTAAAGCACACATACTATCTCCCTAACCACCAAAGAATGTAAACCCCACCTTTTGGGTGCCAAACTAGGGCGCCAATTCTGACCAGAGTGATAGGCTAGTTCAAACAGCTACTATAGGGTAAATTGTAATTCAGTTGGCCACTTGCGTGTGACCTAACGTGACTATGCAACTTTCTCTGTGTGTTAGAATCTCATTGGCCAGGCTCAATGACATGGCCTTTGCTCTATAAAAGCTAGTCTGTGAGGCTGGGGCGGGGGTTCACTCTCTCCCTGAGACAGCCCTGGCCGGTTGGTTTGATTCTCGGTGCTGGCACGAAATAAAGCTTTACTTGACCTTCGCTTTGTATCAGTCTCGCTCTTTTGATCACAGACCCCATCATAGTGTATTGTTAGTTTCAGAGGTAGAGTTCAGTGATTCATCAGTTGCTTATAATACCCAGTGTTCATGACATCACATGCCCTCCTTAATGTCTATCACCCAGTTACCGCATGCCCCACCCTTCCCCCTCCAGCAGCCCTGTTTGTTTCCTATGGTTGAGAGTCTCTTATGGTTTATCTCCCTCTCTGATTGCATCTCATTTCATTTTCCTCCCTTCCTCTATGATCCTCTGTTTTGTTTTCTAAATTCCACATATGAGTGATATCATCTGATAATTGTCCTTCTCTGATTGACTTATTTTGCTTAGCATAATACCCTCTAGTTCCATCCACATCATTGCAAATAGCAAAATTTCATTACTTTTGATGGCTGAGTAGTATTCCATCGTGTGTGTGTGTGTGTGTGTGTGTGTGTGTGTGTGTGTGTGTGTGCGCATGCACGTACACATACCACATCTTCTTTATTCACTCATCTGTTGATGGACATCTGCATTCCTTCCATAGTTTGGTTATTGTGGACTGATGCTATTAACATTGGGGTGCATGTGCCCCTTCAAATCACTACATTGGTATCTTTGGGGTAAATACCCAGTAGTGTAATTTCTGGGTCCTAGGCAGCTCTCTTTTTAACGTTTTGAGGAACCTCCATGCTGTTTTCCAGAGTGGCTGCACCAGCTTGCATTCCCACCAACATGCAGGAGGGTTCCCCTTTCTCCACATCCTTGCCAGTATCTGGTGTTTCCTGACTTGCTAATTTAGCCATTCTGACCAGAGTGAGATGGTATTTCACTCTGGTTTTCATTTGTATTTCCGTGATGCTGAGTGATGTTGAGCATTTTCTCATGTGTCTGATGGGCATTTATATGTCTTCTTTGAGAAATGTCTATTCATGTCTTCTGCCCATTTCTCAATTGGATTATTAGTTCTTTGGGTGTTGAGTTAGTAAGTTCTTTATAGAGTTTAGGTACTAGCCCTTGATCTAATATGTTATTTGCAAGTATCTTCTCCCATTCTGTCGGCTGACTTTTGGTTTTGTCAACTGTTTACTTTGCTCTACAGAAGTTTTTTTTTTTATCTAGATGAAGCCCTAATAGTTCATTTTTGCCTCTGTTTCCCTTGCCTTTGGAGATGTGTCTAGCAAGTTGCTGAGGCTGAGGTCACAGAGGTTGCTGCCTGTGTTCTCCTCTAGGATTTTGATGGATTCCTGTCTCAAATTTAGATCTTTCATCAATTTTGAGTCTATTTTTGTGTATGGTGCAAGGAAATGGTTCAGTTTCATTCTTCTGCATGTGGCTCCAATTTTCCCAATACCATTTGTTGAAGAGACTGTCTTTTTTCCATTGGATATTCTTTTTGCTTTGTCGGACATTAGTTGACCATAGAGTTGAGAGTCCATTTCTGGGTTCTCTGTAATTATTAGCATAATAACTATACAAGGAGGAAGGTATGAAAATGTAGCTTGAATACATCATACCCTTGACCTGAATTGAATTTGCTATCATTAACAATTTCACTTGATTTCTTTAGAATTTGTATGGGCTGGTGGAAACAGGATTTGGATATTTGGTCCACTTAGAGAAGATGGCTAAGGAAGCTGGAACTCATAAATCCATTTTCAGTGGAGCAAGTTCAAAATCATCCCTTAATCTTAGAGATTTGTTCTAAAGAACCAGTTCATTAATATTTGTTTTGAGTGATGTTTCTACCACCAAATAAAAATGTTTAAAGCAAAAATTAGTTTATATATCTCCTTTTCCTTGTCTGTCTTTTTTTTTTTTTTTAAACCTCCTAAGCAAAGTATGAAGTCCAGGCAAAAATGAGTTGATATCAGACCAAAGAAACTGTTTCCAACAGAAAATTATTAATGTTATTAAATTATTCTTTTTCAGCTTCCATTGTTAAAGGGAAATGACATATTGTTGACAGCTATCAGAACTCTTCATGCTTTATCGGAAAGTTACTTGAAAAATTACCATATCATTAAACTCAAATCTCAAAAATGTTTCAAAAATCTCTCTAAGAGCTTCTAAGACAGACAGAATATCATTACTACATATTCACTCTTCGTCTTCTAGTATTCAGACATTGGTTAAAGGGGAATGAGTTTGGGGAAGGAAATGTCCTGAGGCAAATGCAGCATCAGGAAGAGAGATTAACCCCCATCTCAGTTTCTCTCCCCTCTCCAAGGGAGGGGATACTAATAGAATCACTTGGAAAGTTGTTGGTCTTTATAAGCAAAGGAGACCCATTCCCCAGCTGGATACCTGCCCAGTCCTGGATTTGCTGAGCTGTCCAGGGGGAACCTCTAAAAGCCTGGGAGACTGTGAGAGAGATTGCATCGCATTGCATAGTGGTCATCCAGGCACAGAAGAGCCAGGACAGTCCTCTTGTAATTCTTGGGTCTTGAAGGATACAAAAGGAAAAATGGAAGAGCCAGTTCTGGGAACAGCACTGAGAAAGATAAAAAGACGAAGAACCCACTCTCCAAAGAGCAAAAGGACTGAGTGGAGTGAAAAATAGAGCAAAGTAGTAAAGGATGGGCCTGGAGAGTTAGGCTGGAGCCAGATTAAGTAAGGCCTTTCATGCCAGGGCAAGGAAGATATATTCAATTCAGTAAATAATTGGAAACCATTGTACGTTCTTTGAGCCAAAGAGGGATCTAATCAGTGCTGTGTTTCAGGAAAATTAATTTGACAGAAATGCATGGAATGGATCTAGGCAGGAAAAGGCAGGAGATAACATGCATATGTTATGCTGAAGAAGATTCCAAAATAAAGCACTGTTATGAGATACCACTATACACTTAGTTGAGTGGCAAAATATTTAAAAATACAAAACTGACAATACCAAGTGCTGGCAAGGACTCAAGAGCATCTGGAACTTCCATACACTGCTGGTGAGAATGAAAAATAAACCATCCACTCAGGAAAATGATTTTGCAATTTCTCATAAGGTTAAACATACACTAACCATGTAACCCAACAATCCCACTCATGGTATCTACCCTAAAGAAATGAAAACATATGTTAATATAAAAACCTGTACGTGAGAAACGCCTGGGTGGCTCACCGGTTAAGTGTCTGCCTTTGGCTCAGGTCATGATCTCAGGGTCCTGGGACTGAGTCCTGAACTGGGCTCCTTGTTCAGTGAGGGGTCTGCTTCTCCCTCTGCCTCTGCCTGTTGTTCACCCTGCTTGTGCTCTCTCTTTCTCTGACAAATAAATATTTGAAAAAAAAAAAAAAGAAATAAAAACCTGTACATGAGTGTTTATGGAAACTATTCATAATTATGAATTATGAATCCTCAAACTGGAAAGCATCCTGAATATCCTTGAGTAGGTAAATGAATAAACAAACTGTCGACTTTCATACCACGGAATGCTACTCAGCAACAAGAGGGAACAAGACATTATGGTGAATGAAAGAGGTCAGTTTTAAAAGTTTTACTTACATAATATTCTTGAAAAAACAAAACTATAGAGATGGAGGACAGATCCAGTGATTGCTGCGGGTTAGGGAAGGGAGGTGAGCTAGAACAGTAACAGGAACAACAACAACAGTAATGGGATAGCATGAGGAAGTTCTTTGGGTGTGATGAAACCATTTTGTACACTGATTGTAGAGGTGGTTACATGAATCTGTACTTGTGTCTAAAATCACAGAACCATTTATGAAGAGAAGGAGGTCGATTTTACAGTATGTTAATTTTAAAAATTAAAATTAAAAAAGGAAGCAAAGTCAAACAAACAGATTAACAAGGAAAGCAAGATATTTTCCCTTGTTTGAAATATCTATTGGGTAGAGCACATTAGCATAAATAAGCAAAGTCAATGTTAAATGCAAGGAAGGAATGGAAAAGCAGATTCTTAGATTGTGAGTTTCATAGATTCATCCAAGATTAGCAAATATGCTTGTTTGTGGCAGACTGTATTTCCCAAAATGGCTGCAACATTACATGTCAGCCTACCCTGCTACTCCTCCATCAAGAGGTCTGTGTTCCTACCACTTGAATTTGAGATAGCATACACCAAGAGAGTATGGTGAAAGCTGTAGTATGTGCTTCCTAAGGCTAAGTCGTAAAAATGCTATGCACTTCCTCCTTGTTCCCTTAGAACACCTGCTCTTAGAATCCAGTTAGTGTATTGTGAGGACTTCCAAGTCGCCTCTGGAAAGGCTGATGTGAAGAGGAACAGAGGTCTTTGTCCACAGCCCTGGCTCACCTTCCAACCAACAGCCAGCACCAACCTGCCAACCCCATAAGAGCCACCTTGAAAGTAAAATCAAACTAGGTGAACTGCCCAGAGCTAAGAGGGTGTCAGCCAAGTCCCGCCTAAGTTGGCTCCTCGTGAGCAAAGTAAATGATTGTTGTTGTTCTAATCCACTAAGTTTTGGGGTGGCATTTTACATAGCAATAGATAGCTAACAGAGTGTTTTTACTCGTCAGCACCAACTGAAGAGACCTTCCAGGCATTCCTGGGATGGGATGAGTTTAGAGGAAGAGAATACATGACTGATGAGTGGGGTTGTACATTGGGCATAGTACTGAGTGCTGGCATCACTGCTGTTTGTCCGTCCGGTCAGATCCAGCACCCTTGTTTTATACTCGAATTAGAGACAGAGTGCAGGTGGGTCGTGATCTGCTGAAGATCACACAGATATTTCATACCAGAGCCAAAAACTCAGAACCAAGTCTTCTGATCTGCAGTTTAGTGCTCTTTTCACTCTGCCTGTCTCTTTCCAGTGACAGATTCCAGAGACCTGAGCCACAGGATATGGTGTAATAAATACATGTCAGGGCGCCTGGGTGGCTCAGTGGTTTAAGCCGCTGCCTTTGGCTCAGGTCATGATCTCAGGGTCCTGGGATCGAGTCCCGCATCGGGCTCTCTGCTCCACGAGGAGCCTGCTTCCCTCTCATTCTCTCTCTGCCTGCCTCTCTGCCTACTTGTGATCTCTCTCTGTCAAATAAATAAATAAAATCTTTAAAAAAAAAATAAATACATGTCAGGTGCTTCTCCTTACCCATCTCATGCCTATGACAGACTTCGTTAGTTAAATACAGTGCTCTCCTAAGGTCACTGATGAGCATGGAGATTATAGACCCAGATCGTCATTATAGAATCTGAGTAGAACAATGCAAGAGCTATAACTGATTTGTATCAGGAGTGTCAGAAGAATACAGCAAAGGCAATCTCAAAACATAAGCTATAAAATGGTTTAATATGGAAGTGCATTGTGCATGAGAAAAAGGAAAGTATTTAGACATAACCACTTGGGATCAAGGAAGTCTGAAGTGACACATAAGCTTTTTACAGAATTGATGAGGAATCACTTCCTACATCCTTGAGGATATCTGTTGTAGATTCTATTAGACAATTTCCATTTCATATTTTAAAACTTATTTTGTGGGGTGCCTGGGTGGCTCAGTCATTCGAGCATCCAACTCTTGATTTTAGCTCTGGTCATAATCTCAGGGGCATGGGAGGGAGCCCCACGTTGGACTGCATGCTCAGTAGGGAGTCTGCTTGGAACTGTCTCGCTCCCTTCCTCCCTGCCCCCACTCTAAAATAAATAAATAAATAAATCTTAAAAAGATCTTAAAAAAACACCTTATTTTGTTGTTGGAAGAAAAGCTATTACTTTAGTTCTATAAAATGTAATATATATATACATACGTATATATACACACACACACATATATATATATATATATAAAATTTGGCCTCATCCTGAATACAATAGACTTGGAATGCATACAACACATTCAATAGAGCAGTACTGGTGTATGGTACAATTTGATGGTTCTGTTCTTCTTAATGCACTTGTCATTCAGAGCAAAGCAGGCTTAGAAAAAAAATATATGATTTCTAGGGTATAATTTAAAAGCAGAGGTTATAAAGCCAGGGCACTCTGAATTTTAGGATATATCCCTGAGAACCAGATTCTCAGATACGTTCAACACAGGATGGAGAGCAGAGCTTCTCTGAACTTGATCATAGGAGAAAACACCCTGCAGAAGCAACCGCAAACAAACTCCCAGAAAAATAATGATCACTCTCTCCCTTTCTATGACTCTGAGCGGGGCATGGGAGTAGAGTTAGGTACGAAGGTTATTTGAGTAAACCAAAGTGGCCAAGTTCCTTCCTTAATTCATTTTATTCATCAAGTACCTGCTATGTGCAAGGTCTGCTGTTAAACACTACTTGGAACGCAAGGATGAAACAGGGGGTTTTATCTTCAAAAGTTCTTTAGCGTGGACCCCATCCTCCTCTTTTAATAGAGTAATATGTCAGAACAAGAGCCTAATGAGTTAGAAATCTAAGTATCAGCTAGTGGCATCCAAACACAAGAACACTGGGTTTAAGCATTAGAAGCAGGATGCATCCCTACAATTGTCTACACAAATCAGCAGGCTTCAAAATAGTAACCCAACCCTTTCCGTCCCTCCCTCCCTCTCTCTTTTCGTTCTTTCTTTCTCTTCCGTGCCCCCCCCCATTTTCTTTTGACATGGATTACATTATCATTTGCAATATTACTAATTGCTGGATCACTTAGATGCATTACTATGCTCTTGGGAAATTATTTCTGGTAATGAAATTCTTTTCATCAGTTCCACTTTCAGATTTGCAATACAGGCTTGTCCTTTAACAAGTAAGTGTTCTTTTCAGAAAAATATGCGGCAGATGTGGCAAAACAGAAATATAATATTCTTGGAAGTGGGCTAGTTTGGATAACAAACTTTCATATTTGGACTTTATTCTTCTAGTAATTTCTCTGTCTGTAGCAAATTTTCACCAAGGTTGAAGTCACCATTTTGTGCAATTTATTCTTAAATCTTCAAACAAAGGTCAATAAATTCTTGTTGTATCTTTTCAGATTTTTGTAGTAAGGAGCTGTTAATTAATATTTCCCTCATTCTTTTCTGGAATAGAATAACTCAATAATTTCAACCAGGTTTTCCCAAATACTAGCAACTTGTTATTCAACGAATAAACTTAACCCGATTACTTCTGAAAGGCCTATAACATCTGTTTAAGTTCCAGGGCACAAGGACAAGACAGAAAATATCTAAAGAAAGTGGGCTCTGAAGTCAATCCAATATGGGTTCCATGTAAGCTCTGACAGTCCCTGTGTGACGTCAGGTAAATTAATCTCACTGAGTCTCGGTTTCCTTGTTTATAAAATGGGGATAAAGTGCACATTGTAATGTCATCATGAGAACTAAGCACAACACAAGAAAGCAGAGGGCCTGGTGTATAATCAGGGTTCCTTAAATAATAATTTCCTTTTGCTTCCTTTTAAAAATGACGGTTCTAAAGCTCAGGATTTAATCATTAAAATAATCAGTGACAGATGCAAACCATTCAAGTTTCAATCAACTTTTCTGACACTTTGGTATGTAGAATATTTGACATTTCTCCTTTCTTCTTCATGGAAAAAGCACCCCCGCATCAGGGAAAATGAAAAATTGGGGGAAAAACACCTATAATCTCATCCTCCTAGCACTACAACAGTTTCCATTTTTGTCATGGTCTGGCTTTTATACAAAACGGCCACATGTTCTGCACAGTCGCAATCAGACTGTGCTTCGCATGGCATCATCTCTTTCAGTGTACTAAGAGATTTATTCCAGGTGATAGTGGGAAGCTGCCGAAGAGGAAGAAATGCAAAGCTGCGGAGGTGTTCAAGTTCTTTCAAATCGTTCAAACCTTTCTCCTGCACAGAAACTCCACAAAGAACTCCTCTGCTGTGTTCGTTACGCAGGGCGGTTTCTTTAAATTGTTTGACGTCAGAGAAGGAATGCTATAGCAACAGTCTGTCAAACTGGAATTAACTCAGAAGAAAGATGGGGGTGGGGAGAGGAAAACTGCTCCCGGGCGGTACTGACCTCAGAGGAAGCAAACTGGGTTGTTGCAATCATTTTCTGACATTTTAAACATTAAAAAGAAGAAGAAAGAAAGAAAAGAAAAAGAAAAAGAAAAAAAAAAAACTCGGTTGAGATGCGTACGATGTTTAACTCATGCAGAGAGATGAGCGACTCGCCAGGATTATGTGAAAGGCCTGGTTTCACCAGTAACAACTTCCAAGTACTGGTCATTTATTTAGAAGCAGGCTCTGTGCAAACGGCATCTCATGTGATATGTTAGCACCTTTAGGAGGTAGGTATCATCCCCCTTTTGCCTATGACCAAGCTGAGCCCCTGGGACGGACGCAGTCACCCGCCAGCGATGGTAGAGCTGGGATTCCAACGCAATTTAGTGTGACTGTGGGCTCCAGTTTACTTTCTTAAACGTAGAATTCCAGACGGTTAAACCTAAACGGGACGGGGTCTTCTACGTCAGCCCCCCCCAACCTGCCCACGAGCAGACTGAGGGTTTTGCGGTGCCAGGAAGGAAACCGGCCACACCACTTGGACGCTCTGAAGTGTGCTCTTGCGTCCAGGCGCCACAACGACAAGAAAACGAAACTGCCTGGGAATTAATGTTTTTCTTCTTCTTCTAGCAGGAAACGAGACAGAAAATAGGAAGCAGAAGCTGCGCGCGACACCCGTCGCCGCCTTCGCCCCCTGTCCCCCCGCCCGGGCGACGCGCGCTCAGGGTGAGCGCGCGCCCGCGGCGCGTCCCCATCGGGCCCGCGCGCCTCGTGCCTCGCGCCTCGCGCCTCGCGCCTCGAGCCACGTCCCCGCCCCGGCGGAGTTGGCTGCTGGGCGGCGCGGGCCTGGGTGTGGCCGGCGGATCTCGGTGGCGCTCGTCGCGGCGGTGCGCTTCGCTCTGCACGCCGGCTCCGCGCTCGAGGAGCTACTGAGCTCCCCGCGGACTCGGGGAGCGGCCGGTCGACGCGGGACCTGAGCTCCCTCCAGGTAGGCGGCGATCGCACGCGCCGCGGCTCGTCGGAGCGCCCCGCGGGGGGATCTCGGGCTTCCCGCAGGGGGCGTGGGGCGCCTCGGGGCCGCCCCGCCGGAACCCCGCCGGGTGGTGGCTTGGGGCTAGCGGGGTCGGGCGAGCTGGGTGGCGGAGCCTGCCCGGGAGGGACGGGGCGGGCGCGCCTGGGTCGCGCTGTGCTCCCGCGCCGGGGCCAGCCGCTCGGTCGCCGCCTCGGGCACTTCCTGGGCGGCTCGGACTGCTCGCTCTGGGAAGCGAGGGGGCGGCCTGTAGTCCCTCGGCCTCCACACCCCCCAGGCCGGTCCCTACTCGCCGAGGCCTCGCGGGGGGACTCAGAGCGCGAGCTGGTGGTTCCCCGAAAATAGCGGTTACTCGGGACTGCCCAGAAGGGTTATTGGGTGGAGAGCTCTGGGAAAGCTCGTAAAAGTTTTCCGCTGAGTGCTAAAAATGAGTCTAGCGGTTTCGTGTTAAATTTGTTTTGGAAATGATTATGTCCAGTATTGGGGGTGGGTGGGTAATGGATTATGAATTCTTGTAAATTCTGTACATGATAAAGTGTTTTTCCTTTTCTTTCCACATTCTTTTTCTGCTTCAAAACACAAATGATTGCCTTCTACTTTGATATTTATTGCCATACGGTAAGGGAAGACTGAGTTTCCAGAAGTTTAAAAACAGACTTTCATTTGTTTATAGAAACGATGCTTTGTTATTTTGCATCTCTCTCTCTCGGTCTCTGTGTCTCTTCCCTTTTCTCCCGCTCCTTCCCTTTCTCTTTTGGTAGAGGATGTGGATGCATCTTTTTCTCTTTTGGCCACTGGCAGAATAGCTCGGGGTGTAGATTAGCGCCCTGCTGGGAAGTTTTCTTCAGACATTTGAAATTTAATTGCTTATCAGAACGCTGTATTTTCATTCCTTTTTAGTGTTGCAAACTGAGATTGTGACCTCGGAGTAAAGCTTCTAGAACTTAACACACACTGCTTATTTAAGATGAAAGGAAAGTCTTTTCTAGTTGTGGAGGAAAAGGACGGTTTGGATACATAAAATTGTATGCTTTGAGTTTCTTTGCCATTGTACATTTTAAGACTTTCGTGTGGGACTTTTGGGTTATTACTGATCTGTGGTTCTGAAAGTTTATTGTGTATTTCAGTATTTGGCTCAAGATCATTTTAAGATTTTCCGTATTGCATTCTGGTTTGTAGATGAATCTGAAACTGAAATAGAAGCTTTTGAAATACTGTTTTATTGAACGTGGTTAACTGTCTTGTGTATACACATTTGTAAAATTATAAAATTGGTTAACGTGGCTTGCAGTACATTCAGGTTCATGTCTGTGAGCCATAAGCATTGTTTACGAGGCTATTCTGAGTCATTGGTCTTTGTTAACTTGTAGAATTGCTTCTTTTGTAATTTTTCCCGGCTTTGTTGAGATATAATTGACATATAACATGGTATAAGTTTAAAGTATACAACGTGCTGACTTGATATTCATATACATTGAATAATGATGACCACAGTAAGATTAGTTAACACACTGATCACCTGTGTGTGCCAGTGGCTTGTATTTAGCCACTTTCAAGTATAGAATACAGTGTTGTTAACAATAGTAACCATGCTGTACCTTGTATCCCCAGAGCTACTCTCTTGTAACTGGAGGTTTGTGCCATTTGATCAACATCTCCCTAGAATTGTTTCTTTTAAGTCATTGGTGCTTTAGTATGTCAGCAAGTATTTTTACACTTTAAAAATAGATTCTGGGACATTTTGAAAATTGAGAATTGGAACAAAGTATCGGACATTTTTCTGCCCTTACCAAGTACTGCCTGAGATGGTGTGAGTTCTGGGAGTTTTTCCGACATGTTACTAAAGTACCCTTTGTTACTAGTTTCTTTACCTTGCTGACTGGTTTAACCTGCTTTTGTTCTAGGAACTAATTATTAGAGATTTGTTCTGGGCCAGGGGTGATGCTATACATTATTCTATTTATGTCTTACATGAACTTGGCAAAGTAGGCATTATCCAGTTCTACAGGTGAGGAAACTATGCCCCTGAATTCTTAAATGACTTGCCTGTGCTTATGTAGCTGTTCAGTCACTCAATTGGGATTCAAGGCCAGACCTCTCTGAACCTGAAGTCCACCTTCTTGCCTCTGTGCCACAGTGGTTTCTTGCCAGGACGTGAGGAATGACCCTCAGTTACTCGTTAGCACATTTGTAAACTTTCCAAGACATGCCAGAGATGCGGGTTTGTTTTTCCAGCGTGATTGTTACCACCCGACTGTGTTAATTGTACAGATCCGTGAGTCCGTTCTCCTCTCACCTCTCTGTTTTTGGTTCAACGTCTGGCTCAGAGTTTAAGACCTCCCTCTTCCCAGGGCAGATTTTCTCCTGTCGACATTAATAGGTAGTAAAAACTTGATTATCCTTCCAAAATAATGATCCCATTTTAATGTGGGTTTTCTAGAGCTATACATACAACTATTTTGGAAGGCTATAAACAATATGGCAGTTTCTTTTTGAATATGAGAACCCTCTGATATTCCTCAAATTAAACCAGAAGATATTTCTTTTGAAGAATTTATTTACTGACAGAGAGAGAGACCGAGCGCATGAGTGCGTGTGCATGCACAAGCATGGGGAGCTGTAGGTAGAGGGAGACGGAGAAGCAAGTTACCTGCTGAGCAAGGAGCCCGAGGCCATACTCTATCCCAGGAACCTGACCCTAGTGGAAGGCAGAGGCTTAACCGAGCCACCCAGAAGCTCCTGTGTCTCCCATCTTAAAATTCTTTTCTTGATCTACTGTTCTGCCCCGTGTCTCTGGTTCCATGTTGAGAAAGCATCATTTTTTTTTGAGAAAACATAATTTTTTTGATAGAATAAAAATAAATACAGGAGAGGATAACCAGAAACTAGTAAGTTACCTACAGGGGGTGGGTAGGAACTTAGTAGAAGGCATAGTGGAGGGAATGGCACTGCTGTGATTATATCTTTTTGTATAGTTTTGGAAACTTGTTTATGTTTTATATGTTCAAAAATAAAATTAACAAGGTTGAAATAAAAAACCTCCAAAATTGAATACAAACAGCAACAAAGGAACCAGTATGTTTCAATGAATAACATAAACTCTCTGAAGAAAAGAAAAATCCAAGTAAGTTTTTAACACGGCACTTTGAATATCTACCTTAAATCTAAAGATAGAAAGGACTGCAAAAATAAGAAATCTTGAACCCTGTGTGGTAGAGATACAGCAACTCTTGAACTATTTTGTATGTATTGTAGAAATGAGCAAATGAGTAAATTCACTGATATTTTTTGAGGTAGAGTTTTTACTGTGGGAGAAAGGAAATAAAGATGAAATAGAAGAAGGCAGTGAAGCACTCTCTGGTGTTCGATTGGATTTAGAGTTACATTTTTAGCTCTGTCTGATGGAAAGGTCTAGAAGCAATGACACCCTAGTAGCAGTAAGCACAAATAGTGCCCAGGTCTAAATGGCTGATTCTAGGGCTGGGGCAGGAATAGCAGAAGATTAGCTTAGAGTACAGGGTAAGGAAGTATTCCCCCAAAATGGTGGTGGTACATCAAAAAGACATAGGAACTAGCTTGACCAAATCTGGGAAAGTTTGAGCCTCAAAATGAATAATGATAATAATGGCTTATAACCCATTGAATAAAGTAAGAATCCACAAGTTCATAATAAATAAAGGAAAAAGAAAGCATTCTCAAGTAGACTGTCAATAAAAATGTAGAAGGAGTAGTAGAATTAGAAAAGTGACTGGCTTGCAACCATTATGGTCTTGCTGGTTCACGCCAGCATTATTAATGGAGAAAACTGGATGGGGAGAAGGGTACTAACACAGTTTCCAGTGGTCTCTCCAGAGATTAATGACCAACGGGGAAAAAGAGTACTTCACAGTGAAGAAATCTGGCAGAGGGGCACCTGGGTGGCTCAGTGGGTTAAAGCCTCTGCCTTCAGCTCAGGTCATGATCCCAGGGTCCTGGGATCAAGCCCTGCATCGGGCTCTCTGCTCAGCAGCGAGCCTGCTTCCCTCTCTCTCTCTATCTGCCTGCCTCTCTGTCTACTTGTGATCTCTCTCTGTCAAATAAATAAATAAAATCTTTAAAAAAAAAAAAAGGAAAATCTAACTGACCTAATAGTATTATCAGAGCTGGCAGAATTTGAGTATGTAATGAATATTAAATAATAGCATTGCATCAATGTTAAGTTTCCTGAATTTGTTCATTGTACTGTGGATGTATAAGACAATGTCCTTGTTCTTAGAAAGATACACAGTGAACTATTAGAAGTAAGTGGTCAGAATATCTTCAATTTACTCTCAAATGGACAAGCAATAATAATAATTAGAATGAAAAGAGGATGATAAAGCAAACGTGGCAAGCACTAACAATTAGTGAATCTAAGTGAAAGGTCTAAGAGTATTTATTCACCATACTGCCTTTTTTTTAATACTACTTTTTTCAACTATAAGTTTGAAATTTTTAAAAATGAAATGTTAAAAGTAAAATGTCAAAAAATAATAAAGCTACTTTGTGTCCAAAAACACACAACAGAAATCTTGGGAAGAGTCCATGCAGGCTGTATCTATTCCTCAGCTCTGCATCTCTCCTCTCTAAACCCACTACAGAGTGATTTATCCTTCCTGTGCTCTAAAAAAATGATTCTTCTCATGGTCACCAGTGACATCAGTCTTGCCACATTAGGTCTCATGGTCACCAGTGACATCAGTCTTGCCACATTAGGTCTCTTGGTCACCTTTAACCCGGGTGGTAGAGAACTCCTTCCTGCTGAAACAGTTTTCCCTTGGCTTCTGGGACACGGACTCTGATTTTCATCCTGCTTCACTGGCAGTAACTTCTCCTCCTCAGAAAATGGTGTTATCCTCCATCCAGTTGCTTAGGCTGACAATAAGAGTTATCTTTAATTCTCCTGTTTCAGTCATCCTGCATTTGGTCCCTCATTGTCTACTGTGATGGCTCCTAACTTGCTGTCATTCCGATTTTGGCTATTTTTTATTGTTGTACTGCCACTACCTTTGTGTCGAACCACCATCTTCCTGGGACTGGACTACAACAGTAGCTCCTAACTGATCTTTCAGCTTCCAGTCTTAGGCAGCAGAACCCATTACTGTTAGATAAAATCTGAAGTTTTTACTGTGTTCAGGAGGCCCACATGATTATGTGGTTGGTCTCCTGCCCACCCCTGTCTAATCTCTTCTGCTTTGCCCACTACCCTCCAGTCTCACTATTCTCTCTGCTGTTAGTTAATTCAGTATCCCAGGTTAGTTTCTGCCTCAGGACCTTTGATTTACTGTTCATACTTCCTGGAATGCCCTTCTCCCATTTAAAGCATGGCTCATGGGGCGCCTGGGTGGCTCAGTGGATTAAGCCGCTGCCTTCGGCTCAGGTCATGATCTCAGGGTCCTGGGATCGAGCCCCGCATCGGGCTCTCTGCTCCTCAGGGAGCCTGCTTCCTCCTCTCTCTCTGCCTGCCTCTCTGCCTGCTTGTGATCTCTCTCTCCGTCAAATAAATAAATAAAATCTTTAAAAAAAAAAAAAAAAAGCATGGCTCATTCAATCATTTCATTCAGGCGTTACATATTAATTTGTTTAAAAATAGCCTGCCTTGTCGCTAACTTCTTGCAGGTTTTTTTCTCCTGCAGAGTCCTTATCTGTACTTGAAATTGTTTATTTATGTGCTTTATTATCTGTCTCCTAGACAGATATAGATTAAAGCTCCATGACAACAGGGCCTTTTGTTTGTTTTATTTACTGTTGAATCCCTAGAGCCTAGAATGTGTCTGGCATGTAGTTGGAACTCAGATATTTGTTGAATGAATGAATAAATTCATGAATTAATATTTGCCACCTTTTCTGCTGTATTTTGTCTAATACTGTTTCCAGTGGGGAAGGCTGTCTCAGAGAATCCTGTAACGGTAGTGCTGTTTAAGTTTCTTGGTGATACTGCTAAAGCTTCTTGGGAAGCTAACAAGTTGGTAATTTTCCCAGCTTCATCTTCCTTTTGTCTGCCCTCTGGTGGAGGTAATACTGATAAGCAGCCAGATGATAGTAGGTCACTAGGAAGAAACAAAAAGGGAGGAACCTTGACCACAAACTGGGTAATTGACTTTTAAATTACAAAGATTAAAAAACTGTAGTTTTTAGTAAGCCTCTAAATTAACCATATTAATATAGGAAAGAATGACAAGAAAAAGGACAATAGTTAAAGAGAGATCTGGTTTAGGGTGTTAAAAAAAAAAAAAAAGACCATTTAGCTCCAAGACGTTTTGGTTATATAAAATAATTCCTGCTTAAATATACTTCTTTCTCTGAAAATAGTTTTTTAAAGATTTTATTTATTTATTTGACAGAGAGAGCAAGCAAGCACAAGCAGGAGGAGGGGCAGAGGGAGAGGGAGAAGCAGACTCCCCACTGAGCAGGGAGCCCGAAATGGGGCTTGATCCCAGAACCCTGGGATCATGACCTGAGCTGATGGCAGGTGCTAAACTGACTGAGCCACCCAGGCGCCCCTCTCTTAAAATATTTTTAATATTTTTCCATTTTTAGTTCACAGACACCTTTTTCTAAACTACTGTTTCAGTTAATCTTTTGATTTTTCTTATTAGTTAACATATGCCAGTGGGAAAGCCAGTATCCAAACTGCAACAGTTGGGTAGGAGAGGCAGCACTCTTCATTATTATGCTACCTGACAGCCTTCCTACTGTCCTAGGGATGGCATAGGTACCAAAAAATTTCCTTTGGTGCAATAGTGATGAACAAAAAATACTTGATAGGTTAACAATATATGTTCTAGTACCATTTTTTCAGTGTGTATTACGGAGAGCCTTCTAGAATTGCTCAAAGTTATATCTTACTTAATTTGTTTTGCAATAGCAATCACATTAAATGATTTTAATGTGCATGTACTACTGACTTGCTGAAATAACTTAAGTTTCTCTTAATGTCCATCTTTAATATTTAAGGCAGTACACAGCTTAACTTACCCCCTTCTCTAACCCAGTTTTGGCTTTAGCAAGGTTGTTTCCTGTGCTGTTTGGTCATTACCAAGAAAGCTTAGTATATTCCTTGCTGGGTAAGGGCATACTCCCACCAAAATGCTTACTATACAGTTGGGACCCCAAAAGGGAGCATTTGCTCAGGGGGTGTCATTAGTGCTGGTATCTTTGCACGTATTTAGAGCTCTGAGGTTCTCATCTTAACAGCTATGTAATATTTCAGTGTATGGATGTATCATATCTCCTTTCCTGTTGATTTATGTTTGTAATTTTTTGTTATATAAACAGTTGAAGAGTGACGGTCCTTAAACATTTCATTTGTATTTATTCAAAAATACTATATTTTTAGAGTCTTACTGTTTCTTCATCTAATTTTTTTAATCATCTATATATGTATTTGTTAACATAATGTATTATTTGTTTCAGGGGTACAGGTCTATGATTCATCAGTCTTACACAACACAGCACTCATCATAGCACGTACCTTCCCTGGAGTCCATCACCCAGCCACCCCATTCCTCCAACGCCCCGCCCCTCCAACAGCCCTCAGTTTGTTTCCTGAGATTAAGAGTCTCTTATGGTTTCTCTCCCTCTCTGGTTTCATCTTGTTTCCTTTTTCCTTCCCTTCCCCTATGATCCTCTGTCTTGTTTCTCAAATTCCTCATATCAGTGGGATCATATGATAATTGTCTTTCTCTAATTGACTTATTTCACTCAGCATAATACCCTCTATCTAGTTCCATGCACATTGTTGCAAATGGCAATGTGCATGTACTACTGACTTGCTAAAATAATTTAGCAATTTTTGATGGCTGCATAATACTTTTTGATGGCTGCATAATACTCCATTTGTGCGCGCGCGCACGTGCACACACACTCACCCCAATCTTTATCCATCTGTTGTTCATCATCTAACTTGTAATACATTTTTAACTATGGAGAAATTGATAGAATCTGTACTGTAGAGGGAGAACACTACTTTGGAATAGACAAAGATGAGGATGGGGGTGGGGGGGTCCCTGTGCTCAAAGGACTATTAGTCCCTGTGCTTGTGTAGAGGGATTTTTGATAGTTTTGTTACAGTAACATTGCAATGGCTTGGCTCATTTTTTCCCCTCTTCAATTTTTCTGGAGTTCCCCACGTACACACTCTTACCCTGGAATTGTTTAAAGGGTGAAAATTGGGCTTTAGCTATTTGGTAATGTAAAATTAAAAATTCAGTAATATACCTTAACCTGAATGAGACTTCATTGTCTAACTGGCTTTCAACATAGATTATACATTTTATTTAGGATAGTTAACAAGGCTTCTAGTGACCGGGTTTTTATAAGGAAATAATTTAAACATTTTTTTTTTATCTCCTAGACTTCTGTAAATTAAATTATGTACTTAGTAGAAAAATGGAGGACAGCTAATTATTTAAGGATTGAAATTCATCAACAAGGGATCCTTATTATGTGTATTACTTATGAAATGGGTCTCTGGGGAAGCTGTTGTGAGAGTAGGACTAAACTTTTTGAAAAATGTGGTTTTAGGGTATCTGGCTGGCTCAGTCCAAAGAACAGGAGACTCTTGATCTTGGGGTCAGGAGGTTGAGCCCCATGTTGGGTGTAGAGATTACTTAAATAAACATTTAAGAAAAAAGAAAAATGTGGTCTTCTTGTCACATGATATAAAAAGCAAAAACAATTGTTATTTAAAAATTTTTAAAACAGATATTTTCATGGTTATATGTTAATGTTTATGAGAACTAAAACTTATCAAGGAATTTCATTAATTATTAATGTGTGACTAGGGAAGCTTTTGGGGGAAAATATTTAAAAACACACACAGAAATATTCCTCTGTGACTTAGGTTATAAAAAAGGAGAGAAATGTTGCTATGTAAATTTCATCCATGGTTATGTGCTAGTTTTTAGTGAGGAAACATCTTTGTAAAGTTTTTAGAGATAATGGAGACACATCCTGAAGGGCTAGTGAAGCATCAGGAATAATGTGTGTTTCCTCAGCGGTGCTGAAGAGCGATTTTGGTGTATGTGAGAGTGAGTGCTGCTCAAACACTATTCAGGTCACGTGGGAGAGAGAAGTCCCCTTGGACAGATGGCTTTCGAGAACCTTAGTGGTGGGAAAGGGAGTTGAGGATGGAGTGGAATCACAGATAGCTAGTGTGGGTTATTAGCTGTTAGTCTAAACCCAAGAAAGCAATTGTGGGATATTTTGGTACATAAAGTGTGATCCTGAAGTAGCATTGGTGGAAACCTGTTCGACTCAGACCGATACCACATGAATGCATTTGCTTTTTAATTAGTAAAACCTCTGAAGTTTGACCTTCTGCCTAGGTATTAATGGCTTTATGTTGGAAAGAACGAGATCTGTACTGGGAGAAAGACCCTGAGCGATGTACTCTGCTTCTACTTACCTTGGTAACTTTAAGATAATTTTACTTTAAAAAAAAAAAAAAGATTTTTAACTTTTTTTTAAAGCTGTGAACACATGAAGTTGTAGCTACCTTTCCATGAATATGTCATTTGCATGTCACATTTTGTGCCATGTAGCCAAATTAACAAATTAGCTAGATCATGATGCCTTATAAACATTAGAAACCTAGAAACATTGGATGGGCACTTAACAAACATTTGTTGGATGAAATTCTGATAGCCACTGTTGTCATATTTTCATCCTTTAGTGGTGGGATTCATTTAAACATTTTTTAGGTATAATCAAGAATAATGTGTAACAAATTCTCGTAAATTTAAGGGATTGTTTTTGGTTAAAAAAAAAACCACAACACGAGGGACGCCTGGGTGGCTCAGTTGGTTAAGCGGCTGCCTTCGGCTCAGGTCATGATCCTGGCATCCTGGGATCGAGTCCCACATTGGGCTCCTTGCTTGGCGGGGAGCCTGCTTCTCCCTCTGCCTGCCACTCTGTCTGCCTGTGCTCACTCGCGCGCTCTCTCCCTCTCTCTCTCTGACAAATAAATAAATCTTAAAAATCTTAAAAAAACAAAACAAAACAAACAAAACACACACACACACACGAATTATGTGACTTTAAAGTGATCCAAGACTGTGTGATTTAGTGATTTAGAGATGAACCATACTTGGTCCCATCAAAAAAAGCCAAGCGGTAGTAATACTTGAGTGAAGTCATCTGAGAAAAGACAGTCTGAGAAAGTTACGATTTGTAGTTTACATAATCGTAATTTATTTTCTTAATGTCTGAGTCAGAGTCTTAGAAATACTAAAATTAGAGGCTTCTCAACTTAGAGAAGGTAGTTGTAGGACTAAGTAAAAGGAAATTCCCTGCCATTTTACAAAGCTGCCAGTGAATTCATAGAACTTGTTGCTTTAAGAGGTAGTGCATCTAAAAATATAAGCATTCTTGAAACGGTTTCAGTTTAAGGGAAATCCTTAGCATGGTAAGTTCAGTCATATTCTCATGAAACATTCCGTTTGGGTTACATAGTATTTTAAAATATGTGCTCTGTTGCAGCCCTTCTATCCCGATACAGTAATTATTTTTCGGAAGAAGATGAACTTTTTTGATTGGGGTGGGTCGTTATGAGTGCCTTGTGCAGGGTAGGAGTTAAAGACATGTTTGTTGAGTAGAAGAATGAATCTCAGGGCAATTTGGATTGACAGGTCGGGATAGTGTTCATTTCTTATATACGTTAAGACTGTTGCTAAAAATAATGGGAATAATGCAGGAAGAAAAATCCTTTTGATAGCTTTCCCAAATGTTGACTAGAGAAAAGCTAAACCTCTTCACTTCAAGCTTCCATTTTCTCTCCAGTTCTGTAGGGAGGATACACTAAAAGAATGGAAACACATGCACTCTACATTTAAAAGAGGCACTCTGCATTTGGTTTTTCTGTAGTACCTGATATTATTATAATCTTAGGTTTTGTTACTACCTTTGTCTCAAAGAGTTCTTCCCTTTTCCTTGATTTAAAGGATAATTTTATAATTTGTAATTTAAAAATTAAACCGAAAGAATTTATGATGAAACACTCAGCTTTTATAAATGGCATAGTTTAAAACACTACAGTCGTCACGTTTTATTTATAACACACAAATGTAAAAATGTGTAGGAATGAAACAACAAAATCCATTTACTTTAAATTCCATGAATACCTGTCCATTTTTTTTTTTTTTACTTTGATGCATGACATTTTATTGGGCGGTGGAATTTACTACCTCAGTTTAGATTTCTGCCACGATGACAAGTCCTGTTCAAAGAGAGAGCCCCTAATTCTTATCCAGAGGGTTCACCCCCAGTGGATCTGTTTATGATACCTGGATAAAGAGCTTGTTTTCTTGTTGGTTGATTTCTGTGTGGACTGATTATGTTGTGACTTGTTAAGAAAAATAAATCAAAAAGTTCTTTTTTAAAGATTTTATTTATTTATTTGACAGAGAGAGATACAAGTAGGCAGAGAGGCAGGCAGAGAGAGTGAGAGGGAAGCAGGCTCCCTGCCGAGCAGAGAGCCCGATGCGGGACTCGATCCCAGGACCCTGAGATCATGACCTGAGCCGAAGGCAGCGGCTTAAACCACTGAGCCACCCAGGCGCCCACAAAGTTCTTTTTAAAAGAAAAAAATTTAGTAAGAGCTACTTTTGGCAGTTGAGAATCTAAGTCCCCTTTTTAGTTAATTCCGGAGATACATGAAAGCGTATTGGCAGGTATTTTCTCACATGCTTTGCTACTTTAACAAAGATCAGTGCATTTAAGCCTTAAATTAAAAACTTCTTTTCAAGTATCTCTCTCTTCAGGTGTCCTAGGTATTTCCTGATAGAAGATGGCTAGTTCCTAAGGTGTCCTTTCAACTCTGGAGTTTATTTCATTCTTATGTTTCTTAAAGAGTAAAAGCATGACCAAATACAGATTATTTTAAAGAAGGTAATGGCTGCCAAAAAATTCAAGTTTTTGCCAGATGGATTGTTTCCCTTGAGGAAGGGGAAGATAACACCTGAAATACGTCAAGAAATTGTTAATGATTTCTTTGTAAAAACATCTTTAAGTTGTGAGTGTTTGAGAAATAGGAAATTTATATGGGGAGTATTTCTTTTTTCTCTCTTCCCATTCTGAAGGCATTCTTCAGAAAAAAAATTTAAAAAATTTTAACAGTTCAGATATGGGAAATAATCCTGCCTTATTAAAAAAAAACTGATAAGAATGGGAATTTTTTTTCTATAATTGTGTATTCCAACTACTATGTTTATTTTTTAAAGTATTTAGATGTTTTGTTTGAGCAGGACGATAATATAAATGCCATTTAGTTTTTTTTTAGGAAAAATTTTTTTTAAAGATTTTATTTATTTGAGAGTGTGAGAGAGAGAGAGAGAGAGCACAAGCAGCAGGGAGGCGCAGAGGGAGAGGGAGAAGCCGACTCCCCGCTGAACAGAGTGAGTCTGATCCGGGACTCTGAGATCGGGACCTGAGCCAGATGCAGACATTTAACGAGCTGAGCCCCCAGGAGCCCCTAAATGAATACATTCTTGAACCTTCCCACAGTCAAAAGGTTTTAGATTTGTTTCCTATGTAACCGAGTTCAGACCTGTGTTTCTCAGACTGTGGGAGGCAGCAGAATCAGGGGGCTTGGCTGGGAAAGGGCCTAAAATGTGCTTTTCTTGCAAGTTTCTCACTGGTACTGCTGCTGGTGGTTCCCACACTTTGGGAACCACTGATGAGTTATTTAGTGGAATCCCGGTTAGCAACAGTGCTGCTTCTTCCCTTACACACCTGAAGGGTATATAACAGTAACGAACAGTGCTTCAGTCTCGGAGTCAAGGCATTGGAGTTGGGGGTCACAGCATACGGGGGTGGGCCGGTACTGCTGTCCTCACCAGGTGGGTGGAGTTTGAGAAAGGCCTTCACATAATTGCATGTTTTCTCTCCTACCCTCTTTCCCCTTTTGACTCTCTCTTCTCTCCTTCCCTCTCATTAGGCAGTCCGGGTCTATATAATAGGGGATAGGGAAGAGTCCTCTCCTTGCCAACACAAGTCTCCAGAGTTCCCAGGGAGGGATCTTCTGCACCTCTCAAGGAGTTAGAGAGAACAGAGGGGTTACATGGCAGCATAACTGGGATGCTGAGGCCATGAAAAAATCTCTTTCTGGTAATAATTGTATTTTCGTTTTTGTTTAAAGTATTTTGTATTATATCTATTGATCCAGATACAGATAAGGACCTGAGCAGTGTTTCTGGTTATGTAATGTCTTTGATACTTCCCTTGCTGGGCCAAATTAGCCCTCGCTTAAAGTTCCAAGGACATTTTGTGAATGTGTATCTCTAATCACCCAAACAGTCCCATAGGGTATCTCCACACTACTGATGTCAGGGAATTGAGACTCAGCAGGCGAGCAGTCCTGGGATCACGCAGTAAGGACACTGCAAATGAGTCAGCAAGCTATTAGGTTATATGAACTCAGGTAAGCGTGGTAAGCTCCATAACCTGTAGTTCCGTCATCTGTGGGATGGGGAAGATACTAGCCCCTACCTTCTTTTTTTTTTTTTTTTTAAGATTTTATTTATTAATTTTGACAGAGAGAGATCACAAGTAGGCAGAGAGGCAGGCAGAGAGAGTGAGAGGGAAGCAGGCTCCCTTCAGTGCAGAGAGCCCGACGTGGGACTCGATCCCAGGACCCTGAGATCATGACCTGAGCCGAAGGCAGCGGCTTAAACCACTGAGCCACCCAGGCGCCCTAGCCCCTACCTTCTGAGATTGATTTGAAGCCATTAAATGAGTTACTGTGGAGAATTTCGAATAGTGCATGGCACAAAAAGGGGCAATGAATGCTATTTCTTGGTTGGCTAACTCCTACTAATGCCTCAGTTCTGGGCTTATCCTGACTTTGTGCCATGTAATCTTCCTCTTAGGCATTACAGGTCAATAATCTCTTATCCAGAAATTGGAGATCCAAAATGCTATGCAAATGGCAGGTTTTTTTCATACATCACTTAGTGGCAAAACCTTACATGATTTGGACGTATTTTGTATGGCAACTAGGCCTGATCTAACTTGAAAACTGCCAGTCCGTTTTTCCTCACCTACGTGTAAATGTGCTTATGTTTTGCTACAGAAATACTCCTTGATTGTATGGGGTGCTGTCCCATGGTCCACACCTTCTTAAAATCTGAACACTTCCCAGATCCAAGCCACACCTGGTGCTAGGGCTGCGTATAATGAGATTATGGACCTATGGTAGTATGCCCTTAAATGTCTGTTTTCCTACTTGACTGTGAATTCCTGGGGAACTGGGCCTGTCCTATTCATGTGTAGCCTCAGGTCTTTGCACATGATAGGCATTCATTAAATGTCTGGTGAAAGAAGGAACCACGCCACAACATCCCGGTTAGATGAAGGGAAACCGGTTAGATGAAGGGAAACCGACTGAAGAACAACAGCGCCTTATTTGTTTTCTAGAACACAGACAACACAGATGGCCTGCAGTTCACAAGAGGTGGAATTTTTACTTTGGGGGCTTTAAGTGTTCAGTGGGATGAGAAAGTAAAAAAACTGAATGCCTGTGTTACAGTTTCAGCAGCTCCAACTTGTATTCTTCTGGTTTATCCATTCACCCCCTGCAGTCCTAGGTTTTTAGCTAACTTCTTGTGAAAGCCACATGGGAATAACTGTACGTGGAATGCTTGGGGTGGATAGGCAAGTGTGCTTTTAAATTCCATGCTAAGAGGGGCGCCTGGGTGGCTCAGTGGGTTAAGCCGCTGCCTTCAGCTCAGGTCATGATCTCAGGGTCATGGGATCGAACCCCACATCAGGCTTTCTGATCAGTGGGAAGCCTGCTTCCCCTTCTCTCTCTCTCTGCCTCTCTGCCTACTTGTGATCCATCTTTCTGTCAAATAAATAAATAAAATCTTAAAAAAAAAAAAAGCAAAAATAAACTCCTCACTAAGAATGATTGTAAAAGCTTTAAATACCTAATTCATTATGGGTTTGCAGTTAGGGGTTTGTTTTTTTTTTTTGATTTTTACAAAGTATAGGAATTAACAGATTGCCAAGAGAAACGTAGAACATTAGGGATTATAAAAAACAAATTTGAATTCTTCTGATGAATAGACTTAGTAAGCAAAAGTAGTTTTATGCCTGAATTTACAACTTAAAATATTCTTTCATGCTTCGTGAGCTTTCATGATCAGTATGACAATTATTAATAGCTAAGAAATATTCATATTCCTTATTGCATATAGATGAAAATGGCTCTGTTCACTCAACAGCAGTATAATTGTATAGCCTACATAATGCCTTGCTTTGGTAAAGATTCTGTGGACGTTTTAAGAAGTGGAGAGAGAAGGCTGAATTACACAAGTGTATTTTTTTTTAATTAGTGTGGATACAGGGGCTCATTGGTATTTTTTTTATATGTGTAACTGGCACAGCTGAACTTTTAAAAAGATAACTAATATGCTGCTTTCTTCTCAACTTACAATACTTTCATTATATGATAGAGTAATTTCAGTTGTGTTAAATGAATCATTCATGTTGAAAAAGAACTTAGTCAAGAAGTTACGGTAACTGAAAGACACTGTGCTGATATTAAACTAATTTCTGTTAAATTATTAGTTTAAAATTGCTTTTGTCTACAATTTCAGTACCACTTCAGAGATTGTGATGAACCGCTCCAATATGACCTAGATTAAAAATCACCATTGGTGAAATTTCTTGACAATTATACTGAATCCTTCTGATGTTTTTAGTTTGTGTTTTGTTCTTGGTTGTGTTTTTATGTATAATTTCAAAAAATCTTTTAAGACTTTATTTTTAAGTAATCTCTACACCCAACTTGGGGCTTGAACTCCTGACCCTAAGATCAAGAGTCACATGGTCCACTAACTGAGCCAGCCAGGTACCCCTGTGGTTGTGGGGGTTTTTTTGTTTTTTTATAAAGGAATGTAGAGATGGCTCATCTGTATCTCGTATTACTTTATCTTTCCCTCCTCCTAGGAGGAAAGTTTCTTAACTGGCTGAAGATAGATCCTGGGAAATGTAAGTATTTAAGTGAATGGGGTGGGGAGAGACAGCAAAAAAACCCCCAGAGAAACAATAGTGAGATACAAGGAGGATCTAGGAAGCTGGGGTCATGAAAGCCATAGTAGTAAAGGGAATGAGGAGGGGGAATATCATTAGTCAGATTCAGCAGAGAAGTTTGATGAGCTGCCCTATGAAAAGAGCAGTGTGGCAGAGGAAAGAGAGCCGCATTCCAGACTCTAACACACAGTTGGATTCAGTCCCCTCCACCATGCCTCTAAATTTAGGCAAGTTATTTCACCTGTCTGAACCTCCGTTTCCTTTCGTCTTTATTTTTACCTCATTCCACTTATTTTATGGTTCCCAGTGGACTTGAGGCATATTAAACATTTAAGGTTTTTTTTTTAGCAAAAATCTATTTGGATTGGGCATATGTAGGGGCAAGATTCTTAGAGAAAGAAACAAAGCAAGGAAATTATTTGATTAGCTATAGCTATGTGGTTGCCTTATTTGGAAAGCCTAGTTGGCTGTGAGTGGTGGTCCTTGGGTTTTACAAGCTTGGGTTTGGGGTTGCTTACGTAGTTTGTTAAGGTATTAGAACCTCCTCAGTCTAAGGGTCTCCTTGTTCAATTTATTTTTTTTTCTTAAGATTTTATTTATTTATTAGAGAATGAGAGAGAGAGCACAAGAAGGGGAGGGTCAGAGGGAAAAGCAGACTCCCCATGGAGCAGAGAGCCCGATGCGGGACTCCATCCCAGGACTCCAGGATCATGACCTGAGCTGAAGGCAGTCGCCCAACCAACTGAGCCACCCAGGCGCCCCTCCTTGTTCAATTTAGTGCAAGAGTTAAGTTAACTATATTTATTGTGGATCCACTGTGACTCACTTCTATATATTTGCTTGCTCGTTGGTAACAAAAACACCCATAAAGCAAACCCAGCTCAGGAATTCAAAAATTAAGCATCACTTGCAGCTATTGTACTTGTGTGCTTCTTCCTTGTACTGTTTTATCATTCCCTTCAAGAATATTTTGTTACATAGGTGTGCATTCTTAGTTGTTTTTGAGCTTTATAAAAAGAGTTTAAAAAAAGAGTTGTTTTTGAGCTTTATAAAAAGAGTTATAAAAAAAGAGTTTTATAGTAAACTATAAAAAAAGTTGGAGTTTTTATAAAAAGAAGATATGTGTCTTCTGGAACTTGTTCCACCCCCCACCCCACCCCCCACCCCACCCCCCGCCAATAATATTGTTCAGATTACTCTACATTGTCTGTACCTGTAGTTCATTTGTTTTCTTGTGATATAATAATTCAGCATGAAAGAAAACACTACAATTACCCATTCTCCTGTTGGTGGGCATTGGTGTTTTAAATTTCTTGCTCTTACGAGTAGTACTATATGAATCCAACTCTTTTTTTTTTTTCTTAAAAGATTTTATCTATTTTTTTGACAGAAAGAGAGGTCACAAGTAGGCAGAGAGGCAGGCAGAGAGAGAGGGGGAAGCAGGCTCCCCGCCAAGCAGAGAGCCCGATGTGGGGCTCGATCCCAGGACCCCAAGATCACGACCCCAGCCGAAGGCAGAGGCTTAACCCACTGAGCCACCCAGGCGGCCCTGAATCCAACTCTTGACATATGAGCACATGTACTTGAGTTTCCTTTAGGGCTTATGTACCCAGAAATGGAATTAAGTCTTATTTTTCTAATAAACTTTTTAAACAGTTTTATTTAAGTAATCTATATACCCCACGTGGAGCTTGAACTCATGACTCCAAGATCAGGAGTGGCAGGCATGTCCTACTGAGCCAGCCCGGGGGCCCCCAGAAATGGAATTATCATATTGAAAGATAGAGGTATCATCACCTTTGTTAGATACTGGCCAAGTTATTTCCAATAGCTTTCCTACCAGAATGAGTCACCTTTTCCCCCAACCTTGCCAATTCCTCTTTTTCTTTTTCTTTTTAATTTAAGTAATCTCTACACCCAGTGTAGGGCTTGAACTCATGACCTTGAGATCAAGAATCACATGCTTTACCCCAACTACCAACCAGGTGCCCCAGCCTTGTTAGTTCTTAGTTGAGATACAGTTTGAGCAATCTGGTTGGTATGAAATTGTTCCTTATTTGCATTGCCCTGCTTACTGAGGTTGAATGAATATCTCTTTATTCGAATATTGGCTTCCACAGTTTTTCCTGCTGTGGTTTGCTCATTCATATCTTTGCACATTTTTCAGTTAGCTCATTGGTCTTTTTTATTAGTTTGGAGGAATTTTTTTAAAACTCTGGATGCTAATCCTTCTTTACTCAATCTGTGACTTTGTTCCCCTGTATCCCTCTCCCCCGTAGAAGACATCTACTCATGAATACACTGTCCTTACACAACTGAAGGTGCTAGGTAGCCCTTCTGGCTGACCTTTCCTCATCTCAGTGTGTATAGAGGGATATAGAGAGAGAATTGTGAGAATCATTGTCAACAGTTGGGTTGGGGTGTGTGTGCAGCAGACCATTGGGCTATTTAATAAGCCTTGAGGTTGATTTGGTTCCCATATGTCAGAAGCACTAAAAAAGAAAGGAGGGGTAGCATAATTGATGCCTCTTTGCTTTCAGCTTTGGGACTTTTCACTATGTCTGAGTCCCTAGAAGTCCTACTCTGTTTTCTGTTAGGTGTATGACCAGTGTAGGCGGAAACCTTAATTTCTGCCTAGTATCGCTTCTTTTTTTGGTCATTAATTCAGGTGAAGTCTGATCAGTGAGAGAGTATGTTTTGGTTTACTCCCTTACAGGTTGGGTTCTTGAGTATCTTAAACTTTAAGGAAGAGCTGGAGTTCATTAATGTGGCGGTTCACCTGGCTCTACCCAGTGGTGAATTTCTGTAGTGGTGGTTGACTATTTATCTTACTGGTTTTCTTTCTCCTGCCATTACTTTTCATGTTTCCCCCCCACATTCACAAAGTATTATGAACTATTTTGCCATTTTCTTGGTTTTTGTTCTCATTAACTGATGATGTAAAGGACCTAACTAGAGGAGGGCAAGTAGTTGGAGGACTTTGTCAAATATGTGCCCCTGGAGGACCTCACTTCTCTGAACTGGAGCATGCTTTAGTTGAAGGTTTGAGGCAGCAACTTACTAAACTGTACCTCACGCCACAATATCATTCTCAGGAATCCAGAACTTTCATAGTTCTGATACGTCCACAGACTAGGTCAATACAGGGACTGGCCACTTTATTAGATCCTCCTTTAGACCTTCAAAACATAACTTATTAAGATTTATTTTACTTGGTTTCACCTGGGGGTATCTTTGTGGCTTCATTTTACCCTAGTCAGCTCTAGGCTTGTACAGAAGTCATTTATAATTTAGTTTGTGCTAGATATGATCTTTATTGGTATTCTCAGCAATTGTCAGGTGGGAAGAAAAGAGCAACAAAGTGTGTCATCAAAATATTCTTTCTCCCTAGTGACAGAACCAGTAAATTTTCCTTAAAGAGTGAAAAACAAGTTTCTCGTTTTAGCAGTAGGCCATGGAAGGTAGGGGAAGGCAGCTTTAACATTTCTTTTGAGGCACCTGGAGAAAGTTTGCAGTTCCCTCTGTAGCGGAGGAAAACTGATTTTCTTTTTACTTTTCTGAGTTCTTGGCTGAGACACCCTGCAGTAAAAGATAAATGAGAAAAACAAGTTTTGAACATATTTGTATCCCTCACATATACATCAGAGATTCCCAGGGAGAAAAATGTGTAACTCCCTAAGGTAGCCAAGGTACCAGCTGACAGTCTTCAGCTAGAGGAAGAAGGGTAGGAAGGGGGAAGGTTGTGGGAGGTTATCAGGAGAGGCAAGGGTAAACAAAGGTGTGGTTTGTTGTGCAGATTTAAATCCTGCACTCTCCATTGGTTCAGATTCTCTGGTTTAGAGTCCTTTCCTTCCTAGAACAGAGAGCAAGACTTTCTGACAAGTGGAGATTTTCTCTCTCCTGTGTCTGCTGTTTCTCTGAATAATCCTATGCCACATCCTTAAGCCATCATTGGGTTGGCGTATTCTGCTACCTTTCATTTGGTACAAGCATCTCAAGGAAGGACTCTGATTTTGCCCCTAGAAACCTTTCTCAGACCCATGCCTTCTGAGCGCTCTCCCCTTTTCCATGATGTCTGCTTTAATTTAGCTGAAGGCGGCTGGACAGGAGTGAGGCTTGAGAATTCAGAAGTCCCTGTGAAGAAATGGGGTCATGTATAGGCAGCTTTGTTTGAGAGTTCATAATGAAGGATAGAAAAAGGAAGGTCGGTGATAGTGAACTGTAGAAAGAATCAAGGCATTTTCTCTCTCTCTCTCTTTTTTTTAAAGGTAGAGACTTGGGCATGTTAAACCCTGATGGAAAGTATCCACTTGAAAGTGAAAGGTTACCCACAGGTGGTGGTTTGTTTGCTAGATGAAAGTGAGGACTTAAAAGAGCCTGAATTGTTAACACTTGAATACCCTGACCAATCTTAGCTTTACAAAGAGCGAATTAACAAAGATTAAGTGTGTTCTGTTTTATGATACCACTAAGTCTGCATGTTACCTAGAAGTATTCCTGTCAAACACATGGTACTTGAATATCCTTTAACCTGTGGATCTAACTTAAAGTTTTTTGGCAGTGTAGAGGATAAACAAGTTAAATGATACCATAAGGAAGTAAGCAGGATGCAGGACATTGAAAAGGACAAGTGGCTCATTCTGTCCAGTAACTCAGTATTTTAGGGGGAAATAAAGCAGGCCATGGATACTTCTAGATTGAGAGATTTAGGAGACATAACCCAGTGTGTTATGTAGTCTGTAATTGGATCCTAATTTGAATAAATCAGATGTAAAAAGACATTGGTGGAGTAATTAAGGAAATTTGAAAATGGACTAGGTATATTAGCTCCTGAATAATTACTGTTAATTTTGGTAGATCTGTTAATGGTAATAGGGTTTAATAGATAAGTGTCCTAATATTTTTTGGAGATGAGTGCTGACATATTTCAGAGTGGAATGTCTTGCTGTCTGTGACTGACTTTAAAATACTTAAGCAAGTGGAGACTCCTAGATGGCTCAGTTGGTTGGTCAGGTCATGATCTCAGGGTCCTGGGATTGAGCCCTGGGTTGTTGGGTTCCCTGCTTCTCCCTCTTCCCTCCGCCCCTCCCCACTGCTTGTACTCATACTCTCTGTCTCTCTCTCAAATAAATAAAATCTTAAAAAAAAAAATTTAAAAAAATGAGCAAAATCAAGAAAAAAATACAGCAATAACACGAACAATTTGTAAATTGTATGGTATATTATGGGTGTCCATTATATGGATTTCTCTACCTTTCTCTGTTTGAAATTTTCCCTAAAAGACTAGAACAATGAGGAACAATGAGAACTTGAATGTTCTAGAAGAGATTATTAAGGGAAGTATAAGATTACTGAAAAGACAGTAGATAGGATTTAAATCACAGGTGGAGGAATTGGACCAAAGGACAGAAAAGTCAGTTCCTCTATTCTGAATGGAGGGAAAGGAGAATGTGATGAGTCTGTTAGGTTTGTATAGTTTTATATATCTATCTGGTGGTAGAAAATTGAAAGAGTTCATGTCTGATGGCTTGCTTTCTCTGTGATATAGAAGGCAAGGGCATTTGTAAGAGGGTGTGAAAGGTCAGAAGCTTAAAGAGTTCAAAGGAACTGAGGTAGTTTAGATAGAGTGAAAGTGATGAGTAAGAAGCCATGTAGGTTGCCGGGCAACCGGTTTTGAGGGCCCGGTTGAGATGAGTGTAATGAATTTGTAGTACGCTCTGTTTGACTTTTTAAATCAGTGTTTGGTGGGGGAGGGGGTTATGGACATTGGGGAGGGTATGTGCTATCGTGAGTGCTGTGAAGTGTGTAAACCTGGCGATTCACAGACCTGTACCCCTGGGGATAAAACTACATTATATGTTTATAAAAGAAAAAATTTGGAAGGGGAGACGAACCATAAGAGACTATGGACTCTGAAAAACAACCTGAGGGTTTTGAAGGGTCAGGGGTGGGAGTTTGGGGGAACAGGTGGTGGGTAATAGGGAGGGCACGTTTTGCATGGAGCACTGGGTGTTGTGCAAAAACAATGAATACTGGTACGCTGAAAAAATAAATAAATTAAAAAAACAATAAAAAAAAACCCTCTAAAATGTTAAAAAAAAAAATCAGTGTTTGGTGACTTGAGTACTGGCCAAAAGAAAGTAAGTAGTTGAATTCATACGAGGTTTTGGTTTTTGTCTGTTGAGTGTGACAGCGTAAAAGGGTCGGGGAAACTAGGGTTCTGGCAACTCGTGGGTGAATTGCTGGACCTCGAGTCTAATCTGTTGAAGAAAGGGACTCGCAGAGAGAGGATGAGGGAGTTCTGGAGGAGTGCTGCACAGAGCAGTGATTGTAGTCAACCACTCGGTATTGTATGCCTGGAAGTTACTGAAAGACTGGATCCTAGATGTTCTCTCTACAAAGAAGAAATGGTAATTGTGTGATCGGACAGGTAACTCTTTGTTAATCGTATTGCAATATATAAATGTCAACTCACTTTCTGTAACTAAAACTTACACAATGACTTACACAATATTAGGGGTCAGTTATATCTCCATTAAAAGATGAGAGATACCATAAACTCCTATTGAACTCCTCTCTCTCATGAACCTTCTCCTTCAAGGGCTTCAAAGTGTCTGGGATTTTCACTACTAACAAGATAGTAAATTAGATGCTAGCAGATGTGAGACTCCTTGGTCAGAGACCAAGGACTTTATTCCAGCACATTAAGTAGCCTATCCTGGTGTTGGTTTGTGCTGATTCCCCCATGTTCCTCAGTTCCTAAGGGGTTAACACCAGTAGTGGGTCTAGATAGATGCCACATGTACATCAGATTTGTGTCAGAGCCCAGAAACACTGAGCTTGGGGAACGTACTACTTTTATTGTAAGTGGAAGCAAACCTTTTCTGTCTTGCCGGGGAGACATTGTCTCATCCCTCAAGGTTGCTTGTCCAAATACATCCCTGAGAAACAGCCCTGGTGAGAGTGATTAAGGCCTAGTTTGGCAGGCCCAGGAAAAATGTGTAGGGATATTCAGGGCCCATGGTCTCTCCCAGAAGTAACCCAGAAGTGGAGAAGTAACCACTCCCTAGAGTGGTGGTGATGAGGGAATTGCTTTCTGTTTGTCATTTCTGTTCATGGTACTCCATCCTTTTGGGCACCCAGGGTGGAAAATCTCCCCCGTTTGGTGCAGATCCTAGTATATCCTGAATAGCTCTTGCTGGCTGTGTTACCTGAAACTGGATTTGCCTCTTGGTGAGTGTTGAGCCAAAAGACAGAAGCCAAAGTAAAGGAAAAAGGAAGGGTTTTGCTTGCAGTAAGTAAAAGAGAACAGTGGGTTAATTTTTTTTTCCCCTCCCGAAAGCAGTGTCTCACAGAAGGACAAAACTGGGGAGCTTTTAAGCTAAGGGTGCATACGTATTCGTGAAGGAGCCTGGGTGGTGGGGAATACAGCATGGAGATGAGGCAGAAGTCGTCTTAAGGTGATGGAGTCCAGGTCGGAGTCACGAGGAGCTGTCAAAGCAGAGGCCAGTGTCCTCACCTCTCTGGCTCTGGATGGATGGACTGGTATCTGAGTGCTCAGAGGGTTTAGGTCCTGCAAAGATTAACTCAAGAGTGTGGGTCAGGTGGGTCTCCTGGCCTAATGTGGCTGGCTCTTCTCACATTCTTTCCCAAGATGTCTGGGGCCCTGAAATGACTTTTTAGGAGAGCTGGGTCTGTTGATATTTTTTCAGGAACCCCTTACTGTTTCTGCTTACAGCTCTGCTGTAGAGAGTCAGTTGTATGTGGGTGGCTATTGGGGTGGAAAGGCAGTAGTCCATGGGCAGGTCAGTGGCAGTTTTGAACACCCTGAAACTAAGGAGACCTGTGATGGACCTCCTTTTTAGGACATTAGCAACTCAGTAAGAGCTTTACACCAGTTTTGCATGCCCAGGATTTTTTGGCACTCAGCAAATAAAGAAGGAAAGAATAAAGAACCAGAGTTTTTAGGATTTGGGGGCCAGTGATAACTTTGGAATGGTCCAGCAAGGGTAATTAAGGTTGTGAATTTAAAGAACCTGAATGCTACTTATCTCATTAGGCAGAAGGGTCTTTCAGATTGGCTGTAATCTAACCAGCCTAGTACTCTCTGAGGAACATACTAAATTGTTAAACAGAACTTCATCTAGAATTGGTTAAGCCTTATAATGATCAAAATTTGCTGAACATTTAGATAAACAGAGAGCTGTATTGTAGTAGTAAATTGGACATGGATTATTAGAATGATGAAAGTTCTTCTTAGTTTGTAGTTTAATACCATTGCAAGCAATCCCAATTAACGTGTTAACTTGACAAAATAAAGTTAACCCTAATAAACAGATACTTGTACTACAGTTGAAGTGAATGAAGAATGACACCAGAAACACATTGTCTCTTACTGGAATCAGTCTCTCCAAGTGGGAATTTGGAGTTGAGGTAGTCATTTGGATCTCTAATTTTAACCTGAGGAAATCAAAACTGGGTCTGGTGCTTGGAGAAGCAAAGAAGTTATTTTGTAGAAAGAAGAAAACAAGTAGAGAAAAACAGGACAGGTAGAGGAAAAAATACTACCAGTTTTCAGCTTCGGTTTTTTTCAGAGGTGGTAATGTTCCTGCCTTTGGGTTCTATGATTCATCCTAAATTCTTAAAATGTTTTTTCCTTTATTTATTAAGCTGTTTCAGGTTAATTTATTGGAGAGGTGTCTTAGGTGCTAGGGATGTAGCAAAAAAAATAAAGCGAACAAAGTTCCCGCCTCAAGGAGCCTACATTCTGCTAGCAGCAAACCAACAACAAATAAGCAGTACATACTAGATGGTGCTGAGTCGTCAGGCGGCCACGCCGTAAGGCGGGTGCATATGGGCTGTCAGCAAAGGTCCTTCTGAGGAGGTACATTTGAGCAAAAGTCAGCAAGCAATGAAAATATCAGGAGTAAGAGCGTTTTAGGCCAAGGGAAGAGCAAGTGTAAACGACACTGAAACTAGATCCTACTTGGTGTGTTCAAGGGACATCAAGAAGCCTTCGAAGTGGCTGGAGCAGAGTGAGGGGCAGCGTGATGGATAAAGTCAGAGAGGGGTGTGTAAGAGATTGTGTAGGGCTCTCTAGGTCAAGCTAGACATAGGTTTTCCTCTGAATTGGAGTGGAAAACCTTGTAGGATTCAGAGAAGAAAGACTGGTGTTTTAACAAAGGATGACTCGGTTGCTATATTTAGGAGAGGAGGGCAGTAGAAGGGAGCCCAGGTGAGAGATGGTGGTGGCTTAGACCGAGGTGAGCAGAGTGGAGGTAATTGGGTTTAGTCAGGTCCTAGATATTTTTCTGAAGGAAGAATTGGCAGGTTGTGCTGATGGGTTACATGTAGGGTGTGAAAGAAATAAGGATGACTCCCCAGTGTTTGGCTTAAAATAAAGGGTTGACAGGACTGACTTTCCATTTACTGAAACAGGGAAGACCTGGGGGTGGAGTGGGGTTTGGCTTTGAAGTATGAACTCTGTGGTGCCTGTTAGGCATCTAAATGGGGATAAATAGATATTATGGATGCTGTCTGAAGTGTTGTAGATGATTTCTCACTGGACTGTATTCTAGTCCTGACGGTCTGTAAATTAGGTTTGACTCTTTCAACTCAGGATTTCTCTTCCATCCTCTGATCATGTTCTCCATTGGACCTTTTTAGTGAGTAATCGAGGTCTGTATTTACTAAGTCGGTTGTTGCCGGATCTTGGAATTGCTAGCTCGCTTGAATTTTGGAAGGATCAAAGAGAAGTTGTGTGTCAGTAGTTCAAAAAGTAGATTAATGTGTAAATGGAGACCTGAATCTAGCCGGCTGGGTTTTCGTTTTTGTTTTTGACAGTTGCTTCCACTTGCTGATTTCTGAGGCACACAAGCAGAAGGATGAGTGAGCTGGAGCAGTTGAGGCAGGAAGCCGAACAGCTACGGAATCAGATCCAGGTAAGAGCGGAGTTTCTTGTTCTGGAATTTTAACACTTCTGTTTAGTACCAGCAATGAATAAAATGTGTTCGTTATTGGATCAGTTTACAAATACTAAATGTATGAGTCTTGAAGTGGTGAGTTTGTCTTTATATACCTCTAAAGTACTCTCTAAAAATCATTCCTAACAACTGTCTGTGTGGACTTAGGACCTCTGTGTCCCTAAGAATTTAATACTCTATATGTAATTACTGTGGAAAGACAAACCTAATTCTTATTCACACACCTGGAATCGTAGCTTGGTTTTAGGTGTCCTGTGATGAGGCAGATATTATCACGTTGCAATACACTAGAAAAATCTGAATCTCTGAAATACTAGATTACAGAAAAACATTAAAAATTATTAGTGGCATAATAAACACATATCTGTCATCTTTTACTCTTGGAAATCAACTCAAAACAGCGAAAAACTTAAGCAAATACAAGTTCCATCTAACCATTAAATTAAAAGACCTTTAGAACTTCATGCCAAGAATCAAACAGTAATGCATCAAGATGTGGGAAGACTGAGAGGGACAGTTTCTGCAAAGTGGCTAGTACTCCCTCAGCAAAAACACCAGTAACCCTCTGGAACAGTGGAAACACGTTTTCCTGGACCAAGGAAGATAGAGATAAAAGATGGCATGTCTATGTTCCTTCATGTTTAGGAAGCCTCTTGGTGAGCAGGGTAGAGGAAGGAGACTGGATTGTATCCTTGCTGTGCCTACTTACTGCAGAGAAATCAAGGTTTGAAACAGTAGGGGATACACAGAAGAACTTTAGAACAAAGCCAGGAGAATCCCTAGTGACTCGGAGCACTGCTGGCCGCCCACCACAGCCCCCGCCCCCACCTGTGAACCTTCTTCCGCAAGAGCTGTTTCAGAACTCATCTGATTTGATGACGGAAGAATCGGAAGAAAGAATCAAGCATAGGATCTATACATGGATATTACAAGAAAAGAGAGGAAAGGAGCAGGAAGAACAAAGGATGGCTGAAGGACACTCACCAAAAAAAATGTGGATACTGACTGGATTGAAATCCTAACTGACCAAATCTCCTTTCAGGAATCCAAGGACGTGCGTGGATGATTAAGATGCAAATAAGAACTCTGAGTTTGATAGTTTAGGTGTCTGACAAAGCTGACAAAGGAGGGATTTATTCTGCCTGGGATGATGAGGGAAGGCCTTACAGAGTAATGTCTGAAGTAGACGTTGCCAGCACCAGAATGGATTCTCTGCCACCTCTGCTCAGTGTCACTTGCTGCAGAAGCTGAGCAGGACTGACAGACTGGCTGAGTGCATGGTCCCATGAGCATGTCATTTAAAAAAATGTTCTCTGTATACACGAGCTTGGACTTCTCTTTTCTTTTCTTTTCTTTTTGGATTACATATAAATGAGATCATATGGTATTTGTCTCTGACTTCTTTGACTTAATGCTCACAGTGTCCACGCGTGTTGTTGGAAATGGCGAGATCTTTTCCTTTTATGGCTGGATAATACTCTGGTGCATGTGTACCACCTGGGTTTTCTTCTAGGAGTTACGGTTTCAGGTGTTAAATTCAAGTGTTTAATCCATCTTGAGTTTATTTTTGTGTCTGGAGTAAGATAGTGGTACAGTTTCATTCTTTTGCTTGTGGCTCTCCAGTTCTCCCAACACCATTTATTAAAGAGACCATCTTTCCCCTGTTGTCATAAATTAATTGACTATACATGCATAGGTGTATTTCTGGGTTCTCTGTTCCATTGATACTTGTGTCCATTTTTATGCTAATACCATACTGTTTGATAACTGTGACTTTGCAATAATGGTTTGAAATCTGAGAGCATGATGCCTCCCATTTTGTTCTTTTGTTTCAAAATTTCTTTGGCTACTCAGGAGCTTCTGTGGTTTCATACAGAGTTTAGGAAGTAGAATGTGTATTTTTGTGGAAAATGCCATTCGACTCTCGATAGGAATTGCCTTGCATCTGTAGCTTGCTTTGGGTGGTATGGATTAACAGTATTCTTTCAGTGCATGAGCCATAGAACAGCTTTCCATTGATTTTGTGTCTTCAGGTTTCTTTCATCTTTGTTTTAATAGATTTCCATGTATAGGTCTTTAACCTCCTTGATTATGTTTTGTTCTTTTTGATGCAGTAGGATTGTTTCTTGATTTCTTTCTGATAGTTTTTAGTGTATAGAAATGATAGATTTTTTTTTTTTTTTGGATCTTGTATGTATTTTGTATGTCTTGCAGCTTTACTGAATTTTTTTTTTTTCAAGATTTTATTTATTTTGACAGAGAGAGACACAGCGAGAAAGAGGGAACACAAGCAGGGGGAGTGGGAGAAGCAGGCTTCGCGCTAAGCAGGGAGCCTGATGTGGGGCTCAAACCCAGGACTCTGGGATCATGACCTGAGCCGAAAGTAGCTGCTTAACGACTGAGCTACCCAGGAGTCCCCTAAATTTATTTCGTGTGTGTGTGTGTGTGTGTGTGTGTGTGTGTGGTCTTTAGGGTTTCCTATATATAATACCATGTCATATGCAAATAGTTTTATTTCTTCCTTTCCAGTTTGGATGCCTTTATTCCCTTTTCTTGCCTAATTGCTCTGCTGAGGACTTCCAGTAATATGTTGAATTACAGTGGGGAGAGTGGGCATCCTTGTCTTGTTACTGATGTCAGAGGAAAAGCTTTCAGCTTCTCATTGTTGAGTATGATGTTAGCTGTGGGCTTGTCATATAGGACCTTTATTATGTTGAGGTACAGTTCCTCTATACCCATATTTTTGAGAGTTTTTCTCATCAATGGATGTTGAATTTTGTTGAATGCCTTCTGCGTCTGTTGAGATGAGTGTACAGTTTTTATCTTTCATTTTGTTAATGTATCGTATCATTGATTTGTGGATGTTGAGCCATCCTTGCATCCCTGAGATAAGTCTCGCTTGATTATGGTGTGATTGTTTCAGTATACTGTTAAATTTGGTTTGCTAATAATTTTTTGAGGATTTTTACTTCTGTTTTGATCAGGGATATTGATCTGTAATTTCCTTGTGGTGTCCTTGCCTGGGGTGATTGGCCAAATACTTGGTGGCATGCTAATCTCATTAATCCTTTTAGCAATCCTTTAAGGTAGATGATTTTGCTTTGTTTTATAGCTGAGGAAACTGATCCTCAGTGAGATGAAATAATCTGCCAAGGCAGTGTGGCTACTAAGTGCTAGCTCCAGGATTCAGGCCAGGTATATATATGTTTTTAAAGATTTTGTTCATTGACCTGGACAGAGTGTGCGTGCATGCACAAGCTGTGGGGTTGGGGTGGAAGGAGAAGGAGAAGCAGACCCACTGAGCAAGGAGCCATATGCCGGGTTGGATCCCAGAACCTTGACGTCATGACCTGAGCCAAAGGCAGACGCTCAACCAACTAAGCCACCCAGGTGCCTCTCAGACCAGGTATATTTTGACGCCAGAGCCTGTGTCCTCCTGGCCCTGCAGCCGGTGCTGACATCCTCTCTGCAGCCTGTGTTGTTGTCCTATGAGTCTGGTGGCTGTTCTCTGATGATGCGCTGCTCTTTCCCCCTTCATCGCCCTTTTACAAATGGTTTCCTTTGCCTAGGGTGATACTACCTTGGCTCCAGTTTTTCCTCCATCGACTCCTATCTGTTGAGTCCCAGTCCTCTGAAAAGCCTCACCAGAGTCCTGTACTTGGATTTAGTCTCCTTTCATTGGAAGGCAGGCCACACGGCGCGGTGGAAGGTGCTTGGGCTTCAGCTCTTCCTAATTCTGTGGCCTTGAACAAGTTTAACTTCTTTGACTCTTGATCCCTTTCCTATAAGGTGAGAATACCAGTGCCCACTATGTAGGTTTGTGGAGATCACGTGAAATGACGCGCATAGGACTTACCAGTAAATTACGGCACTTTGGGTTTGTGTTACAGGCTTGACCACAGCTGGCCTCGTTTCATAGTTCCCTGTGCCCATTTGCCTCTGCTGCTCGTACTTGGATGGAAAGTTCTGTGTCCCAGGCATTCTTCATAGCTCACCAGCATCCCAAACAAAATTGCATGGATGCAGGTGCTCACATTCCTCTCCCGTAATTTCCAGGGACCACATGTATGTAAGGTGCCGTGTACTACACTTCTCAGTTTAATCATGTCGTGCTGTATGTGAAGGCCCTCCCTTTGTCCCCCTCACTTCTGGAATATATAATCTAACTGTATACTTCACTGTGGTATAGACACACGACATAATAGAAAGGTATGCAGTCTTATGCAGTAGGATTTATTTTAAATTTAAAAAATAAAGGAAACATTCTTCTTTTGTAATTATTATTTGGAGTGAGAAATATGTCACTTTTGCACAAAGATGTCTTACATTTTGGTGGATAATATGGACTTCAGCCTTTAATTGGGAATAATTTTTTTAAAAGATTTTATTTATTTGACAGAGGGGGCGCGCCTGGGTGGCTCAGTGGGTTAAGCCGCTGCCTTCGGCTCAGGTCATGATCTCGGGGTCCTGGGATCGAGTCCCCACATCGGGCTCTCTGCTCAGCAGGGAGCCTGCTTCCCTCTCTCTCTCTCTCTCTGCCTGCCTCTCTATCTACTTGTGATCTCTCTCTGTCAAATAAATAAATAAAATCTTTAAAAAAAAAAAGATTTTATTTATTTGACAGAGATCACAAGTAGGCAGAGAGGCAGGCAGAGAGAGGGGAAGCAGGCTCCCCGCCGAGCAGGGAGCCTGATGCAGGGCTTGATCCCAGGACCCTGAGCTCATGACCTGAGATGAAGGCAGAGTCTTAACCCACTGAACCACCCAGGCGCCCCAAATTAGGAATAATTTTATATTCATTTTATAATGGATAAGTGTTTGTAAGAGTAAATTCTTCTGCATGTGAATAGAATCTTTGCATGATTTGCAGGTAACTGCTAATTGTATAATGCTTATATTCCAACATCTTATTTTTATCAATTTGCACTATTCAATAATTCTCACTTACTGTTTAATTGTACTATTAATATTACAAGCCTTCCGTGAGGGCTGACATTTCTGGCAGCATTCTATCTGTCAGGATAGAACCTGACACAGATTTTTTTTTTTTTTTTTAATTTGAATGACTAGGTTAAGAAAGGTGACCTAAACAAGGATAGTTCATTTTCACAAAGCTTAAAATCAGAAAACTGTTTCTAGAATTTAGTCTTTAACTCCATCACTTTTGGAACATAGATAGTTCAGGCCATCACCATCATTTCTGGAGATTATTTTCATTGTAGGAAACTGGACTAAATTATTCTTTGCCAAGTGAGGTTTCTTAACCCACAATTTGACTAAGAATGAGAGAATCAAATTGTATGTTTGTGTAACTACTTGCGAACATCCTTAACAGAAATAGTCTAAGTGTTGCAAATAGGTTGAAAGGGCAGCTAAAAAAGGTCATGTGCTCCATCTCGTCTTTGCTGCAAGCAGAGGCAGGCATTTTTCCCTTGGCTGACTGCGACACGCTGACCATTTGGGGCATTTATTCAGCTACTGTGTGCTTCCTCTTTGCACAGGAGTGTGCTAAGTACAGTAGGGAGAATGTGTTGGAGAGGATAGTACCCTGACCTTTGAGACGAAAAAAATTGTTTAGTAGGAAGAATTGTGCTTCTGATTCCCCATGTTATGTGAATCCTCTCAGTTCATTGAGGAACTTGATTTTAAAAACATCTTGTTGCTTATTAAATGTTATTTTGTTATATCAATTTGTTTCACTGTTATCTTCTTTGTGATAAGTGCCTTCAGTTTGTGTAAAAATTTAAGTTCTCTTTGAAAGGCTCTCCTAGAATGCTTAAACATAAACAGCCGCTTACATGTAGAGACCTTGCTACTTACAGATGTGATTCAGTATGAGCCATTTCCTATTACAGAAATTGTTTTCCTGATGTATCCTATCTTTTCCTCATTGGACCTAAAATATTCCTAATTGCATTTACACTGTACACAGATACTAAGCATTTTAAAGACGTGCTATATATTTATAAAAATATTTCCGAAATGACCTGAGTATGCTATAAATATCCTTCCTATCACCTCAACTTCTAAATGCCAGAACAAACCAAATGGGAATTCTGAACCTTTTTGCTGAAGCTTAGTAACAAATATAACTCTGAATACTCTGGGCCTATTAAATCAACCTAGTTCATTTTTACTCGTGGGGATGCAATTTAAAATCTTTTAATCATAAACCAGAAGTATATTTGCACAATAGAATTGAGAGTCCCTAAATGAACCCATATATCTAGGGCCGATTGATTTTTTTTCAGTGAGGATAATAAGACCATTTGAAAGGAAAAAACAATCTTTTCAACACATGGTGCTGGGACAACTGGATACCCACATGCAAAAGAATGAATTTGGACTCCTACCTCATGCCATTTATAAAAATTAACTGAAAATGATACCTAAATATAAACGGTAAAAGTATTGCAAATTTTAGGGGTGCCTTGGTGGCACTGTCAGGTAAGTGTCCAACTCTTGGTTTTGGCTGGAGTCATGCTCTCAGGGTCCTGGGCTTGAGTCAGCTTGAGAGTCTCTCTCACTGCCTCTCCCCCTTCTGCTGTCTGTCTCTCAAATAAATAAATAAATAAATAGTTACAAAATTTTTACTTTTTTTTTTACTTTTTTTTTTAAACGTAAGCTGTTAACCTTTGTGACCTTGGATTCAACAGCAGTTTAGTATGACATGGAAAGCTCAAGCAACAGAAGAAATAGATAAATCAGACTTAACTAAAACTAAAAACTTGTATAAGGACACAATCAAGAAAACGAAAAGACAACCTACAGAATGGGAGAAAGTATTTGCCAATCATATATCTGATAAGAATCTAGTGTCCAGAATATATAAAGAGCTCCTACAACTCAACAATAATGGAGTTTAAAAAGGGGCAAAAGATTTGGACAGTTCTCCAAAGACCTACAGATGGCCAGTAAGCTCATGTACAGATAGGTATTGCATGCGAAGAAGATGCTCACCATCACTAATCATTAGGGAAATGCAAATAAGAAATACAGTGAGATACCACTTCACAGCCATGGAAATGGCTAATAAAATAATAATAAAGGTGACAGTGTGGGTGAGGATGTGAAGAAATCAGAAAGCTCATACTACATTCCTGGTGGGAATGTAAAATGGTACAGCTGTTGTGAAGAAAACAACTTGACACTTGATTATAAGAGTTAGAGTTACCCATCACTCACCACTCCTAGGTGTATAACCAGGAGAACTGAAAATATGGATGCATAACTCACATGGGTGTTCACAGCCTCATTATTCACAAAAGCCAAAAAGTGGAAAGAAATTAAATGTCCATCAGTTAATGGATAAACAGCATGATCCTTTCACACAGTGGAATATTACTCAGCATGAGAAGAAATGGAGTACTGACATTTGCTACAACATGGATGGACCCTGAAAACCTACATTAAGTGAAAGAAGCCAGACACAAAATGTCCTATTAAAAGATTCCATGTATAGAAATGTCCAGAATGGGCAAATCCATAGGAAAAAAAAGTAAATTAGTGATTACCAGGGAATGAGGGGATTGGGGGGTATTGGGATTTTTTGGTATCTTTGTTTCTTCTTCTAACTTTTCTTTTTTAATGGTAACTGTTCTGGAATTAGTGGTAGTGGTTTCACAAAATTATGAATGTACTGACCACTGAATTTTAAATAAAGACTATGTGGTACAGTGAAAGGTGTATTTGTAAGTCTTATGTTTTCAATGAAAATAGTATTTTAAGTCCTATCCAGAGATTTCCATGTTTAAATGTATTCTCATCTTCTTTCTTTACTTCAGGATGCTAGGAAAGCATGTAATGATGCAACGCTTATTCAGGTAAAGTTATTTTTCTCTCCATTCATTTTAGTAATTCACATGAAAGAGCTTGATGTGGATGCAAATGATACTCAGTTGGTTTTTATTAGTATTTAATGGAAAAAAGTGAGCTCTGTATTTAAAAATACTATAATTTGTCAGATGCTGTACATGTACTTTTTTTAAAAATATTTTATTTGACAGAGAGAGATCACAAGTAGGCAGAGAGTCAGGCAGAGAGAGAGAGAGGGAAGCAGGCTTCCTGCTGAGCAGAGAGCCTGATGCAGGACTCGATCCCAGGAACTGAGATGATGACCTGAGCCGAAGGCGGAGGCTTAACCCACTGAGCCACCCAGGCACCCTGTATATGCGCTTTTTAAAGCATACTTGTTTAAATAGAAGACTCTAGGGGAAAAAATATGTAGATTCTTACGTATTTTTTTAGGTAACTTCTGATTCATTTTGATATGTGCTGATTATACTTTTTTTTTTTTACATCAACTCTTAGGAAGGTTTCATTAGTTTAATATTGATAATTCTTATTAAGGAAATATTTTATGTGCTCTGCTAGAGCTTGCTTTCTTATAAACAGTTAAAAGTATCTATGTTTTACTCTTTGATCATCTACTATTTGATTTTTATCTGTGGCTTTTTTTTCCCCTAAAGTTGGAAGGTATGTCTATTCTTAAAAGTTAATAGTCTATGATAAATATTCTCACTGGAAGGGGCGCAAATAGGAACATTCAGAGTCTCTTTTTCTTCAACTTACTGATCCTGTAATGGCTCTGGAATTATTTAAAGTACCTTCAGCTGCTATAAAGTTGTCTTCTGTCTTATGCCTATTATTTCTGCTTTGTTGTCTGAGGTATGTCTAAGTTGTAAAAAATAACGTTCTTGTTTTCTAAAGATCACATCAAATATGGATTCTGTGGGCCGAATACAAATGCGAACGAGACGTACTTTGAGGGGTCACCTAGCTAAGATCTATGCTATGCACTGGGGATATGATTCAAGGTTTGTACCTACATTTTTTTTTTTTTTTTTAAGAGGTGCGGAGAGACAGCGGTAGGAGAAAGGTGGGGAGAGGAGAGAGAATCTCAAGCAGACTCTGCACTGAACATGGAGCCCAAGGCAGGGATCAGTCCTGGGATCATTACCTGAGCCAAAGGCAGATGTCTGACCGCCTAACCAACTGAGTCACCCAGGTGCCCGCGCCAGCTGATTTTTAAAGAATGTATTTCAGGGTGCGTGGGTGGCTCACTGAGTTAAGTGTCCAACTCTTGATCTCAGCTCAGATCTTGATCTCAGGATTGTGAGCTCAAGAAAATTGTTGCCGCTGCTACATAAATTCCTGCTAATGTCGTTTACCTATAGGGAAGGGATCCAGATGGCTTGGTGACAGGGAAGGGAAGGTGACTTTTTTCCCCACTGGATAGCTTTTTTAAAGATTTTATTTATTTATTTGACAGAGATCACAAGTAGACAGAGAGGCAGGCAGAGAGAGGAAGGGAAGCAGGCTCCCTGCTGAGCAGAGAGCCTGATGTGGGGCTTGATCCTAGGACCCTGGGATTGTGACCTGAGCCAAGGGCAGAGGCTTTAAGCCACTGAGCCACCCAGGTGCCCCTGAATAGCTTTTTTATATCTTTTGAATTTTATATCCTAGTGAAAATGTCCAAAGCAAAACAAAAAAATTCAGTTAACTAATAGTTGTTTAGTTAAGAGTTCATATTTAGCCAGCAGACAAAGCTTTCTGCTGTTCAAGCCCAGTCCACTTTTCTCAGCTGTTACACCCATTTCTCGCACACTCTGTGCAAGTGGAAAATTCACAGTTCCTGAAACACGTGCTGTATTTTTCTCCTTGTCAATGAACATACCCTCCTCACAGATGTGGACTTCTACCTTTAGCTTACAGGATTCCATTTTTCAGTATGTGTTCTTTCTGGCAAGACTCAACAGGACTCAACAACAGCATTGATTTTATACCACCCCTCTGACAATTTTCACTTACTTAACTTACTGTAAACTTGTTGTAAATACCTTCTCTCTGCCAGATGGTAGAGGCCTCAAAGGCAGGAGGCATATCCTGCATCATACCCAAAAAGGCTGCCTTGCCTTCACAGGCTCTCAGTTCAGATTTTTAGGTGGAGTGAAATACGGTTTTAGGGTTATATGTACTCTGTTGTCGTTAAGCCTCAGTCAGTAAATAATGAACCAGTCAGCTATTAGCTATCAGAATCTTGAATAAGAACTAGAATGTTGTCACCATAAAAAGTTGAATCATTTTTTCAAAAAAAAGTTGAATTATAACCAGAGACATTTTTAGTAAAAATGTTTAAATTTAGTAAAATGTTTAAATTTTGCTAAATTCTGTGTCTTACTGAAAACTTTTGGCATGCAGAAAAAATTTATTTTTTTAAGTTGAGAAGATAATTTTCCGGTATCAGGTTTTTAATTAGAAAAATATTTTTTTCTTAACTATTCTATAGTAATGCAGTGGATGACTAATTTAAGCTACTTTTTTTCCTCTAAGTGTCAAATTCTTTGTGTGTTTTTTCCTCTAGGCTACTAGTCAGTGCTTCCCAAGATGGAAAATTAATTATTTGGGATAGCTATACAACAAATAAGGTAGGATATCTTAGTCATTCTCTTTAATCTTTTATTTGGTCTGGTGTCCACCAGTGCTTTCCTTTATTCGGTTATTTCAGACTTAAATTTCCTTCAAAGATAAAATTACTCCATTTATTTTACTCTAGATCCTCTGTTTGGGCCTAGTATTTGCTTTTAATAATTAAGCCCTTTTATGTTCCCAAAGACAGTGGTAGGACTATCATTCAGTGTATTTTACTTGAGTCTCCTACTTTGCATGTTAGTATTAGAAAAGGGTGTGCATCAGTTTTACACATGAAGGGTTTATTTTTTAAAGTTTTATTTATTTAAGTACACTCTGCATTCAGCGTGGGGCTCAGACTCACAGCCTTGAGATCAGGAGTCCCAAGCTCTTATGAATGAGTTAGCCAGGTGCCCCTATAAATGATTTTTTTTTTTAAATTACCCATTTCCTAATGGGCAACAACCCTGAGGTTTTTATTTCTAGTTGCGGGTAAGCCACGTTGCTACTGTGAGAGTTTTCTCGGATCCACTGATTTGTGTTTCTGGCTTGCTCAGGAGATGCAGAACCTTGGAGGCAAATTACAACTTTTTCCCATCTTGGCAAAACCCGGTGGGTCCTCCTAATGTGTCCACTGGAAGGAATCCTTGATGTCAGAGGGTTGAGTGGCAGTGGAAAAGCTTCCACTCAAGAAACTTACACATATGAAATACCTTTTATATTCTGTGTATTTCTATCAGTATTTTTATTAAAGATTTAAAAGTACTGTTTTGTGAAGTAAACAATAACTTCAGCCTGATTGAGATTTTAAAGCTAGCTAAGACAGATTTATAAGTTTTTCTATATTAGTTGGCCCATCCAGCATGTCTTTCAGCCATATTTTCCTAGAACAAAAATAGTTTTTAAAATATTTTAGGTTTAAGCAAGAGCATAATAGGATTCAACCGGAGTGTTCATTCTCTGGACCATTTAGCCTTGCTGTTCCCATATACCTTAAATTTTGTCACCTACTTGCAAATGATTGCTGTTGGGTAATAAGGCACAGCAAACTATTGCCGTTTTTAAAATTTGGGTGCAGAGTGTATATCCAGCTATTAGAAGGACACAGTGCCATCTCTCTTTCGCTGAGATTTATTTATTTGAGTGAAAGAGAGAGCTCAGACCAGGGGGAGGGGCAGAAAGGAGAGGGAGAAGCAGACTCCGCACTGAGCAGAGCTCATGGCGGGCTCGATCCCTGGACCCTGGGGTCATGACCTGAGCCGAAGGCAAACGCTTTACCAACTGAGCCACCCAGGCGCCCCCAGAGTGCCATCTCTTCATTTTATTTTTTAATTTTTTTAAATTAAAATTTAAAAATACCATTTTATTTTTTAATTTTTTATGGAAGAACCATTTTAATTGGCTCTGATACTTGCATTGTTTAGTGTCATATTGGAGGAAATTCCTCTTTTGACTACTGTTGCCAGAACAAAGAATTTTAGTCAGTTCTTTAACATTTGCATTTACTGTTTTGAATGGATATATTTATTAGCATTGAGACATTCTGCATCCTTCTCTTAAAATAATTTCTGGAAAAACACTGTAATCCAAATGAATTGGTGATATATGCTAACGTGCCCATTAGTTTTTCTGTATTTTTCATTGTTCATTCAAACCATTGCATTTTTAATTTGGCTTATTTTTAGTGAGATGCATTTCATTTTTAGTCGTATTTGCTTCATTGTAAATCGGTTTGAAAAACGGACTGTTTCTGTAATCTTAGTAATAGTTTCTGTGTTATATTTGTTGTGCAGATGCATGCTATTCCTTTGAGATCTTCCTGGGTGATGACCTGTGCCTACGCTCCATCCGGTAATTACGTCGCGTGTGGAGGGCTGGACAACATCTGCTCTATATATAACTTAAAAACCAGAGAGGGAAACGTGAGAGTGAGCCGGGAGTTACCGGGTCACACAGGTGAGCTGCACTAAGTACTGTCCTTTCCTACCAAATAGGAGGACTCCCGAGTGAGCCAGCGAGCTAGACTGTGTGGCAAATCGTGCTCCGCTGCTGAAGGTTGAGTGTTGATCAAGTGAGAGTAAAAATGACAATGAATCAGCAAAGCACCAACTTTAAAGGTCTACAAGTGATGACTGTGACCTTATTTTTCTTTCAAAAATAACACTGTTTTTATGAAAATGACAGATCAGTTGTAAAAGATGCAAACAATACAGGGGTGCTTGGGTGGTCAGTCATTTAAGTGGCTGACTCTTGATCTTTGGCTCAGGTCATGATCTGAGGGTCGTGAGTTCAAGCCCCGTGTTGGGCTCCATGCTTGGCATGGAGCCTATTTAAAAAAAAAACAACAAAAGCCATAATTCTCTGTTTTCTCTGCCACTATATAACAGTTACGGGATTTTGGCATCTAAGTTACGTAACTGAAAGTGTGTATAAGATACATAGTGAAAAATACTTCATAAACATGAGAGTACATTGCTTGATTTGCCAGGGGGCACACCATAGAGTGTATTTGATTTTCAGTGTTACTAAGGAATTTATTGCCGCTCATCAGGCTTCTGCCTCTCTGAATTCTTGGTAGTACTATTTGATGATGCTTTTCATAAAATACTCTAATATCCTTTTCCTGCCATTTCCATATTTGGAAACACTGGTAAATTCTGAGCATTCAGGTAACCGTTTTCCATGAAACTGTGTGTAATTTCTCACAGTATTAGTAGAGGATTTCCCAGTGCACCTTAACCAGTCTGCCATAGATGATAGAGATTTGTGTAAAGGAATCTCTCTCTTCGGTAATCATTGTAGGCAGAAGGGAACTGTGTCCTAAGTTTGTCATTTCTGGAGTGTCTAACAGGATATGCCATCGACATAGTAATTACCTGAGAATTTGCTGATAAAATTGAATTGAGTTGCAGACAGCATAGAACTGAAAGTAAAACTATAGGTTATGCCAACAAATATATGTTGCCTACATATTGGGTTTTAAAAAATGTGTATTAGTATTTCACATGGTAATTGGGTTATTCCGTTTAGTTAACCTAAAATGTGTTGCTCTCCATGCTATAGGCTACTTGTCCTGCTGCCGATTTTTAGATGACAGCCAGATCGTTACAAGTTCAGGAGACACAACTTGGTAAGTGTGGTCCACACGAACACTGATTTGGGGATTGAGGGTGGTAGTTGGAACTAACATAAGGAAAGATCTGATAGCTATTATTTTAATTTACGTTTAATTACAGTGCTTTATGGGACATCGAAACTGCCCAGCAGACCACCACTTTCACTGGGCATTCTGGAGATGTGATGAGTCTTTCCCTGAGTCCTGACATGAGGACTTTTGTTTCTGGTGCTTGTGATGCTTCTTCCAAATTGTGGGATATTCGAGATGGAATGTGCAGACAGTCTTTTACTGGACATGTGTCAGATATCAATGCTGTCAGTGTAAGTAAATAGCATTTCTAAGGAAACTGTATTGTGAATATAAATTGTTGAAATCTATAACATGGTTATAGCAACAAAACCCCCAAACAGGGAACTACAGGTAGATTAAGCCAGGTAAGTACTCCGTGTATATGAGCATGAACTAGTCAGATGTGGTTTTTACTGTCCTGTGTAGGTCAAATGCTAAACTGTTAAAAATGACTAGAATTTCCAAAAGTACTATGACTGCAAATGCTTTTGTGTATCAGACACTCCTCATTTTGGAAGAAGATGTATTTGGGGAAAAAATTGTTTCCTGTTTATTCACATTATAATAACAAAGAAACAAAGCCATTTTTGGGGGGCGCCTGGGTGGCTGAGTGAGTTAAAGCCTCTGCCTTCGGCTCAGGTCATGATCCCAGGGTCCTGGGATTGAGCCCCACATCGGGCTCTCCGCTCAGCGGGGAGCCTGCTTCCCTCTCACTCTCTCTCTCTGCCTGCCTCTCCACCTACTTGTGATTTCTGTCAAATAAATAAATAAATCTTTAAAAAAATGAAGGCCATTTTTTATAATTTTGTTAAACATCTGAGAAAGTAAAAGTGGTAGAAGATCACTTAAAAGTAGATTGCTACAAACTGTAGAGTAGACCACAGATTTTCTCGGCAACCACAGAACAACAGCAAAAACCAAAAACCCAACAAAAATGTTGCTAAAAAACCAAGACACGATATTTAAAATTTCAAAAATTTTTTAAAAACTCAAAAAAGGTAGAAAAAGAACAAAGAATAGGACACAAGGCAAAGAGCAAGATGGTGAATTTAAACCTAATCCTGTCAATACAATAATCATATAAAATGTAAATGATCTAAACAATAAAGACAGAAACAGGACTCTTTTTTTTGAAGATTTGAGCAGTGAGTGAGCAAGCACAAGTAGGGGAGGGAAAGGGGCAGCGGGAGAGAAGCAGACTCGCTGCTGAGCAGGGAGCCCGATGCAGGACTCAGTCCCAAGACCCACCCCGTATTAATTGGCCGGCCTGGTTAGGATAGAATTTTAGAACAGGTATGCCTATCTTCTCCGTCTCTGTCTTCTGTCACCTCTCTCGGGTTGATGGTATTCTGTTTCCCTAATTTGCTTAGATTTTCAGGTCTGAATGGAGTTTATTAAATGCTTTCTCCTCATCTGTGGAGAAGATCATGTGGTTTTTGTTTTTAGTCTGTTAGTGAATTCACATTGATTTTTTTTCCCCCTAATATTAACCCAACCCTGTATTTCTGGGACAAATCATACTTGGTCATCATACATAATTGTTTTTATGTATTACTTTGATTTATAAAAGTTTTTATGAAGTTTTACAGCCATATTCATAAAAGTTGTTCTATTTTTTCCTTTCTTCAAATTTTTTTTCTAGTTTGGTATCAGACTAATGCTGGCCTTATAGGCAAAGTTGGGGACCATTCCCTCCACTTCAGTTGCTTGGGACAGTTTGTGTAGAATTGGTCTTACTTCTTCCTTAAATGGTTTATTTTTGTTTATTTTTACTTTGTTCTTTTTCTTTTTTTAAAATATTTTATTTATTTAATAAATAGAGTACAGAAGCAGGGGGAGCCACAGGCTCCCCATTCCCCCAGCAAGGACCCTGGGATCATGACCTGAGCCGAAGGCAAACAGACACTCAACTGACTGAGCCATGCAGGCATCCCAGATGTTTGGTTTAATTTCTCTGTGAAAGCTCTCTGGTAGAGTTTTCTTTGTGAGAAGAGATTTAACTACGAATTTAATGTCTTACTTAGATATAGACCTGTTGAGGTTATCCATTTATCCACCAAGTCCTAACCCCCACTACCTCAGGGTGTGTGACCTTATTTGAAAATGGGGTTGTTGCAGATGTGATTAGCTGAGCCATACCAGATTGGAGGTCTTTTAATCCAACAGGACCAGTGTTCTTAGAAAAAGGGGAAAGCTCCAGACCAACAAGCGGAGAAGGTTAACAGTGTGAAGAGTCCCAGGGAGAAGACTGCCAGCCACAGCCCTTAGACACCTTCACTTTAGGCTTGCAGCCTCTAAAACTGCGAGACGTTAAATTTCTGCTGTGTAATCTACGCTGCTGTGAGACCTTAAATTTCTGCTGTGTAAGCTACGCTGCTTGTGGTGCTTCGTTACACGGTAGTCCTAGCAAATGAATACATTTGTAGAGGTTTATCTGTTTTCTTTATCTTCTCAAAGAACAGTCTTTTGGTTTGAGTGATTTGCTCGATTTTTGTTTTATTTAATCGATTTTTCAATTATTTCTTGGCTGTGTAGTTGGGTGTCATTTTCTTTTCCTAGGTGTGTAAGGTAGAAGTTGAAACCATTGATTGGAAACTTTTTATGTTTAAATATTGAAGCTGAAAGTGGTAAATTTCTAAACATTGCTTTTGGTGCATCCCACAGATTTGGATGTTGCTGTGTTTTCATTTAGTTAAAAAGTGATCTCTTTGACTCACAAGGTTTTTAGAAGTATGTCATACAGTTTTCAAATATGTGGAGATTTTCTAGATATTTTTATTTTTGTTTTTAATTGTATTATGGTCCATGAATACACTTTGTGTATGATTTATAGGATTCTAAACTTGAGATTTGTTTTATGGTCCAGAAAATGGTCTGACCTAGTCATTGTTTTGGACTTGGAAAGAATCTCTGTTCTGCTGTTACTGGATGGAGAGTTCCACAGATAACAATTATCTCAAGTTGGCTAATAGAACTATTAGACTATAGAACTATTAGACTAATAGAACTAGAAGACCTGTCTTCTGTATCCTTACTGATAACTCAGTTCTTTCTGTTATTGAGAACTTTTGAAATCTCTATTTGTGTATTTGCTCATTTTTCCTTGTAATAGTTTTTGCTTCAGTGAGTATTTGAAAGCATAAACCTTTAGGATTATTGTGGTCTCTTGGTCGGTTGATTTATCATTATGAAATGTCCCTCTTTATCCCTGGTAATATTATTTACTCTGAAATTTTTGTGTGATGTTAATAGAACTACCCCGGCTTTCTTTTGACTAGTCTTAGCATAGGCATATCTTTTTCCTTTTATATTTTATATTTTTATATCCAGAGTGATTTTCTTATAGGGGTCTAAAGAGTTGGGTCTAAAGAGTCCTGTTTCGGGGTGCCTGGGTGGCTTGGTTAGTTAAGCATTGGCCTTTGACTCAGGTCATGATTCCAGGGTCCTGGGATCGAGTCCTGCATGGGGCTCCCTGCTCAGCAGCGAGTCTGCTTCTTTCCCGCTGCCCCTTCCCCTCCCCTACTTATGCTTGCTTGCTCACTGGCTCAAATCTTCAAAAAAAAAAAAAAAAAAGAGTCCTGTTTCTGTCTTTATTGTTTAGACCATTTACATTTTATATGATTATTGTATTGACAGGATTAGGTTTAAATTCACGATCTTGCTCTTTGCCTTTTGTCCTGTCTATTCTTTGTTCTTTTTCTACTTTTTTTGAGTTTTTAAAAAAATTTTGAATTTTTAAATATCACATCTCGGTTTTTTAGCAACATTTTTGTTGGTTTTGGTTTTTGCTGTTGTTGTTTTGTGGTTGCTGAGAAAATTTGTGGTATACATCTACAGTTTATAGCAATCTACTTTTAAGTGATTTTTCTACCACTTTTTCATATAGAGAAAAGCCTTTTATCTGATTCTCCTACTTCTCCCCCAGCCTTTGTGCAGTTGTTCTACATTTTCCTTTCATAAGTCTTAAACCCTAAGATACATTGATATTATTGTTGCTTTCAAGTGCTGATGCTCCTTTAGGGAGTTTTGTTTTTTTTTTTTAAAGATTTTATTTATTTGACAGACAGAGATCACAAGTAGGGAGAGAGGCAGACAGAGAGGGGGAAGCAGGTTCCCCGCGGAGCAGAGAGCCCGATGCGGGGCTTGATCCCAGGACCCTGGGATCATGACCTGAGCCAAAGGCAGAGGCTTTAACCCACTGAGCCACCCAGGCACCCCTTTATGGAGATTTAAAAAATAAAGTCTTTACGTTTAACATAATTACCATTTTCTGTGCTCCTCATCCTTTTGTTTATAGATTCAGATTTTTACCTGTTTTTCTTCTTGAAGGGCTTTCTTTAATGTATCTTATAATGCAAATCTGTTAATGTCCTTCAGGTTTTGTATATTCAAAACATTTTTTATTTTGCCCTCATTTTTGGAAAACACTTTAACTGTGTTTTTTTTTTCTTTTTCTGTTGATATTCTGAAGACGTTATTCCACCGTCTTCTGGTTTATGTTGGTACTGATGTGAGATGTGCTGTCACGCTTATATTTGGTCTCTATACAGTGTGTCCTTTGTTTTCCTCTGCCTACTTTTAATATTTTCTGATTTTTTCCCCTTGTTCTTTTTTTTTTTGGAAAGCCCCCCCTTTCCCTAAAGATTTTATCCATTTATTTCAGAGAGAAACTAGGTTGAGCTCAGGCATGGGAAAGGGACAGAGGGAGAGGGGGAGAGAGAATCTCAAGCACATTCGGTGCTGGGCATGGAGCCTGACGGAGGGCTTGAACCCACAACCCCAAGAACATGAGCTGAGCTGAAACTAAGAGTGAGTGGCTGAACCAGCTGAACCACCCAGGTGTCCTTTCTCTTTGTTTTTTAAACAACTTGATTATGATGTGTCTTTGTGTAATTTTCTTCCTGCTTCTTATCTCAGGAACTGTGGATTATAGTCTTCATCAAATTTGAAATTTTCAGGGCACCTGGGTGGCTCAGTGGGTTAAAGCCTCTGCCTTCAGCTCAGGTCATGATCCCAGGATCCTGGGTTCGAGCCCCGCATCGGGCTCTGTGCTTGGCAGGGAGCCTGCTTCCTCCTCTCTCTCTGTCTGCCTCTCTGCCTGCTTGTGATCTCTGTCAAATAAATAAATAAAATCTTTAAAAAAAAAAAAAGACACCTGAAGTGTTCCCACAGTTCACTCATACTGTGTTCATTTTATTTTTCAGTCTTGTTCCTTGCTGTATTTCATTCCGGATAGCTGCTGTTGCTACATCTTCCAGCTCACTACCCTTCTTCTGCAGTGTCTCATCCATTAAACCCATATAGTGTCCTGTTTAATCTTGGACACCTTGTCTGTTAAGTCTGTCATCTATGATATTTTGGGGGTTTGTGTCAGCTGAATGATCCCCCCCCTTAATTATGGGTCCAGTTGTCTTGCTTTTGCATGTCTGATTTTCATAAGATGTGATGCCACACACTGTAAATTTTACTGTGCTGGATGCTGGATAATTTCGTATTTATATAAATACTATTTAGCTTTGTTCTAGGACATAGTTATCTGGAAATAATTTGATCCTTTCAGGTCTTGCATTTCAGTTTTGTTAGGGCCCCAGAGCAGCACCTTATGTATGCTTGTTCATCCCACCCTTAGTGGGATTTTCCCTCTTGCTAGGAGGGACAGACATCATTCCTGGGCCTGGGTGAGCCTTGGTTTGTTTCTGGTTATCTTTCTGGGTGTCTCCTCTGCTTGAGTCGTTTCCTCACACACCTTTGATCAGTACTCAGGTGAATACTTGAGGGGCCCCTTATCATCTCCTGACCTTACTGTCTACCAAGGGGTGTCCTGTCTGGGGCTCTGGCCTGTGAACTCTAGCCTTGGACTCCCTGGATTCCCATCTCTGTCTTCTCACTCTGGGGTGCTAGTGGGCTCCATTTGGGTTCCCCTTCTGAGTACCATGACCTATAACCTTTCTCCAGGCAGGAAGTTGGGGGCAGTTACGGGGTTTGCCTCATCTGTGTCATGGCTCTCAGGGACCACGCTCCTTTGTTGACTGATATCCAGTGTCATTAGAACCATGTTTCTTTCTCTCTCTCTCTCTCTCTTTTTAAAGATTTTATTTAAAAAAAAAAGTTATTTATTTGACAGAGTACAAACGGGTAGCAGCAGGCAGAGGGAGAAGCAGACTTCCCACTGAGCAGGGAGCCCCATGTGGGGCTTGATCCCAAGACCCCGGGATCACGACCCAAGCAGAAGGCAGATGCTTAACTGACCGAGCCACTGAGGCACCCCTAAAACCATGTTTCATGTATTTTGTCAATTTTATCATTTTTTTTATTCTTATCTTTTTCAGCATGGTGGTAAATGTAATCACTGTTACTCCATTTTGGTTGAAAGCGGAAGTATAGCAAAGAAATAATTAAAAAAAAAAATGAGCTGAAGAAAAAAAACAATTTAAAGGGGCTTGCCCAGTATTTTAAAGTAATTTAAAAGGCCAACATAGACCTATCCTTTTGAATTTAAGATATCAAAACATAAGGACAAAAAAATTCTAGAAATATTTAAAATGAAAAAGTAGATTACCTAGATACAAAAGATAAAAAAAAAAAAAAGTCAGGCTAGCCTCACACTTTTCCATAATAGGGCTGGAAGGCTTCTGAACAATATCCACTGAGTGTTGAGGGAGAGATGTTGTAACTCAGGAATTTTAAGTTTCAGAGGCTATACTTTATGATAGGGGAGAAAAATTCTAGTAAATACAGCATAGGACTGAAATGTACACGAAGCCAAAGCCATTAGAAACGCGAGGAGAAATGAATCCAAAACACCATTGTTAGGAGACTTTCATCTACAACTTTGAGATCCCCATATGCTAGGTCGGCAGGAAAAAAAGATGAAGGATTTGAATACTCTAGTTTAAACATTGCACTTTGCACTGGACAAATGTTCTTAAAGATTTTGTTTGTTTGTTATTTATTTGACAGAGAGAGAGATCACAAGCAGGCAGAGAGGCAGGCAGAGAGAGAGAGGGAAGCAGGCTCCCTGCAGAGCAGAGAGCCCGATGCAGGGCTCGATCCCAGGACCCCCGAGATCATGACCTGAGCCGAAGGCAGCGGCTTAATGCACTGAGCCACCCAGGCGCCCCTGGACAAATGTTCTTAAACATAAGAATCAACTGCATAGGAGGCCACTAAAGAAATAATAAATATGAAGTGACTAGCTCAGGACTTCGGAAAAAAAGAACAGGTCACACTAGGAGAGAGAGAGAGGAAGGAGCTGGTAAAGAGAAAAGCAGAAATGCAGCCTGAAGTGAGAACCTCTCCCAGAACCAGCGGGTCCTCCACACCCTACCCTCTTGCCCCTTCACTGTAGTCCATCCAGCCTAGCTGCCAGTCTGACATCTGGAGAGCTGTGAAAAGCGTTTTCTCCCCTGCGTTTAGTGTAGACGTACTCTGTGGCAGAACCTGACTAGAACGACAAGGAGCTGCTCCGCGTCTTTACTTATCCCACTTAGTATGCTGTATCTGTCACTGGACACACTGGACACTGCTCTGGGCCCAGGGGCCTAGGGGATGGGAGGCTGGAGGGGTGGCGAGAAGGCCAGTGTGACTGAGGCAAAGGGAGGACGGGGCAGTTCAGAGAGGGAGGGAGGCAGCGAGGGTCATGGGTGACCACAGGTTCACAGTCCCTAAGAGGCTGATAAGAACCCCTCAGGATGGCTGTTTTTCAGAACTTAAAGTTTTTTGAATTTTAGAAGAGCCAGCACATTTTCTACTACAGGGACTGTCACCACTACTGACCCCTCTCTGTGTCTCTGATCTTCCCAGCAGAAGCCCAGCTCTTCACCTCCTGCCTGGTGGTGGTGGTTGGGGGGGGGGGGTGCTCTTCAGTAAATACAGCTTCTCAGTAAAGCCTTCCCTGGACACCCTAAGCTTTTACCCATGTTCCTTTGCCCTTTTTCTGGCTTTTTTTCCCCCTCAGTATTTATCATGATCTAACATGCTTATTTTTTATTTGCTTTTCATGTTTATGGTCTGCTTCACAAGAATATAAGCTCTATGGAGACAAAGGTTTTTTTTTTTTTTTTTTTTTTTTTTTTAAAGATTATTTATTTTGACAGAGAGAGATCACAAGTAGATAGAGAGGCAGGCAGAGAGAGAGGGAAGCAGGCTCCCCGCTGAGCAGAGAGCCCGATGCGGGACTCGATCCCAGGACCCTAAGATCATGACCTGAACCGAAGGCAGCGGCTTAACCCACTGAGCCACCCAGGCGCCCCGAGACAAAGGTTTTTGTCAGTTTTGTTGACTTCCATAGATCTCCAGACCAGCATTTAGAACTGTGCATGATACAGTAGGTACTTAATGAATATTTGTTGAATGAACAAATATTTAGAAAATTTTATAATAGAAAACTATTAGAAAATTTAAAAATTCAAATACTCAGTCGAGTCAGAAGACTTGACTCCCTAAATCTCTGGTAAACTTAAGAAGGGTAAATATTGCAGATACATAAAAATTAAGAATAGTAAAGGTTGTACTGCAAACCCAAAGAAACCCAACTAAATGAACAGCCAACATCACACAGACTTTTCTTTAAATGCATCTGGCAGGTTTAAAATATACTTAAGTATTTCCTGTAGTTCTGAGGGCCAGCCTACGCTCCCAGTTAAAACTAGTTCATCATACTGGTAATGTGAGCTTCTGTCATCCAGCCTAGGAAATGTGAAATTTTGAGTGTGAGAGAATGCCCTTACCAGTTTTGCCTGGGAGAAGGGCATAAATGGGGACAATCCTATACAAAACAGATGTCTGGTCATCCTGTGTCTTGAACATAGACTGGCATACAGTGCGCTGAAAGGGGTGATCTTGACTGGGTGTTCTGCGCTAGGTGTCCTTTACTGTACTATAGCTTCTGTTTTGGTCGGTGGTAGAGAACAGGTTTAACCCCATACATGCTGATAAATGTATGTAAATGATATTGTTGGACTTCCTGCAAAGCAACAATGGAGAGTATCTTGCTGGCTGTTAGGATGGAAGAAAGTGGTCAAAATCATTAGCCTCTAGGTAGGTGGTAAGGGTTTGGTGAAGCCTTTCACTTGCTTAAGGACCTTCTTTCTAAACTACTCTGTAGCCTGGGAGGACTAATGATTTGGATCCTTGGTAGGTAGAGGAAATTATGGCTACGGGTTCCTTATGCCTTTTGGGAACCAGATGGGAAGTACCATCTTCCTGAATGAAAAGACTGCACGTTATAAGCTAATCATTTATGCCAAACTAAATTTTAGGCTTAATCCAAATTTGAATCAAAACCCAAGTGGAGAGGTGGCTGGGTGGTGCAGTCGGTCAAGTGTCCGACTCTTCAGCTTAGGTTGCGATCTCAGGGTCATGAGTTGGAGCCCTGTGTCCAGGAGAGTCTGCTGGGATTCTCTTCCTCTCCCTCAAAAAAACCCAAGTGGATCTTTTTTTTTTTTTTTTGAGATGAGTCAGGAATATGAAGAAGAGAAACTTGATCAGATGTTTGTGAAATTGAAGTACGGGGCGGGGAGGAGAAAACAGACTGATTTGAATCAGAGTACCATGAGTATTTTACCATGCCAGATAGAAAAATTTACTGTCAACTTGGGATTTTTTATTTTATTTTATTTAAAGATTTTATTTATTTATTTGATGGACAGAGATCACAAGTAGACAGAGAGACAGGTGGAGAGAGACGGAGAAGCAGGCTCCCTGCTGAACAGAGAGCCCGATGCGGGACTTGATCCCAGGACCCTGGGATCATGACCTGAACTGAAGGCAGAGGCTTTTAACCCACTGAGCCACTCAGGCACCCCGAGGATTTTTTTTAAAAAGTGTAGTACAGTTACAAGAAAGGAGAGACAAAACTAACATTTTTTTGTGTACACAAGAGTTCAGTGAATTAAAAGATGTAACAACAAAATCAGTAAAATGATTATTTAATTAACAGTTGGGACAGTTACTTGACTATTAAGAAAATTAAGTTAGATCTTTATACTGAATGCTGGTATATCAAATAAATCCTGGATAGATAAAAATTAAGATGTGAAAAATGAAATTACTTTAAAAAATTAGAAAAAGATACAATTGAACATCAGCTAATAAGCCTAAGGACTGTATTCATAAAACAATGGAAGAAATCGCAAATGGAAAGATAAATTTGGTTACATAAAAATGGAATTTTATATTTTTAAAAGGAACTATAAAATGTGCAAAAATAAAATTTGTATTCATCTTATTCCTACAAATCAGCAAATACTAACAGCATAGTAAAAATAAGCAAAGGTCGTGAAAAATCAGTTCACAAAAATAATACAGGTACACAGATGACCAACAGATACATGAAAAAAAAAAGTCTTTGTTTTATTAAAAAAAAAAATCAGTGTTCTGCTAGATTCTGGGAAAAGGGGATTCACAAACTAGTAATGCATAGTTTACTACTATCTGAAGTTTATACCAGCCTAACCAGGCTGATTCATGTTCTCTTTTGTAAAATCTTTCCTGCTTATTTTTCATGATGGGACTTTGGAATGTTTAAGACTGCACATATAAATTCTATAAACAGTACCGTCTGGTTTAAATCTTTTAATAAGCTGCATGGAGGAACAGAGCCAGTTTTTACTGCGTACTTGCTGTGTGCCGAACCACGGACCTTGAATGTTAGTCCATTCAGTCCTAACCAGCACTCTGAAGCTGAGGGCCAAAAGTGTTTAAGAATTTTCAGGGCCCGACATTTCTTACCTGGAAGAAGCCAAGTTGGAGTTAAATTTAGGTTTAATTTAGTTCAATTTAGTTCAAAATTTAGTTCAAATCCACTGCCTCGTGTGGATTTTGTATACTTCTGATTTTGTATAAATGTCTGTTCCTCTGCTTTTTAGTTTTTCCCAAACGGATATGCCTTTGCCACTGGCTCTGATGATGCCACGTGCCGGCTCTTTGACCTCCGTGCAGACCAGGAGTTACTGCTGTATTCTCACGACAATATCATCTGCGGGATCACTTCCGTAGCCTTTTCAAAAAGCGGGCGCCTCCTGTTAGCTGGTTACGATGACTTCAACTGTAACGTGTGGGACACGCTAAAAGGAGATCGTGCAGGTTGGTAAAGAAGTTTCAGTAGGTTTGGATTTTGTCAGGAAGCAGGGAGAGGTTCCTGTCAGGTGGTTCTCCAGGCCTCCCGGATGCTATGGAGCCATGGGGAATGGCACCCTGGCATCTCTTCATTCGTGGTCCCTAGTGACGTTCCCGTTTTGTAAAGAGTAGAAACATCTAGTTCTAGAATATCTTGTTTGGTAAGTTTTGCTCTGAAGATGAACAGTGAATCTGATTCAGTGTGGACTTTGCTAGATTACAGTTTCTTCTAACCTGACAGGAGGCACTGTAACTGCTATGAATCCTCTTCCTTCTGGAGCGGATCTAGTCTGGGACAGGACACAGGCCCACTCTCCCCTTAGCCCCATGCTCTGACTTCTCCCCTGTGGCCTCCAGAATATTAGTGAGTGTATCAAGTCCCACTGTAGACGGTCATGAATAACACCTTACACAGAGTGATTGTAAGTATTTCTTACAATCAGTATTATGCACAAGGACTCAAACAGGTACATGGCTTGTTACCAAAGCAGCAGCCCTCTGGCCCCGGCTGCTATTTCCTGTTCCCAAAGGTAGCTCCTAAGTATGTACTTCCATATCTTTAAATAACACGCCTTTCCTGCTAGCACTCCGTATGTGTGCATGTGTGCACTCCCACGTGGTTTATTAGGAGCAGCGGGAGAGATGCTAAAGCTGAACACTCAACAGAGACTAGAAGTTTTAAAACAATGATTTGAATGAATCACTGACTTTTTTTTTTTTTTTTTTTTTAACTTCTTGGCATTCTCTGTTGAGGGCTCAGCTTTAACATTTCTCCTCCCGCTATAGCCGCATCCTTCCTGTCTTCTAATGTTTCCCACATATTTAGAACATCAGTCAGTGTTTACATAATTAGGACTTTTGTTTAAAGAGGTATTAGGCATTTGCCTGGATTGCCTGGATTAACAATAATCAGAATGTGTTTGTTTCCCATAATTTAGCATATGCTTGAGTTAGTTTTGCTTTGCTTACAGTTGCTTGGTTTCGTTGGCCCAACTGGATACTCTAATGGTAAAAATTGAATAGCGACTTGCAAATTGCTAATTCATTTTCCTTTCCAATATGACTTGGAGTATTTAGTCACAGTGCTCATTTTCTGTTACTTCAACCCATGATTGTACATTTGCCTGTTGCCAAACATTGCTGTGCTGGAGGGACTACCAGCGGTATTAAGAGTTAGATGAGGTATGTTCCTGCGGTTGGGTGAACATGATTTTGCTTCGTTATAGAGAGATACTGCAAACTCAGTTTATTAAAAAAAATAATTCTTGAATTTTATATATTCCAAGTTTTCTTGTAGATCTTCATGATTCTCATTTTCCTTGCAGTTACCTAGCTTACCCCTCGCATCCAGGCTCCCCGTTTGGGTTTTAAATACCCTTCTAAATCTTTTATGCACATACTTGTTTAATTCTGAAAGTTGGCTCTTGTTAACTTTTTACTAAACTTCTGCTTTTCAGGTGTTCTTGCTGGTCATGATAACCGTGTCAGCTGTTTAGGTGTAACAGATGATGGCATGGCTGTGGCAACAGGCTCTTGGGACAGTTTTCTTAGAATCTGGAATTAATAGTGCATACCCGTTCTCCGTTGCTATCTGGAGAAATCAGTGCTACAGCCTATCGCTGTGAGAAGAAAATTCTACCTTATATTTGCAGGTGAAGATTTTTCTATTGAGATTGTTATATACAAAAAGATTTCAGTAAACTACAAAACAAAACAAGTTGGGGGGAGAAAAAAAAGGCAAGGGTGCTTGCTGAGATTGAAAGGACCAGTGCATTAATTTGAGGAATTAAGCTAATTGAACCTTGATGAATTTTTGCTTGTACTCGAAATTCTTTATTTTCTTTGTGTAGGACAGAATGTTCACATTATAGCGGTTTATCATGTTTGATTGTTTGCGTTTTTTAAGACTTATATTTTTATCTTTCTATACATAAGAACCACATTTTTGAGTTTTGTAATGGAGGAAGTAGGCATTGTAAGTGATGGAAGTGATCCCATATGTATGTGTACTTACGTTTGAAGAAAGTCTCCTTGATTTCTGACCTTTTAGCTCCTGGTTGCTTAATGTTTAAGAATGCTGGCAGGCCTAGATACCTCTGAGGGCAGTCCCTGTTGAGTATCATTAGTTTCTGGTGTATCCTTCTGCCATCCTGTGAATTTAAGTAAGTGCTCATTTTCAGTCCTTGGAGGGGGAGATAATCTGAAGGCCAGGGAATCAAGATATCATTCTGAAATTTTAGACATACATAAGAAATTCTTACATAGTTAGCAGTGATTGCATAAAAAAAAAGTTCTGAACATTTAAAAAATCTGGTTAGGATCTAATGACACTTGGAGTAGGTCTCTAAAGAGCAGGGCTTTCCTAGTGATTTCATATTCTAAAACTGAGTTTGTAGGTTACCCTCATTATTTCAGATTAACATTTGGGTTGTCCTTGCATCTGAAGAATTTTGTCCAGTGTTCTCCGTCGATAGACATGTAGATGGGAAATACAATGTGATGACATTACGTTGTTGAAAGAAGTGTTAAAATCTAACCAGTCACTAGACTTGATTAGTTACAGTTGTGTAGCAAGGTGGCTTTATGAGTTGTTCAGTTTATATCAATTCAGATTTCATATTATCGTGACTTAAATTTTAGTATATGTGCTGCCGAAGCGAGCACATCGTGACTTAAATTTAAAAAAAGGAAACATTCAGACTTTTCGCTCTTCTGTGCTTTTTCTCTTGGCACAAAAAAATGGTTTCTAAGTGATTTTACCAAAAGGAATACTTAGATCCAAGTGACTCCACTTTAAAGCCAAAAGAAAAATTCCAGGAGCAGTCCTTAAAGGAGTCAAAGGAAGATTGCTTAGTATTGTCCTAAGCAATTCCTACTTGTCAATGATATAATGTGTCTATTATTAGAATGCCCCCCTCAATTTAAACAAAGATACTTTTCCCCTATAACTAAAGCTAAATGATTGATAATACAAGATCATTAGTCTTGATTGATGAAGTCATGGATTATTATACAAAAGTGCATTACTTTTGTAATTTAGTAAACCATGTCTGTTTCAACTTAGGTTTCAACTTTTGATCACATGTAACCCTAATCTAAATGCTCCCCAAATTTTACTTGTGAATTTTCATTTTTATATTGTGAATATGCTAGTAAGTGCACCGACTATAATGAAGTCTGTTACCAGTTTTAAGATCAGCTAATGATGATAAAAAGAAAACGGATAAAGGAAGAGTAAGATGTAGGACCAAAAAAAAATGACTTTTAGATGGCAGGCATGAATGTATATTTATAAACACATAAGATTTCTATGAACTTTTTTTTGCAATTAATGTTTGTGGACTGTCATTTCATAAAGAATAGCTCTTTAAGGTAAGGCAATATTTTAAAGGAACGTATTCATTTCCCCAAAAGGTGAGGTTTTGCCATGTAGTTCAGCAGTTCATTCCAAATTCCTGTAAGAAAGCCCTTCTGCCATGTGCAAAATAGCTATATATATACATATATATATGTGTGTGTATATATATAAAAAATGTATATATGAGAGCATCTCCTCTACCTTGAAAGTTTCTCTAACAACAAGATACTTTTGCCAGAGGGGCACGGACTATAAGAATTCCATGGTCTTAAGCATGTTGATAGAAAGATTTAAAGTCTTTGTAGATAAGCTTAAAAGCAGTTCCCATAATTAAATGTGTACTAGGCAACTAAGACCCAATCACTATTGTGCTATTTATACATATGACCAAATGGTGACCTTATTACCACATTAACTTACTAGCTAAATCTTTGCTCTCCAGTAATGTAGGTTCCAATTGCCAGAAATATTTATTTACTTGCAGTTTGAGTTCAGCTGATAGTCTCAAGTGTTGTGCATAAGACTTGTAACCGGTAAGAGGAATATAGTATTACTCTACAGTTTTAAAGAATTTGCATCAAGATTGTTGTATTTATCTGGTACCTGTTTCCTTTACCTTATAAGAAACTTTAACATAATACGCCTCAGCATGTTTATTTATAGATTAATTAATCATCTCAAAGTGTTTTTTTCCCCCAGATCTAGCAAGAATAATTTAAGAGAACATACTCTTTTTTAAAAAGAGTGATAATGATTGCCATGTGGTTCAGCAGATCATCCCAAAAGCTGGTAGCAAAGACCTCTCCATCTTGATGGACAGGCAGTCCTCAGTTTTGGCACCTGTATTAGAGGTTTAGACTAAATATCCAAGGTCCATCCTTCCCTCCCTCAGATTTTTCTAGCTTGATCCCATGGTTCCATGCATACCACACTGAGTTCATCTTCACAGATGCAAAAGTTTGGGCTTAATATTTCAATTCTAAGAGTCTAATAGGCCATTCTCATTTTAATGTAGACTCAGCTGAACTGCTACTGCATGATAGTGAACTAGTATCCTAGACATACAGATATAGGTGCTTCTGGAACGTGTTCGGCAGTCTTAAAATTAACCTGTTAAGAGAAATGGATCTTGCCTTCTTCAGGTGACAGTGAAATTTTTATTGCTAAAATATACTGTGCCAGTATTCTAACTGACCTTCTCCAACACTATCGAAGTCTTAGATTTAATAATTTTAACCTTTCTAAAAGTGACAACATTCAGGGAAATTTATGCTTTGGTTACTGTTGAATGTTCACATTTTAAATTACAAGGCAGGTGAATACCTGTGGCTTATCTGTTGATGTTTAAGCTTAGGAAACTGATTAATCAATCTTGGAAATGGGCCTATCATTTTCACAGTATTCTCTCTAGAATCTTGAGGGTTTAAGTCAGGCTTAAAAATTTCTGCCTTTTAAATCAAGTACTGTGTTCAGCTTCAAATTTGCCTTTAGCCATTGTGGAAAGCAAAATTTTAAACTGTCTTATTTCCCGTTAGAATTTTTTAAAGCACCCGCAAGGTTAATTAGCACAATGAAAAAAATTAGTATTTTAAATTAGACTGTTTGGGTGAATTATGTTTCATATTTACTAGTTTTTCCTCCTGCTCATTTTGAGTTGCCTTAAATTCTGTGGTATATCTTACAATAGGTACTCATTAAAATGGTTCATAGTTGAATGTCTAAGCTAGCGGTGTATCTTTTCAAAGTTTCAGTCACAGATTGATGGTACACCTTGTATTTAGTAGATTTGTTTGCATGTTGATAAAATTTCCTTTTTCTTAAATCCAATTACTGATCCTATAAAATAGATATAATGCAGCATCATGAAAAAGCTGGTTTTGTGTTTCAACTGGTGTTAAGTGTTCCCAACAAAATCTTACATCATGTAGTATTTTTTAATTGAACTTCAGTGATAACTTGGTAGATATTTCAAGCCTTTTTGTTTTTTACACAATGGTGCTCTATTTGTTTTGAAAGCATCTGAACACTTGGATTCACATATTCTTATCCAAAGGCATCCACATAGAAGTGGGTTTTTAAAGCTGATTAAAATGTTTTTCTTCACCTACAGTGGTTTCTACAAACTTGTAGCCAATTGACTTTGAATGTCAGTAATATGACTATGGGCAAGGTGAACGTAGTAGATTAAAGCTCTTACAAAAGCTTTAAACCAAACTATGGACTTGTACCATGACTTAATAGTATTCTTGGATCTTTCTTGCACAATGATTCATTACTTTATTTGTACAGTAGCTCTGTGAAATGTTGCTGTGAACTGATACTGTAATCAATAAAGTGCTTTTAACCAGATTTCATGTATTACGTTTTAATTTTAAAAATCACACTAAAAATAGGTGCCTGGGTTAGTGTCTGCCTTCAGCTCAGGGCATGATCCCAGGGTTCTGGGACTGAACCCCGCTTCAGGCTCCCTGCTCCGTGAAGAGCCTGCTGCTTCCTCTGTGCCACCACCCACCACTTGTGCTGTCTCTCTAAATGAATAATATCTTAATCACACTAAAAATTAAGCCTCAGAAGTAAACTCCAAGCCTGGTATTTCATGCTTGGCCCTTTTGCCTTCCCTTAACCTCCTCCTCATCACTATAAATGCTACTTACTGTTAAAAGGCTACAAAGTTACTGCTTTCATTTCTTTGTCTTTCAAGAATGAATTGGGGGAACTCTTTTCTTGGCCAGGAGAATGAAATGACATTTGGGAGCCTCTTTTCTTGGCCGGGTGCAAGGGCCAGTCTACTACATGATGATTAAAACTCACTGCCGGCATAAATGCTACATTTATCAACTATCAGGCAAACAAGTTTTATTTTCACCTTGCATACTTATAAAAATGTAGTTCTATAAAAAGTTTAAGACTATACAAAGTTACAAATAATCCTGCAAACATACAGAGTAAACCAAGTATGTGCAACAACTTTGAACTACAGCTGTGAATTTACATACTTCCTGTATAATTCATGGGCTTAGTCAGAGGTGCGCATATCTCTAGGCATAAAGGTTGGGTTTCATTACTGCAGTGTTCCATTTCCAACATTCATGCATTTTCACACTTGATCAGGCGGAACTACATTCAAACTGGTGATGGAGAACTTAACTGTAGTTTCTTCACTGTACCAGAACCACTATTCTGGTAGTTCCAACTTGAGCATGCATCGGGATCACCTGGAGGTCATGTGAAAACAGACTGCTGGTTCCCAAACACTACTGGATTCAGTAGGTATGGAGGAGACCCTGCAATATGCTCTTCTCAAAAGTTCACACAAGTGGTAATACAGTTAATTCAGAGACCAAACTCTGACAGCCACTGTACTATTACTAAGGAGGTGATACCAAACCACTATGCTCTTTCAAAAAGTTCAAGTACTTTCATATAAAGATTAAAGGTCTTGAACTTGTAACGTAAGTTAGTAGTACCCAGTCTTAGACATCAGTTTTTCATGTGGCAGTTGCTACATTTGTTGGTAGCTTGTACTATTTTTTGGTTATAAAACAACAACAAATGCTATAAAGTAGTATTTGGATTTTAATACTGCATCCTAGTATCTGATCTGCATAAAAATATATTTTTGAAAGGCTTCTGTGACCTAAGTAATGTTATTTTCTCCTTAAAATATCCTGGAACCTAGTGCTGCACCAAAAAGACTGAGTAGCATCTGGGAGCCTTAAAGGCACAAGAAAGGAAATATTAAGGATAAAAGAGCCTAACATGTTATCCCTCTGTGGAAAAGCAGAAACCATCCCTGGCCAAATGCACTGTCATGATGCATATAACAAGCATCTAGATGCTGGTGCTTTAGTGATCCTCAAGACTACGTTTTGCATAGCAAAGCTCCAGAACGCCATTTTGTAGGTTTCCATATATGTTTCTATTAGTTTTTACACAGAAACAGACACAGTACTTGAACTCATGAACATTTCATTAAGTTAGAAATTAAAATAATATAAACAGTGCCCTGGCAAATTCATACAATTAAATAAAAGTGAAAGCCACCTGGGGGGGACAGTCCAGCAGTATTCCTGGCAAAAACCTTCTGAAGAATAGCATTTGTACATGACCGTAACCACCGAAAATTCAGAGCTCCCATATCTTTGGCTATTTTTATCACTTCAAACTTTATTCCTAAAACTGAGATAGAAAGGTTTTCTTGCCATAATCATAGCTGAAGCAGAAAATACTTCTTTAGAAACAGATCAGGCGACTATTTATTCAGACCCAGATACTTTTTTAAGAGACTTTATAATAACAAACCTTTATACTATTTTACATCAGTTTTAATGGGAAAAAAGAGGGAGTAAAAACAGTATATTAGTGGTTTACATACCTGCCAGGACGGCAAAAGTGATTGTAACTTGCATCAAAAATACACTCAAGAACATTCGACACTCCTCCTTGATAGAGCAATACAGTTTATAAAACAACAAAAACAAATGACTATTCCCATTAAGGTGGGCATCAAAAATTAGTTTTGAGAAAAGATGAAAGGAGCATTCTCTAACTCCTGGATGCCAGGAAGCAGAGTTTTTCAGAATCAAAAACAAAGAGAGCCCTAATTAAGAACAAGGCCCCACCCCTCAGGGGTCACATAGTTGGTTCTGTTGCTTTTAACTAATTCATCATTTTTAACACAATTTAGCCTTTCTTTACCCAAAATTAAAATTAAAAATACATCAACACTCTTCAGAAATGCAAACACCCTGAGATAGATAATTACCAGAATCTACACAAGGATTTGCTATTTAGGTACAGTTAGTGTAATTCATATTTAAAGTCATTTCATAAACAACTGTCCCAATCTTCCAAGTTCCATTTTCTCCTCTGATGATCACCAAAGCAATCTCTACTGTTAAGATTCTTCTTCATTGCTTGAATGTAGAAACTGCTTAGTAAAATTCTCCAGTTCATTTTCAAGTTGAACGGCTTTATTTCTAATTTAGAAAAATGAATAAAAAACCACTCTAATTATCATAAAGGCCAGTGAGGAAAAAAAAAGTGCATTCCATCCAATCTTAAGAAGAAAACCACTAGTCAGGTGTTGCTACATTTATCTGAATGCAGATTAAATTATTACCAACCTTATAAGATATGTATATATGCTATTACTTTGCTGTAAACACAGAATCCAATGTCCAGAACTTGAAAAAGGTACACTGAGATAAAAACCGAAAACTTAAGAATGAAAAGCATAAGAGACAAAGGAATCCTATTACCTTACATGGGAGTTATATCCAAAGTCACAGAGTCGTAACTATCTTTGAATTCCCTTTAAGTTAAGCATAAAGTGTAGAATAACTGGTTTTATGTATATATAAAGTAGCTGTCAGATGTCAAAGGACCATGGTATACCAAAAGTTTGGTTTTTTTTTTTTTTTAATACTAGGATTATACCTGATACAGCTAAGTACCCTAAAAAGAGGAAAATAGGAACACTGACAGAGGAACACAGATCCTGTCTCCCATTCACCTACTATGCCAGGGCGCACACATACTTGAATGAGTTTCTCTTTTCTCTTGGTCTTGTACTGTTGCTGGGTGCATATTGTCAAGGTCATGTACTATAGACTCCACTGCGTGCTTCTTCAGGCTTCTGAAGCCTGAGGCAAGTTTTATCTGAATTACTGATCCTAATCTAGCAACAATGGAGATTCTAAATATTATGGTATTTGTTACTTTATACTTTCCTGTTAGAAAAAGGATGAGCAGATCATAATTATTCATACATAAGTCAGTCTGGCCAAAATCAAAAAGCTACAGTAAGTGCCAATAATATCATTTACATTTTACTCTAAACAAGATGAAACACTACTAAAAAAAACTTACCTAAGTCAAACACACACACACAAAACCTACTAAATATAATCTTACTAAATTTGAAAGGCTGTACTTGAGATAATCTTAAATCAGGCAGAATGGAATAAATCAAATTTACTTGGCTGTGTTTACATGTATAAGGAGGTTAAGGTCTAAGCGACGGCAGTCTTTTTCAGAGATGATGAAATTGAGGAGTGATGACGATGTCACTGCACATCAGATTAAGACATCGTGGACAGACTTGACTGTAAGTGTTTTAGATGTATGTCCCAAAATTTAGCTCACAAGGACAGCCTCTATAATTTGGAGACATCGCGAGCTGCTCTTGGATGAGCAACCGTATGTAGCACATGCACTGGTAAACAGCAGCAGCTTGGTTCATTGCTGCTTAATGATAACTTGTTAGGTGAGCCAGCTAATGGGTAAAAGGTGAAAGTGAGGAACTACCAAGAAGTAGTTTCTTCTACTACTCATCACTCATACTCCTGGTCAAGTCCCCAAAGGCAAACTTTACTTAGATGCCACAAAACCCACGATAAGTCAATATTAAACCAGAATGGTGCATATTAGGATGTCTTGTTTACTTTTGTCGCTTTAAAGTACACCCAACAGTCCCCCAATGAAAATGGAAGTTAAGGGTCTTGAATACAGAGGACTAAAAACTCACACTTTTGGGGCACCTGGGTGGCTCTATCAGTTGAGTGTCTGGCTCTTGGTCTCGGCTCAGGTCATGAGCTCATGGGTCCTGGGACTGAGCCCCGTGTTGGGCTCTCTGCTCAGCAGAGTTTACACGAAGATTCTTTCCCTCTGCCCTGCCCCTCAACTCGTACAGGCGGTAAAAGTGTGCAAGCATGTGCCCACTCTCTAAAATAAATAAATCTTAAAAAACAAAATCAAACCTTGCACTTTTAATTACAAAACTTCTGCTCTGAATGGGGACTAGTATGACTTAATAGTTTTAGATAAAGACCTAAAAAAATCCTTTTAATTTTTTAATTTAGATTTTCTTTTTCTTGCTGAAATTAGGTTTCACTGAAAATGAAAAACAAATGGAATATGGAAAATAACCAAATGTACAAAGTTTTACTACAAATTCACTAGTAATTTTACATAATTATACTCAAGTAACGACACCAACAAATGTTCACATTATTGAGAAAAAAGATTCAAATACCTTAAGAACTTTGAATTGTTTTGTATTTTCTCCAACTGATCTATTTCTTTGGATAATCTAGCAATTTCTTCTTCCAGATGTTTTTGTGTAATATCAACTTGTTGGCACAGGCGAGCAAAAGTGGTTGCCATTTCCCTTAAAATAAAAAAAGCTTTTTTTAAGCAGTCATGAAAAATTCATTCTTTTAAAATGAATGAAGCTTTAATTTAAAGCTTATACAGAAAGACTAAGTTTAAAATATACCTAAAACATAAGATATCAAAGAACACTGTGAAGAATGTTCTGAAGGAGGCTATGGCACTTGTAGCCGTAATTTCATCTGGTCTCAAGACAAATGCTCAACAGGCAGTATCGACCTCTAATGTACGGTTGTGAATATAAATAAGCTATAAAAAGGCAGAAGATGGGTGTATTTCTTCAGAAGCACAATAAGCCTTACTCGTCCCTTGCCTATAGAAGTAACAATTACTGAGCACAGGAAGAAAATTTCATATGCTTGTGACTTAGACAAAAAATACTTCAAATCATAGCAACATTGAACCAGGTTTCCATAACCAAAGGATTGTATTTAATTTTTGTGCCAGTTAATATGGTAGCTTTGGCAAACATGTTATTTTTGCAACTAGGAGCATGCCTAGTAGGTGTGTATACCTCTGGAATATGATTAACTGACTTTTCTCTGCATATTCATCTTCCTCATGGTTTTTTTTCCTCTCCATTTTCAACCCATCTCACCATATATCAATATTAAGACAAATAAGAATCTTTCATTATTTTCATATTTCATTAAATCGATATTTAGCGAGTATTTTTTAACAGTAATATATCGAGGCTGCCTCCATTAGGATGTAAAGTCTTTTAAGAAAGAGATCAAGTTATCTCTATTTCCTACAACCACTGTTACCATAGATATAGGCAGAGTTAGTTAGCACATGGTAGGCAATTAACAATTGATGATTAAATGAATTAAAAGCTTCATTTTTTGGAAAAGCTTTGTTTTTACATATGTAACCTCAGCTGATTTCTTCCGGAGGTCTAGGTACCTTCATTAGAGAAAAGATCTTCCTTAATATAAATAAAATGAACACTCTCGTATAAGACAAGAGCTCAGTAAATATTTGGCAAATATCCTCCAGTCTGTGCCCTCATTGTTTCTATTCTCTGCAACTCTGTGTTAGTACAGGCTTTGAGCTTGTGTTTGAAAGTTTAATCTCCCTTTAACTCTGGTCTCCTCAGCCTAAACCATTCAATACACCACACCACTGCAGTTATTTTTATAGAACTAAATGTCAGTGACATCAACTTCCAGGACTTCCAAATACCCACGCTCCTGTCCTAGTATTAGATTTATATTCGAATGTACCCCCCTCAAATACACATCTCCACACTCAAATTTCTCATGTTTCTGAACACATTTCTTTCCTCACTTACTTTCTTTTGGTTTGGGGTGTTTCCCTCTGCCTACCTCTTCCTATTCCACACATTCAAACCTTGTTAGGCTACTCTTCCTTGCGGGAAATCTTTTCTTTTTTTTTTTTTTTAAGATTTTATGTATTTATTTGACAGAGAGAGATCACAAGTAGGCAAAGAGGCAGACAGAAGCGGGGGGGGGGGGAAGCAGGCTCCCCGCTGAGTAGAGAGCCCGATGTGGGGCTCAATCCCAGGACCCCGAGATCCTGACCTGAGCTGAAGACAGAGGCTCTAACCCACTGGGCCACCCAGGTGCCCCGGGAAATCTTTTTTGACCCTCTACCCTTCATGATTTAAGATTCTAGAGCCTCATGTTATGAGGCTTACTTACCACTTACGTTACTTATCACTTTTCAACTTTTATTGTAATTATGTTATTTCTCCCATTAAATCACAATTCTCTTCAGCTCAGAAAACAGTTTAATTTAGCTCTCAGCAGCATCCAAATACAGACTATTATGCATTGACTTAATTGCAGTTCTATATATTAGATCAATGAAACAAATTTTAAGATATATAAAAGAAACTAGTGGACCCAGTATAATAAAACGCTCTTTAGGGGCGTCTGAGTGGCTCAGTGGGTTAAAGCCTCTGCCTTTGGCTCAGGTCATGATCCCAGGGTCCTGGGATCGAGTCCTTAATCGGGCTCTTTGCTCAGTGGGCAGCCTGCTTCCCTTCCTCTCTCTGCCTGCCTCTCTGCCTACTTGTGATCTCTGTCTGTCAAATAAATAAAAATCTTAAAATAAAAAATAAAATTCTCGGGCGCCTGGGTGGCTCAGTGGGTTGGGCCGCTGCCTTCGGCTCGGGTCATGATCTCAGGGTCCTGGGATCGAGTCCCGCGTCGGGCTCTCTGCTCGGCGGGGAGCCTGCTTCCCTCTCTCTGCCTGCCTCTCTATCTACTTGTGATCTCTGTCTGTCAAATGGATGGATAAAGTCTTTGAAAAAAAAAAAAATAAATAAAATTCTCTTCAGTTCTAAAAGAATTATGCCTTTAAACTTGTAAATGCAGTGGGGCACCGGAGTGCACCTGAGGGCTCAGTTGATTAAGCATCTGCCTTTGGCTCATGTCATGATCCCAGGGTCCTGGGATTGAGTCCCACATTAGGCTCTCTGCTCAGTGGGGAGTCTGCTTTTCCCTCTTCCTCTGCCCCTACCCATGCTCCTGCTTATTCTCTCTTAACAAACAAAAAATCTTAGACTTGTAAATCTGGGCTGTGACAGTAAAAATACATTACACTTGCCATCATGCTTTTTGTGTGTGTGTGTGTGTGTGTGTGTGGCATTTGGTTGCCAGATTATTTTTTTCATTTTTTGAAGATTCTATGTTTGACAGAGAGAGGGAGTACACAAGCAGGGGGAAGGGGCAGAGGCAGAGGGAGAAGCAGGCTCCCACCTGAGCAGGGAGCCCAATGCAGGGCCTGATCCCAGAACACTGGGATCATGATCCCAGCCAACGGCAGATGCTTAACCAACTGAGCCACCCAGCCTCCCCTTTTCTCACCTTTATTAAGATATAATTTACATACTGTAAAATCTGCTCAAAATATACAATTCAATTTTTAGTATATTCACAGAGTTGTGTGACCATGACCAAAATAAAATTTTAGAACCTTTTATCACTACCGCCCCACAAAAACATCTCAGATACATTACGAGTCATTACCCTTTGCCCCTCTCCTAACCCTTGGCAAATAATAATATGCTTTCTGTCTCTATCCATTTGCCTACTCTAGACATTTAATATAAATAGGACCATACCTTATGTGGTCTTTTGTGATTGGCTTCTTTCACTTAGTATGTTGTCAAAATTCATCTTGTCTTGGGCGCCTGGGTGACTCAGTCGGTTAAATGTCTGCCTTCGGCTCAAGTCATGATCGCAGGGTACCAGGATCAAGCCCTGAGTGCCATCATGAATTTTTGAGCCTGTGTGATACCCTTGTTTTTTCCACCTTGGTGGTGATTACAAACTCTGTTTATACTGTGATAATTCTTTTGAGCTATACTCTTGTTTATGCATTTTTTTATACATGTCATACATCAGTAATGCTTTAAGAAAAAAAAAAGACATCTTTCAACTTACTGTTGTACTTGATGGCTACAGTTTGCACTGGTGAAGCTAACAATCATCTGCAGTTTTTCAGTTGCATAGTTCACAAACTGCTGTTTAAAGGCTCTCTCCTTGGCACGTGTGGTCCAGGTCAGCCTCTCATAAAGATACAAAGCTCCATACATACTTAATGAAACAGATATGAGTTTCCACCCTACAGTTTTCCAAATCTGTAGGATAAATTCACAGGTTATTTTAAGAAAGAATATCACCACTAGGGAGATTGTACATTAAGGCATTTTAATAAACTCATCAGCCCCCTACGTATCTTTGACTCAAATCCATATTTTTAAAAAAATGTATATTCCTTCTGTGAGAAAATCTGAAGCTACTGGAAATCAATCCAGATGATAAAGGAGCTATACATAAATACCAGGCAAAAACTTTTATAACCTGCCAGACATTTGCTAAGTTGATATATCTCAAGAAGACATGTGAATTTTTTTTTAGGTCAGAGATTTTATTTTATTTATTTTTAAAGATTTTATTTATTTATTTGACAAACAGAGATCCCAAGTAGGCAGAGAGGCAGGCAGAGAGAGAGGAGGAAGCAGGATCCCCGCTGAGCAGAGAGCCCAATGCGGTACTGGATCCCAGGACCCTGGGATCATGACCTGAGTGGAAGGCAGAGGCTTTAACCCACTGAGCCACCCAGGCGCCCCAGGTCAGAGATTTTAAAAACCAAAAGAAAACTATGTTGTTAATGATGTGAAAAAAATTTTAACAGTTAAAAAGAACTACAACTAAAAAATAATCTTGAATACTTTAAGGCAGATCCCTCTGGTATTCAGAGAAGGCTACATAAGGGACCTGAATCATTCTTGTTACTCCAAATTATAAATATCATTTCTTTATGTGCTATGAAGTGAAAATAGGAAGCATTGTTTTAAGGACTAGCTAGTTGGTGGTTATTTTTTTTTTCCTAAAGAGGCATTTGTTAAAAATGTATACTGTGGTAATCATTTTGCAATATATATACATCAAATCATTATCTTGTATGCCTAGAATACCATGTTATGTCAACTACACCTCAATTTAAAAATAAATAAGTCTGTATTTTTAAAAACTTAAGATTAGACCTGTGAAACTCATCTTTATTCACTAATTTTAGCCAACAACTTTTCATGTCATTTTACAGATTATCCTGGAAATAAAAGTAAATATACCTTTCTTTTCGTGTCTAGCAGACAGCTTTGCAAAAACTCCAATTTTAATTATACTAAAAAGAACTTCTTACCACTCCTCCAACAACTATGATGCCCATAGAAGTTCTAGATGTGAGAGAAGCTAATCCTGTTATTAAGGTGACCATGAGTTCTTCCTGTGATGCACTGTCTGGAGTTGCTGGATTGGTTGGAGCAGTGGGAGTAGAGGCTAAAGATCTGGGAAGCTGATAAGGTTGGGGGAAAAGGATTATTATAATTAAACAACTGCAAATGTTACATTTATAAAGTTCTATTTTATTTCTTGTATAATTACAGTAGTACATCTATAAAAAGAATGAGTCAAATGATGAGTTTAGCGTAAATATATGAAGAAAATAAAAAGTCTCAAAATTATTTTCTATGACCAATACTGAATTTTTATGATTCTACCTGTAACAGTAGGTCCTCAACTCTCAAGTGGAATTAAAACTGTATTTTAACATTCTCACACCAAAGACACAACCTTAGAAAAAAATTTTTTTAATTACTTAAAAATTAAAATCTTCTACACTTCAAAATACACTATACGAAAATTAAAAGACAAGCCACAGGCCAGAAAAACATACTCTGAAATCATGTATCTGACAAAGGACTTGCATCTAGAGAATATATAAAGAAATTCTACAAGAAGAAGCCAAATAATCCAATTAAAAAATGGGTAAATTATCTGAATAGACATTTCACAAGATACACAAATGGCCAATACAAGCACATGAAAGATGTTCAAAATCATTAGTCATTAGGGAAACACAAACTGAAACTACATGAGATACCCCTTCACATCCACTAATAAAAAAGACAGACAATAACAAGTCTTGATGGAATGTTGAGAAACAGAACCTTAATATATTGCTGGTGGGAATGTAAAATGGTGTAGCTGCTTTGGAAAACAGTTTGGCAGTTCCTCAGAAAGTTAAACATGGAGTTACCGCATGGCCCAGCAATTTCATTACTAGGTATATACTCAAGAGAAATGAAAACAGATGCCCACATAAAAATAGTACATGAGTGTTCATAGTAGCATCATTCATAAATGCCAAAAAAGTACAAACAACTTCAGTGCCCATCAACTGAATAAAATATGTGATAATCTATAATGGAATATTATTCACCTATAAAAAATGGAGTACTGGTATATGCTACAACATTCATGTACCATCATGATGAACCTTGACAATACTCTGCTAAGTGAAAGACGCCCCAGGGACAGAAGGGCACATTTTTTATTATTCCGTTTATAGGAAATGTCCAGAAAGGGAAAAATATGACAGTTACAGAAAGCTAACTAGCAATAGGGCTGGAGGTGAGAATGATCACCTGCAAATGGGCACAAGGGTACCATTTTGGTGTGCTAAGTTCTAAAACTGGATTGTGGTGATGGTTTTAAAACTCCACCGATTTTCTGAAAAAGTACTGAATTGATAAATTCAAAAGTTTTTTTTTCTAAATGGTTGCATTTACTCTAATTGAAGTCAAAACTTCAATTTTATTTGAAAACAAAAACTTCTAAGGAAAAAACTGTTCCAAAAATGAATGTGAAACAACTACAACAGTACTGAATGAAAACGCTGGAACTGCCTTTCCCTTTGTGCAGTGTAACTAATTCAGAAATGGCTCTATGTGATTGGTATTAGCTCATAACTATGCAAACTGGACACAACTAGTTGTATTAGAGAAATCACATAAGCAAAGTAGAAATATTTTTTAAAAAATAGCAAGAATCTCAGCTGGTAGAATCAAAGATAAATAACTGTGTAGTAGAGCAACAACAAAATCAAAAGCTTACTCAAAAAGAAAAAGATACCTGGAAGATGGGTTCTGATAATCCTAGCAACACCCTCTGAGCATTCACTGGGCCCAAGAAACGATGGACAAGGGAAGACCAGCCCAGGGAAAAACGAAATACAATATCCTCTTGAAAATCTGAACATAACTTGTGGCAATTTAGGTCATAGCTGAGATCAAATTTCTTGCAAGGAATCAGTGTATGTAGTTTATTCTGTATACCAGTTGGAAGTAATGGCTTCAAATTTTCTAGATAAAACAAAATTACGGTAGTTAAGAAACAAGAGTAAATAATGTTTTACATTTTATAAAACACCTCAAGGAAACTAAGTCCTTTCCCAATGAAATAAATCAACTACACATGAACTTATAGACATAAACATTACCAATAATTTCTTGCTGGGACTGAAGCATTGAAGCATTGACTTCACTGGTACACCGATCCGCCAAATTTCTTCCCATACCATCTTCTATGTGCTTATTTAACTCCTGTTAACATGGTACATGTGCCCATTATTTTTTCTCTAGAACATGTACAGATTTTGCAAAAACTTAAGTATAGTAAACGATCTTATTTTAAGAGGATGTTTTTGGGTACTATATATAAGATAGTTTACATTTATTACAAGAGTGCACAGGAGATAGAAAAGTTCAATCATGTACTGATTGCCAGGAAGACATTAAAATGGCTAATCCACTAAATAAAAATGTAGAATAAGGTGAGGAAACTGAGTAACTTTTAACAGTAATTTAACTTACATTTTTATATACTTTCAATACACTTGGAGTAGGATGAAACTCAGAACAAAATTCATCAACTAAAATGGAGAGTCGACAAATTTCATCTGTCATTGCACAGGAAACCTGAAAATATGAAGTTAAAAAAAAATTAACCAAGATTATCAACTAGTCAATCAAATTGTAAAAAACTTAATAAAATGTGCCTTTAGGGTAACGGTGATAACATTTTTAGGATTATCAAAAATATTTTCATTTCCAGAAATTTATTTTATTTAAAGATTTTATTTTTAAGTAATCCTACACCCAATGTGGGGCTTGAACTCATAATCCCAAGATCAAGAGTGGCACGCTCTACTGACTAAGCCAGTCTCTCCATTCCCAGAAATTATAGTCAAAGTCACCAACTCACCTTGTTTGCCACCTCTTCTGTAACTGCCCTGATTTTTTTCTTAACATCCAGTGTTAAAAGATTCATCTGGTTTCGGATAAAGTCCAGTCTATCAATTTGATCTTCCCTCTCTTCCATTGAATAAACCCTATTGTAGTAGGTAGAATAATTAATTCTCAGGAAATACTAAAGTCCCAAGGCAATTAAGCTAGGGCATTCACTTAGGTAATGAACCATCTGCTAGCATGATACAGTGGCAAAAAACAAAACAAAATAAAACAACACATTTCACATCTAAAATGATTCAAATAATGTTTCATTTACAAAGTATTTTCTAGAGGGTCGAATATAAACTACTTTGTCTGTCTGTGCATGTGGCATCCAAATCCCAAAGAATAAGGACTCTCCAAACACAAGATACGAACAGTCACAATAAAAATAATGACTTCATTTAATAAACAGGGTCAGCAAATGGCATCCTGAAAGCCAAATCCAGCCAGCTGCTAGTTTGTGCCATGCCATGACCATTCATATGCCTCATATGCCTATCATCTGTATGGCTACCTTTGCCCTAATACTGCAGAATGGACTAGTTGCCAAAGAGAAAGTACAACTCACAAAGCCTAAAATATCTACTATCTAGCTTTTATAGAAAATTTGTCAACCACTGTAGGATATAGGAAAACAAAGACCTGAGAATTTTTAAAATTATCTTCAGCTAAGAGAGTTCCCAAGACATGATTATATAAACCATTCTCAAATCACATCTTCTTTGTGCTGTGTTTAGTTCAATGTCCTGTATTTTTAAAATCAGTAATATTAAGGTCAACTGGTAGACCAAATACTCACTCTGGCTACTATGATAAAACAACTGAGCTGAAAGAGGCATAAATGACAAAATAATCCCATACAGAAACAGTGCACGGGGCCCGAGATCACTCTTGAGTTCTCACTCTTCTATTTCATTTATTAGAAATTCTCTAATTTTGTATATGATGCATTCCAGAAGTGTCATAACTAGGCAATAGATTTAGGTATATTTGTTCCCAGTAAGATCAGATGCATTTAAAATTCCCAATTTAATGTCCTCTTAATCTCTGATGCTTTGTATCTTTCCCTTGATTGGCTTAAGCCCACTAACTGCTCAATTAAGGTTTAACATCCCCTATCACATCTAATACCTGTATCACATCTAATAACCTCAGCTTTGTTTCAAGTGTACCAAGTTTGTGAGAACTAGCCTTTTCCTCAGTGTTAGCAATTTCATGAATTTACTTTCATCTTTATAACGTCATAAATGGAGTAACAGTGCAGTACAATGACATATAGGGTAGTGATTACCAAACTGACCTTCTGGCTGGCAGGTAATATCGCCTTGTTTACCAGTTGATAAAAAACCACAACTGGCATCAAAGAGAGATTTCTAGGTATCAATGTATAAACATGAAAAATGGGTCATAGGTTGAATATAAAAAGAAGTCCACCTGCTTTTTGGATTTCTTCAAAAAATTCCACTTGTTCTTCCACTGCCTTAAAGATATTTTAAAACTATGAAGCACGTTAAAATCATAACTCTTGAGAATAATGGGTTCCGGGAAATGTAAATGATGTTAAGGTTGTAGAATAAATATTTACAATTTCAAATATTCACTTAAAACATGCAAGTAGGTTGCTGACTTAAGTGCTAAAGTATTTAAAATATAACAATTTAAAACCTTAGTCTAAGGAATTTATATTGACATGAACTGACATTTTTATTTTGCAATAAAATGAATTCATACCTTTTCTCTGCTGCTGCCACGTTTACTGAATCCATTATGTTTTTCACAGTATCTAGTATCTGTTTAGCTCTGATAGTGTGCTGTTCAAACTTTGTTTTCACTGCTGACTGCGAGATACACTCCTGCGAGGGCCCAAGCCATAACACATTACTGTAATTCCATCCCAACATTTTCAGGAATTTAAACACAAAAACTTGCTGTTTGCAATGATAATCAAAACGTAAGTAAGGGCAGAAAATAAATGCATGATAAAAAGAACTTAAAATAACAAAGGTTAAAAAACCTACAAGAAATCAAAAGTAAAAAGGGCATTAACAGCAAGTTCATATCTTTGTGTAATTTTACACAGTAATGTGCAATGGTTTTTTGACTATATTTTTTTAAAAAAATGAATAAGCAGGGTACTGTTGTCAATGTTAAAGTTTTCTCCATTAAAATTATTAATTTTATTGGGATTGCCTTTAATCTATTTCTAGTCTGTCTTGATTTTTCTCATGCTTACAATAGATAACCTAATGAAGTTCTTAACTGAGTTATGAATTAGAATTCCATATTTTAAGAAATGAGTTGAATGATAGAACATAGTTATTAGAAATTAGGACTTGTATTAAAACTTGAACTTGAAAAACAGTCTTTAGCAACAAGCAACCGAAATAATAATATTGTTTAAAAAATAGCTACAGCTATTTCAAAGATAATCCTGTTATTGTCCTTGCTCTATAGTTTGTGCAAACAGGTTCGAATGATGTCCTATCTCATTTGTTTCATCTTTAAGCTAATTGTAGCTCATAAACCATTCACAGCTGTACAAATCAGGTTTCTTGATCAGTGTTTTTTTTGTTTGTTTTTTGTTTTCAAATAGAATACGGTAGAATGCATCACATATAGTAATGGACACATTTATACTATAAAACTTGTTTCAATTTCAATACATCTGAATACTATTTGTTATCTAAAATATTTACTGTGAATTCATCATTGAAAGCTCACAAAATTATTATATTAAAACTCTTTCATTCTTACTTCATAGAAAGTTAAATTCTGCACTGACATAACATCTAAAAACAACTACAAGTGTTTACAGAAGAAGGTCATCTAGTCTTTGAACAATCGCTTGTCTGGATCACAGCAGCAATAACTACAATAGGTGTTTTGTAGGAAGTCACATTTATTCCCTGTGATGAATTTTTTTAAAAATTAGGAATATATGGGGCGCCTGGGTGGCTCAGTGGGTTGGGCCTCTGCCTTTCGCTCGGGTCATGATCCCCGCATCCTGGGATCGAGCCCCGCATCGGGCTCTCTGCTTGGCAGGGAGCCTGCTTCCTCCTCTCTCTCTCTCTCTCTCTCTCTCTCTATGCCTGCCTCTCTCCCTACTTGTGATCTCTATCTGTCAAATAAATAAATAAAATCTTAAAAAAAAAAATTAGGAATATACCCCAACTTTCCATGATTTCATCTTCTTGAACCTCTTTTTATTGTAACCAGTATAAATTGTGTTAACTATCCTTCACCACAATAAACAGCTTTCAAGCTTTAAAAAGTATTCACTTAATAAAGTATTTATCTTGAAATCACTAGTATGTTACATTCATTCAATACACTATTTATAACCTAGAGCCTTCACATCTCTAAAATGATTACCTATTCAATTCACTAAGATAGAAAAAACTTTTACAATTTCTTTTGCCATTTTAGCTGTCCTCTTTGGTACTATGAGGTATGAAATAAAAACAGATTCACTTCTTTAGCTATAGGACATTGAGGGTAATTCATTTACTTAACACTTTATAAAACCTTAACTTAAACCCATGACTTTCTTTCACTGGATAGCTTAACTTTTGTTCATGGTTAAACTTATTTATACATCACTCAACATCACTAATCCTGAAAAGATTAGTTGTAGGAAGTTATGGTATTCCCGTTCTGTATGTGCCTACACCAATAAGTGTACGCCAAACCTACGCCAAACCTACGCCAAACCACCAATAAGTACACAATATTAAACAGTTAAACTGCTTATTTTTAACAACCAAAACAAAGCTCTGATTTTCTTTAAATAACTGCATCTCATAAAATGAAAAATTAACCTCCATAAAAACAGTAAAAGCATAAAAATATTTTGAAAAGAAAAAAAGGTTAAAAGAAATCCTATATTCCTCGATGAAGCAGATCTAGATATCAGCAATGAAGACCTAAATTTATAGGTAACAGCACAGTATTAGAGCTAGACCAGAAAGAAAATATTTTCAAAAGTTATTAGGCAATATAAAAGTCATTCCTTGATTTTAAAAATATACAGTAATTCATGAATTAACAGAGAGACATAAACTACTTCTAGTTAATATAAATAACTAGTTAAAATAATAAACATAAACTCCTTCTAGTTTAGAAATGGGTATCCGACACGGATATTCCCACTGATCACAAAAATATCAAGTCAACCTGCAAAAGAAATACTCTATTCTGAGGTGTGAGAAATGTTAATTTAAATATGGGTTTTTAAAATTGCATTATTTCTCAGAACTCTCACTACACTAATAATAAGCTTATGAATCCCCATAGGGAACATACATAGTGAGCAGCAGCTTCCAGACTTTATCAGGAACTCTAATTTTCCAAGAAGGTTAAAATACTACACCAAACCATTTTAAATCCCAATCGTATCTCAGTTAAGATAGTTTTCTAACTTACTTTTTTTTGTTTTCTAACTTTCTAATAATATCTAAAGAAGCTAGCTGGTAGTTAATTACAGTCATAGATTTGTAGATATTAATACTTACATATAATTAAGACATAAAATGAGTTTGTCAAATCCTCTTAACAGACCCCAAACACCCAATAACATGCTATTCATCACTCCCAACTTACTTTTTTAAAGTTTTTTTTTTTTTTAATTAATTTATTTGAGACAGGCAGAGAGAATCACAAGTAGGCAAAGAGGCAGGCAGGCAGATAGGGGGAAGCAGGCTCCCTGCTGAGCAGACAGCCTGATGTGGGGCTCGATCCCAGGACCCTGAGACCACGAACTGAACAGAAGGCAGAGGCTTAACCCACTGAGCCACCCAGGCGCCCCTACTTTTAAAGATTTTAAATTGAAAGGGCAGTGCAAGAAAAAATACTATATAATATACCTTTCCCATCTATCTCCCTCTCCATATAGATGTATCTATATAGAGAGATATACATATATTTTTATAGATATTTTTTTCCTGTTGAACAATTTGATACTTCTTTGCAGACACCACAACTTCACTACTAAATATATTAATTAACATGTGTTTTTAGGAATGGGATCATTTTCCTATACAACCAAGAAACAATCACTGCATTCAACTGGGACAGTAAATACTATTAACCGAACACACAGTCCATTTTCAGATTTCACCAGTTGTCCCAGAATGTCCTTTACAACAAATTCACTGACATTTTAGAGTAGAATTATTTTATACCTGTTTTCCATCTTATAATCAAAACTATTAAGAACAGCTAATGGCCAAATATTTGAGCAAAGGTATTTAGATTTCTAAATTATCTTTAGAATATACACTTGTTCAAATACAGGTTTAAAATAATAAGAAACATGCTGACAGAATTAACATGGATTTTGATTGATTTTAATGGATTTAATTTTCAAGCCTTATTTTAACTTGATACTCCAAATGTTCCTATAATGTTTTGCTCCTTAAGAACCAAATGAGGGGCACCTGGGTGGCTCAGTGGGTTGAAGCCTCTGCCTTCGGCTCAGGTCATGATCCCAGCGTCCTGGGATCGAGCCCCGCATTGGGCTCTCTGCTCAGTGGAGAGCCTGCTTCCCTTCCTCTATCTCTCTGCCTACTTGTGATGTCTGTCTGTCAAATGAATAAATAAAATCTTTAAAAAAAAAAAAAAAAAAGAACCAAATGAAACCCAGAAAGTCTATGGCAAATATCAGACCACTAAAAATGGTAAACTTGGTACAATTTCTCTTTTCACAAAAATCATTTTCTAAGACTCCAAAAAAAGTGAATTCTAAAAACAAAGAGAAAATACATAATGACACATTCTGTGATCACAATACAAAGAAACCAAGAAATAAATAACCAAAAGTTGGATGAAAAGAATCAAAACATCTGATTCTTAGCAACTCCTGTATTGAACAGAAAATGCCAACAACTGTAATTAAAAACTATTAAAAACAATGAAAACTAAACTGGACACTGAAACCCAAAGTTACATCACAAATTCACAGCCCTAAATTCTTCCCTGAAGAAAAGAAGCAAAAGACAATTCCACTTAAAAAAAGTATAAAAAAAGCAGGAAAAACTATGTTTTAAAGATTAACATAGAATTTAATGAATGAAAACCAAAAACTGCTATTTATGAATAGAAAAATTAACCAAAAGCTGGGGCTAGGTCTTTGGAGGATAAAGCCGAGCAGTTAAACCACTGGGAAATCCAATTAAGGTTAGAATATATACATGTGGGGGCACCTGGGTGGCTCAGGTGTTGAGCATCTGCCTTTGGCTCAAGTCATGATCCCAGGGTCCTGTGATAGAGCCCCGCATCGGGCTCCCTGCTTGGCGGGAGGCCTGCTTCTCCCTCTCCCAGTACCCCCTGCTTGTGTTCCCTCTCTCACTGTGTCTCTGTCAAATACATAAATAAAAATCTTTAAAAAAAGGAAAAAAGAAAAAATAGAATATATACACATGTACATACATGTACGTATGTCTACAGAGATACGAGAAAAAATACAAAAGTTTTAAAAATGAACAATTTTATCCTACTAAATTATAAATTCTTAAAAATGCCGCAATTTATAGAAGTCTTAAATTATGAAAATTGATTTAAGAAGTAACTAATTTCACTCTGGAAAAAAAGCTGAAAAGAGTAATCATCAAAAAATGCTTTGGCCACCAAGACAAGACTTTTTGCCCATCTAGTTATTCCTTTAGGTAAGTTCAAATAATTTCTAGCTGATTCTTATATTAAATCTGTCATACTTTTAATTGAACAAACATTTCAAATTCTAAGGTCTGACATTCCCTATGACTTTATGTAAAGCTCTTGCACATGGTTTTTTCTATACATAATTTTTAGATTCCCAAATGAACTATTACAATAAAAAAACTGCCAAATTTCTTCTAAAAACATTAAAAACAGTAATTCCTAGGTCTGCTTGATTATTGTTCTCACTTGGGTAGCTTTGAATATATACGGATTGCTAGGTCCAACCCATGCCCCACTGGATCGTCCTCTGGGATAATTCAGGCAGTTCTCTAAAGCACCTCATGTGATTCTCATGATCAGCCAAGGTTTGGGAACCAGTGCTCTACAGCATAGCTTTTTATTCTTCTCATTCCCACTTCTTCAAGGAGATATTCTGTCTGGGTAGCAGGAACCAATATGAAAGAGGTTATAAATGCATACGAGAACAATATGATTTAGTAGAAGAAATCAGTGGCAAATATCTAATACACATAGAAGGAAAGAAAGGTCAATAAGTAAGACAAAGGGAGACAGAACAATAGATCCTCTCCCCAATATTTTCCCCATGGATGAAATAATTGAGAAAGGTGAGGAGAGCACTGAATCTTGTGAAAGAAAAAGGAAAGAATATAAACAATGGTCTTGGAGTGACTGGGAATTCATGCAATCTATGGTTTAGCTTGGGATGACATATGCTAACATCCCAGGAGCTCTGACTTTAGAGACATCTTACCAATATCTCCAATAGTGTGGACTTTCCTTCTTTACATACTCTGTCTTCATCTACTTAATAGTCTATCTCCAACTCACCAAATTAAAGATTGGGGATAGTGACCAAATGTTTAATTTAAAAAATTCTGCCAAGTACATTCAACATTCATGTCCTTACTATTAAAGCTATTACAACTTAAAGGAAGAATTACAAAAGAAGTTTTTCTTAGTTCTGAAGTCTTCATGTTCATTCATGGGTGAAAAGGGGATATGTAATCTAAACAGAGCTAGATTAAAAACAGCTAAATAAGAGCTTGAAAATTAACATCTAAAGAACTTTTTTCAGTTAAATGTAGGATGAATTTTAATGTCTCTGAATAAAATGCCTACACCAAAATATAAGAAAGTGTCCTTCCTTCCCAATGCTGCAAATACATTAGCTATTCGTGTGCCCAGTAGTTCCTACCAGATTCCCAAACTACAGAATACCCTATATCCTAATTATTTTTGTACACATTTGTTTAGGACGTTTGATATAAAATGTGGAGAACAAACAGGTAATGACACAGCTTAAAATGGAATAAACTTCTGTCAAATGACATTAACTACATTCTATATCTATCAACAGTATGGTACAAAAGAAAAACATGATCTTCACTTTGCTCCATTACCCATTCCAATAGCAATTACATTTATTTAATCTTGCCTCAAATTACTGAATAAAGAGAATTTCACTCATTGCACAACACATGCAAATTAGAAAAACAGTTTCCTGTTTGAATACAACCATATAAGAAAAAAATGAGAAATTACAATCTTTAATTCTCAATTCTTACAGATTTTGCAGGGGCTTCCTTTCTTCAAACTTGTTTCACTTGCTGTAACAGTAACTATACTCAGTGACAGCAAGCAAAGGTTATTTGACAAAGATAAATAGTGGAAACGGAGGATTATGATCATTCTCCAACCAATGATAGGGTTTTATATTAGTCAATACATACACAAAATTCCTACCTCGAAGATTTGTTCGAAATTCTGAAACTCCTGTAATCTTGCCTGGAATCCTTCAGCAAGCGCCCCACCTGTAATATTTAGGTGAAAAGTTTAAAACCTAGGATATAGCAAAGTAAGATTTATAGTATGTTATTTCTACAACTATTCTTGTATTTCAAAAGACAATCTATATTAATACATACCACCTTCTGGCATTCCCTGTGCTTTGTGCTTTCTAGCACTAAGAACTTCCTTTGCAGAAACAAAGAAAATACGATTCTGTGCCTCTAAAGGATCCACAACCTTAAGCTCCTCCACCAAGAAATGCAGACATCTTTCCATGTGCTGTCTGCGTACCTAGAGAAAACACAGTACCAAAATAATTTTAATAATTAAACAAATGTGACTGACTGCTATAGGCCTTTACTAAACTCCATTTATAGTGATATTATTGTGGTATCACCCATATACTTAACAAATCCAAAAATTCTAGTAAATGAAGTTTGATACTTGCTGACAGAATACTTTCTCTTAGAGTAATGATGCTTCTTTGACCATTTAAAATTCTGATGGACCACCAAATACCATGACGCCATTTCCCAACATAGTACTGACAAATACTAATATTTACTGCCATGGGAAAATGTTCTTATTTCTGTATTATTGACATACATGGCTATACTACAAAAAAGAAATATGTATATACATATTAGTGAAAATTAATAGGTGGCATGAAGGCAACAACCACAAAGCAGGTGGGGCATTTTTATTTCTTCCTTATGCTTGTTTTCCAAATTTTCTTACAATGAAGCTATTAATATCTTTGATATCAGAAAATAAATGCTACAAATAATTTGCTACAATGAAGCTATTTTTATTGCAAAATCAGAACATAGTCTATTTTTCTTTCAGTGATTGTTTTTTAAAGATTTTATTTATTTATATGAGAGAGAGAGAGCGTGGTGGGAGGGTCAGAGGGAGAAGCAGACTCCCTGCTGAGCAGGGAGCTCCATGGGGGACATGGCCTGAGCTTCAGGCAGTCGCTTAACCAAGTGAGCTACCCACGCATCCCAAATAGTCTATCTTTCTTAAAACACTGAGAATTAAATTTGGGGAGAACGCATTAGCTAGGAATTAGGTTGCAATGTTAGGTTTAAGATTAGCACTTAGGAATTAAAATTAGGATTAAGAGGGGTGCCTGGCTGGTTCAGTCAGTACAGTATGTGACTTGATCTTGGGGTTGTGAGTTTGAGCCCCATGTGGGGTACAGAGATTACTTAGAACTTTAACAAAAATTAAAAATTAAAGAAAAAATAAGACTAAAACTAGTTAGGGTATAGTACTAGCCTCTAGCATTGTGCCTATGATAAGGGATCTAAGCTAAGTAAGAATGGGAAAAAACAATCTGTGGATGATATTTCCTAAATGTCTGATGATTAAATGAGACCCAATTTGCAAAAGTATAACCACGAGTTAATAATAACAGGATATATAAAGCTTCATATTAAACAAAATTATAATTCTGGGGGTAGGGTAAAGAATGAAAACACATAATCAAACATGTAAACAGTGAAGGGATTTTGTAAATTTTAATTTTTTTGTACGTAAACACAAATCATGATTAAAATCAGAAAAAGAAATTATCAGGCAAATTAAATACTATTTATAGACCACAGACCAAATTCCAGATACCTATTCTTTTTAAAAAGAAGTTTCTAGGGACACCTGGGTGGCTCAGTCGGTTAAGCATCTGCTTTCGGCTCAGGTTATGTTCCCAGAGTCCTGGGATGGGGTCCCATATTGGACTTCTTGCTCTGCAGGGAACCTGCTCTCCCTCTGCCTGCCACTCCTGCTGCTTGTGCTTACTCTCTCCCTCTGACAAATAAATACAATCTTAAAAAAAAAAAAAAAGTTTCTAAAACCACCAGCATGACTAAAATTTAAAACAACAAAAAAATACAACTGTTGGTAAGGATATATAAATCACTTGGAACTCTCAATCTGCTTGGGAGTATAGACTGGTAAAAGCATTTTAGAAAACTCTGGGGCTGTGTTTACTGAAACAGCATATTCTCTACCTATAATCCAACAATTCTACTCCTAGATATATACTCACAGATTACTGATCTCTGCAGTACTGACATTTTGAGCCAGATAAATTTTTGGTTGGGAGAGTTGTTCTGTTACGGGACTTTTAACAGCTCTTAGCCTCTACCCAACAGATGCCAGTAGCACACTCCCAGAGCGGTGGCAATCAAAAATATCTTCAGACATGGCCCAATATTCCCTGGAGATCAAAACTGCCCAACCCCTCAGACTGAGAAGCACTGGAATATACTCAACAGAAATATATACCTATGTGCACCAAAGACACACATGTAAGAATACGTAGAGCAGCACTACTCATAACAGCTAAATATAGGAAGTTTACCCAAATGCCCATCACTAGCAGAATGAATAAATCAAATGTAGATATTCAAAGGCTGAAATACTATACAGTAATGACACTGCACTTCAACTATGCACAAGAGTATGGATGCAATCACAAATGTAATGTTAAGCAGAAGAAACCTGACACAAAGCAGATACTACATGATTATATAAAGTTGAACAACCAGAAAACTAATCAAGGATGTCAAAAGTCATGTAAGTGCTCATTCTTATGAGAGAGGACAGAGACTGGAGGGGAGTGCTGGCAATGTTCTGCTTCTTGAGCTGAATCCTGACACAGATGTGTTCAATTTGTAAAATTCACTGAACTGGACACTTAGGATCTACACACTTTTTTGTTATGTTATACTTCAAAAAAAACTACAACAAAACAAAGTTTCATTATCTAAAATGATTAGATAGTACACTTCTGTAACAATTTTCCTCCAAAGTAGTTTAATATTCTGGTCTCTATCACTAAGTCTTTTCTCAAGTAAAAGAACAGTTATGTAAAAAAAAAAAAAAAAGAAAAAAAAAAGAACAGCTACGTAGGATGTTCTATAATGTATACTGTTTTATCAGATAACAATGTACATGACTACAGCTCATAACCTAAAAGAAAAAATAACTTACATCTTCCATATATTCTGGCTCTGACGCAGAGGCATCCCAACGATTATTCAAAATGAAAATATTAGGCTTGGAAAGTCGTTCATTTACCTTGTGAAAAAACTGCTTTTCCTAAAAAAACATCAAATACCCAAGATAAGTTTACTTTTAACAGCTATTTTATATTTACATTTATAGTTGACGTTCTTCTAATCTTAAAGTTTGAACTATTAAGACAACAGTGGATTCATACCCACCGATAAAGGATCCCAAATCACTGACCATGTTATAGCAGCCTGGTCCATGTGATATAAATCAGGTTATACAAAAGCTAGTACTAGTGGCAAATCAGAGGTCTTGCTGGTAACACCTAGGTTATAATGGTGTTTGGCCATTTATATGCTTTTGAGGAATGACAATTTTTAAAAACCATACTACAGTTTTGGATATTAGATATCTATAAGTTCTGGAGTTTATCTGGGATGAGTATGGCTCTAGACAGTCTGGATAAATAATTTAATCTATTAAATCTGACAGCGGCGTATAATGGACACAGGTAAGCCAGAGCCCAGAGTACACACAAGTAAAGCTGGGAAGGGTTGACAAAACCAGAAGTATGAAAAGCCTTGCCTGCCAGATGTGGGGACTGGGGGGAGGGTGTGAGATGGGAGTGTTAAACTTTATTCAAAAGACTGAAATCATCACCCTGACAATCTGGTGCCCATTCCTTCTGAAACTGGCAAATAACCACAATCAATGTCAACACCACATACATATCACACCTTGCATTTCATTAAAGGTTCACTAGAAGCTAGAGCCATCAAACCCTAGATTCCCAATGGGAACACTCAAGAAGACCAGCATCAACTTTTCCGGTCCCATGGAAACACAAATTCCTCT